>NW_028280804.1:1631250-1994375 GCF_059751285.1 Brachycentrus maculatus
TAGTGGTATTTACTAAGTTAAGCTAAAATTTAAAAAAATCTCCAACTGGGTAACTTTGGACGTCTTTGGAAGATAAAGGACATCTTGAAATCATCATTTTTGGCAAAAAAGGATGAAAGTAGAGTGAATGCACTCGGAGTGCGATCTCTCAGACGAATGTGTGGCAAAATGATGTATGTAGATGTTGGAATGGTGATAATAAGGACAGAATGCAAGGTTGAAAGAAAGTTGTGTTGAGATGATTTGAGCATGTGAATCGAATGGGTGAAGAAAGGCGAATGTGGTTGGTAATAGAAGCAGGGGAAAACTTGGGGTGATCAAGTATTTCAAATACTTCGGTAAAGGTCAGGAGTCGGTATATCTGAGGAGATGCATGAATATAGAAGAGGCGAAGATGGTTTGCAAAGACAGATTGGTGTGGCATTCTATTCTCACTGCCAACCCCTGTGGAGAAGCGGAAGTTTTACCGAAATTTATGGAGAAAAGTGATAATAAATAATAAAATAAAACACTGATTTTTAGAGTTTACTAAATTGCATTTTATTATTAAAAACACATAAAAAATTGTGACAGTTGTTTCGCCTTGTTCTGGCATTTTCAAACTAATGTTTCATAATAAAATAAAAAAATTTTAGACCCTAAAATTCAGTGTTTGATTTTAACATTAAATATACATCATTTTAAATGTTTTTCTACAAATTAAACACCAAATCTTCAAATAAAAAAATAGTGATTACTTTCCCTATATTTAGTATCCCTGGCTAACTATGTAAATAAACCTTCAATTTTTCCATTTGAATATTTCTCTAGCCTCAAGACGGAGTGTCTTATTACTGAATGATAAGTCCGTTTTGACATTCAAGTGATTTGTTGTTACTCTGAAGTCCCCGTCAAGTTTCATAATAAATTTTCCAACCGCTTGGTTTTTCTGTAACTCATGTGACAGACTTTTTTTAAACTTATTTGTTTTTGTATCTACGTAAACGGTTATGTAACTTTAATGATGTAAAGCTCTCATATTTCTCCAGTGTTTATTTTACCACAAATTATTTACTTCTCAGAAACACTCGATACAAAAATTGAAAAAAATAATTAGTGGCGTTTAAGAGTAAGTTCTATCTTTGCCATAAAAGAGGTTATACCTCTATTACAAACGTTTCCATTATGGTAGGGACTGACCGGAGAATTTCGTCGTACGTTACGTCGTAACATCGCTCGCGGCGAGCATCAGCGAGCATCCTAAACTATGGATGGAGCACTCGGCTCGCTGTTCACTGTTTATACGAATGTTCGCATCGTAACTTGTTACGCTACGACGAAATTGCTCCGGTCAGTCCCTACCATTAGGGCGATTGTCCACTTCCCAGAATTTGACCGTCCGGCAGTCCGGTTTTGAAAAATGAAAGCGACTACGACAGTTTAGTTTATCGAATTTACGCGCAACGTGTTCACGCACCGATCAAGAGCTCCGATCCGAAGAAATATGAACAAAAGCACAAGCCAATCTAAGCCAATCATCGTTTTAAAACGCTAACTGAAGTTCCGGACGGTAAAATTCCGTGTAGTGGACAAACGCCCTTAGAGTTGGTCCAAACATAGCCTCACTAACACAAATACAATACCGATTGAGCTAAGCAGTCTGTTACCTATGTCGAGAAATTTATGATTTACTACTATACTACTACTACCATCAAGCCGTTACACTGCAGGGGTAGGCAGAGAGGATCACAGGACCACATTCTTCTGTTTTCACATCCATACATCTAGTCATACATGCCCTACGATTACGTAGACTTTTGACACCACCAGATTTTAGGTTTCTGATTGATCAGGTCGTGCCGAGTCTTTTTCGGCCGTCCTCGTTCTGTTCTCCCGTTCACATTCGCCAAAATTCACTATCGAATGAAATCACTTCATGACCTGTTGTATTTAAACTACCAACTATTTTTATTTAATTGGATACATGAATACTTCTCTGTGCCTATAGATGGCGGTCGAACTTTTTACCAATTCAATTGTATTTCTGCCTATTGTTAGTGCTGCATTTGTATCAATATTTTCAATTTGTGCATAATACTCATCTACGAACAAATCAATTATTGAAAATTTATTATAATAAAAATCTCTAATTTGAAAAAAAAATATATGCAATTTAGTAGACCTTAAAATCAGTGTTTGATTTGAATATTTAAATTACAAATTATGGAGTTCAATAAATTTATTTTTACTATTAATTACATTTTTACTATTAATAATCTGTTTTGCCTATGTATGTGTTCGTTTGATCAACTATGATGAAAACGGCTGTACCAAGAAAATTTCATCAGTATTTTTTTTAAAAAAGTTTAAATTCAATTATCACAAAAAATAAACGATGCCCCTTATTGTGACAAGCCGTAAGGGGCGGTTGTATTGTAAAATTAAAAATACATCTCGCGCTGCGCTGTGCATTGTTCAATTTGCAACCCGTCAATTTATGCGCGCGAATGTGCTCATGGCTCACACAAAGCACTCGGGAGGACGCAAATGCCGGAATCTATTCGCCCCATCTCGCCCCTGCGATCGCGATAGTGCGACGGCACGCTATTATGCGAGATCACAACCTCCTCACGCATTCTGCACCCCTGATGGATCGAACTCCCAATACTCCACACGTCATTTTTTTAAACACGTGTTTTATAGTTTTCTGAATGTAAAAAAGTATGCAAATTATAAAATGAATATCTTCCGCCTCCGTAGTGTAGTGGTTATAGGTTAGGTTACCGTGCTAGAGATCTCGTGTTCGATTCCCAGAGGGACAAAATAAATTAATTGACATTTTGACATCTCAACATGATAGATAAATGAAGGAGAATATGGAAGTCTGAGTATTTACAGGGCTTATGACCTCATAGGCTGGTAAAGTGATCACTTTATAGGTACATGTGTAACATTCACCATTCTACTCATGATTGACAACCACGCTTGTCCAAACTTTGATACTCATACTTTTATCATAAATCTCATGTTGCTTCATGTTTTGAGTTCACGGCAGTGTTTGTGGCAAGATTTGTGAACAAGGATTTGGACTCATTCAATAATTTTTAAATGTAGTTTATTTTCAAACCCGTAATCGTAAATCATCTGTAGCTTTCGAAACCAGCCGTAACAATATAATACTCATGTGGTAAAAAAACAAGTGTTTTATTTATGATTTAATCATGTCTCACCACAAAGTAAATGCCGAAACAATAATAACACACAACTTTTTATTTAGTGCCCTACCAAAATATATATTTTTCTCATTTTCTAAAAATATCATTTTTTTCACATATTTTTAGATAACACTCAATTCGTAGCAGGTATTCCGTGTAAACAAAAAAATGCAAAGGGTTAAACCTTTTTTTTTACTGTGTCCTCATAATTCCTGTAAATACTCATAATTTTAAACATACCTACAATTCTCACAATAATTATATCATGCAAATTGATTCTTTTTATAGCATTCTCCGTAAAGTGGTAAAATCCACCATCAATCAGGATAAATTCCAATTTTTTATTGAATTTATCCTGATTTTATATTAATTTATATAAAGTTTATTGAATTTATATTCAAAACATTAATGTCAGATAATTCGGTAAAAACAAGAACATTTTCGACATAATAAACTACTTATCCTTGTGGAATTAAGATTGAATAAAATTGCATAGCTTTATTTTCGTGATGCTGCTCAATTATCCGTGAAATTTTTCTGAACATCCGCATTCCTTGGCACCAAGAATTGATGCACTATCTCTTAGATAATAAACTATTACGTATTCTGCTTTGTCGAGTGAGATGAATGGATCGTGCCCCTGCCACAATAATGTGGGGCAATTGTTAGAGTCTATTAAACTTGTAAAGGCTCCTGGGCATGCAGCGTACTTCCCCCATAACACATGTAGCGATCTCGCGCTATTCATGCGACCCCGATACAAAACAATAACTTTTTATCATCTGACAAGTAAATTCACCGGGCTTCCTTCCACCCCCCTAATTAGATGATACTTTTAGTTTGTGTAAGCTGGTTTCATCTACAGGAGCCAATAGGGTTATATTGAAATAGAAAAGATTCGTTTAAAAGAAAAAAAATCTACATTTATAAAAAAAATAAAGAACTTGGCTTATCGGCTTATCTATTGGCGGACATATCTACAACATATTAAATTAACAAAATTTTTAGTGAGTCTAAATACTTGTTCACAAATCTGGATTATCTCCAATTATAGGAGTTATTTCATATTATTTTTTGACATCGCAAGCATGAAGAATCCTGTATTATAATTATATATGTGATTATAATCCAGGATTCGGACCTCACATACAAATATAAGTGTTTCTGCTCAATAAAAAAGCATCTTCATCTCACCAATAGATATCTCTTTTGAAAATTCTATTGATTCTCGTACATTGTTTCGAAATTGGACCATATACATATATAGAACTTCCAAGAATTTGAGTAGGTAGTGTGGTTGTCAATCATGGGTAGAATTGGTGAATGTTACACGTGTGTAAAGCGATCACTTAAACCAGCCTATGACGGTCGTAAGCCCCGTAAATGCCACACTTCCATATTCATCTTCATCTACAAACAACATATGAAATTAGCTAGCTACTGCGCAGTCCGGTGGCAAGATGGATAAGTGTTCTATAGTTCCAGCATGTATTGTCCTCCGTCCTCTAACTACCTCTATAACGTACCCCACTCGATCCGTATCCTATGTTCCAGGGTAAAATATTTTGACAGGCAGCAATTCTTTTACAATTCAATAGGCCTGCCCAGCGCTGAATGGAGAGAGAATAGGCCAAAAGATGTACGAGCGGCCAATAGCCGAGAAACCCGGCCATTGTCGTCGCTAAGGTGGATTCCTTTGTTGGTGCAAACACCCATTGTGAACTATCATGTTTATATATCGTGCATTAAACGATAATATCTTCAGTTTTTTTCCACTCACACAATTGTGCGATACGCATTAGCGGGCATTTTTTTTGCCTTCCAGATTTCGATGTCCTTTGTGCGCGGTGGATAATTTGATGTGTTTATATATACAACTAATTTATAAGAAGAATCTTTACTTTGAGTTCACCTTTTTTTTCTTTTTTCGTACATTTTTTTATCTGCTCTTAAATTGGAGACTCGATCTTGTGTGCCTAGTAATTGGATGCTTTTCTATGCAACTATTTACCAGTTTAGTTACAAATAAAATTATTGTCACATTTTCACTTGAATACGAAAATTGGTCACATTTAATACGAGTTAAATTGTTACTGTATAATAGAATTTACATTTTCGGAATTTGTTTTGGTACTTATGTTTATTGCTGGGATGGTGAGTCTAGTTTTTTTCTTTTCTTGGGCGAGTCAAAGTTCCATCACATCCCTTCTATATACTTCTTCGTCGATGCTCAAATTCAAAAAGTATTTTAAATAATAGCCCAGTTCAAGAAAGAATGGTAAAACAAATTTATGAGACGAATGTAGTTGGGAAAAGAAGCAGAGAAAGACCGATAAAAACTTGGCATGATCAGGTTTGTTAAATACTTGAAAGCGGTCGGGGAGGAGTCTTAATAATCGGTGGACATGTATGAGGACATGCATGAATGTGGAAGAGGTGAATAATGTTTGCAAAGACAGATTAGTGTGGCGTTGTATTCTCTGATTTCCCCTGTGGTAAGCGGCGTGTTGGTTAGTTAGGCAGTTAATAATAGCCACGTGGAAAGAAACACAAACAAATATCATAAGCCATCTATGGTGGGATGAGGAAAACTTTTATACTAAAATAAAATGAACAGAGCGAAAATGAATTGAAAATCATGTTTTGAAGCGTTTCTTATGTATGTGAATATAATCCAGGATTCGGACCTTACATACAAATGAAAAGAGTCTCTGCTTATATTTGAATGTATTGTAAAAAAATCGATGATTGTAAGATTCGTTGAGAAAAATCGCAGTTGAATGTGATTCCCAAATTTTGCTTAATAACGCATTTCGCCTGTAAGGGAACCACCAATTAGAGCGATTTCCGCGACTCCCGAGTCCCGCGGCGCCCGAGGGGGCCCGAGGGGGCCCGCGCTCTCCGCCCTCCGCCCTCTGCCCTCTGCCCTCTGCCCTCGGTGTTTGCCCGTGCTTTATGAACCGTGGTGGAGCCGCACGGCGGGGGTGTAACACTGCAGCTGCACCTGACGGATGAAATATAAAAAAATTGCTCGGAATGATCGTAAATTCAAGATTTACGACACTTTGTAATTTGAACGTTTTTTTACTTAGTGAATTAAATGAGTTTAACAATTTTTAGTGAATTAAATAAAATAAGAGATTTGAAATAAAAATCAAATACAAAATTCATACGGATAGAGATCGCGAGGCTCATTTGGAAAATCAGTAAGGGATTAATTATTAATTGATTCGGTAGTCACTTTGTAGTCATATCTATCCGTTACGGTGTTTAAAAATGATGAGGAATGCATTAAAACGTGTGCCACAATAGACATAAATAAATATTGGTATTTACCGAGTAAAAGTTAAATTAAAAATAAATTAACATAAAATAATTATTGTAAATTAAAGTGGAAATCTGTAAATTATTTTTATCATGTCTTAGGTAATAAAATAATTTAACACACTTTAGAAAAAATAGCAGCAAGAATTATTTAATAATTTCATAATTGTACATAAATAAAACAGATGGTATAGGGAGTAATAGCTTCAGAAAAGAATTGGTTAATATTTTTCCGACACAAATTATTCGAATTAAAAAAAATGGCGGTGTGAGAAATGTACCAATGAAATTCCATTTAACCAAGTTCATATATCTATTATTCTTTTAATATCGCGCTAATTTTTTTTAAATCTTATTAAAAAATACCGTTGTATATGTTTGAATGTGCATATTTTATTTTAATAGCCAAAACTCTGTTAAAAGATATCATACTTTTCACGTAATTTATCAATAAAAAGTAAAGAAGACTTTTTGTTGTTGCTTCGTGCATTTTCTGCAGTGTTTCACCCCCGCCGCTCGAAGTTCACCCCTCGGCGCACGGTGTATGTCTGGGGGCTATTCATAAGAAATCATAACACAATTTAATTCAAATAACCAACCACCGGAGATATATTCAATTGATCGTGTCCGCTGGGCCGTGATATGCCTCTAACAACTGTATGATGCGATCTCCCGCGCGTTTTATGCACTCCTAATACATTTGCTTGAGAAATAACGTGAAGAGGTAAATCATCGATGACGTATTTAGAATTTATTCCGAAACACATTTCACATTTTGTCAGATGATATAGCTTTGTTAAATAAAACTAGAACTTTCTTTTTTACCACTTTTATTTAAGGTACTTTTCTCCAACCGGTTTCGACAACAACACTCATTTTCAGGAATGGACATGTATTAAACCTTAAAATGTGAAATATTCATAGTTAGATGAATAGGTGGGATTGAGGAGTGGGTAATGGAAACTTAATTATACATTCCTGAAGATGACAAAAGATGTCGAAACCGGGTGGAGAAAAGTACCAAAAATAAGAGTGGTTAAAAACAAAGGTCTAGGTTTTTTTTAAATACAGTTTTATAAAGCTACAAGTGTTTGCAAAAAAACATGCAAGAAAGGATAATGTTTTCATTAATTGATTCGGCAGTCACTTTGTGGTAAAGTCTATCCATTTTTAATTAATTTTTTACTTAGTAAATACCACTATTTCTTAAAATCCACTATGACACGTGTTTTGATGCATTCCGCATCATTTTCAAACACCGTATATATTGTTGGAGACAAAAACCACAAAAAAGAGGTATTTGTAAGCGTCCAAGGTCGAATCAATGCATTTTATATTATCGTTGAATAAATTGAAATTATGAAACCGGTAGTTGCATTTTAATTAGTCTATTTTGAAAAAAAATATATGTATCCAGAATCTACAAAAATCGGTATTGCTATCTTTTTTGCAACAAAATTATTTAAAATTGATTAAAAAGTGAAAAATTATTAAATTATAAGTTAGTTTCATGTGTTTTATTTTTCCTACGATTATCACGTGAACGCGGAAGTACCTTGTAGTAAAAATGAACAAAACAAACAACAACTGAAATATATATAAGTGTCTGCTCCAGGAGTTGAACCTGGATCATTCTAGAGTGTTAAGTTCAGAGGGTAAAGAAGATGAATCGAGAGTTTTTAAAAGTTGAAGAAGGCAATTAAAATCTTTACGTTAGAAATAATTTCAGTAACAGTTAAACTTTATCTGAAGTAGATCATAATAATTAATGATCTTTTTGTCGAGTTTAACCCAGTCGAGCCGGAGCGTCGTGCAAGAGTCAATTCAGAATGGTAACCACTGCACTGAGATCATAAAAATAAAAGTAGAGATTTTATTATAGCCACTGCAAAAATAACAATCAAAAGGTACTTACACAAGGACTCGAGAGAGTGCAATCCTACTCGAAAAAGTGCTTCAGCGAATCCTTTTATTCAGTACGAAGATTACCTGTTCCATTCACTATTCCATCTTATAAAACAGATTATCCAAGATTTTTGCACTTGGCCGGTCTCCTTTTTTTCGTAACGCACTCCTAACAATAATTCTAAAAATAATCTCGATTCATCGTGGGGTTTGCGGTTGAAGATGTACGAATCTAAAAAGTATTTACATCCATATCTGGTTATGTATTTCTTTAAGTATTTTTTTTTACCTAAATACGATTTGCAGTAGAATCACTTGTACTCTACAAAGGGTACCTGTACAACAATAGAACGTTACAGCACTTTAAAGCTTTTATAAGACGTTTTAGATATTTTTCTCAGCCGGGTCGTTCATGCCGAAAAAATGAATTTATGCGTGTTTTTTTATACAGATGTAATCGCTTCGGTTTTCGTTTCAACGGGGGGTAGTTTTAGAGAAAAAAAAATCATTAGAAAATTTTTCCAAATACTATTTTTTCTTTTCTGAAAAAACTTTATTTTATATTAATTTTATAATGTCATAATTTTTATTTTGAAAATAAGTAGGCAATAATTTCGTAAATTTAACATTTGTATTCTTATATTCTTTTGTAAAAAATAATGTTAACTCTATAATACAAATATTTTTTACAGTAAGACCCGCTTTATGCGGGGAATATGTTTCAATCATTTCCGTCGCTAAACGAAACAGCGTTAAACGAGGTCATCTTAACACGTAATTCACGTGCTCTGTGATTATATCAAATGCGTCGCAAGATTGCACGCGAATACATGAGTAGCATACTAAAGTTATTTCATTAATTTATTCCAACGTCACTTTGTGGTAAAATCTATCCATTTTTAATTTAGCTTTTACTTAGTAGACACCACTATTTCTTGAAATCTATTGTGACACGTGCTTCGATGCATTACGCATCATTTTCAAACACCATATGAACACAGTGTTTGAAAATGATGCGGAATGCGTCGAAATACGAGTCGCAATAGATTTTAAGAACAATTGGTATTTACTTAGTGAATATTAAAAATTTTTTTTTTTTTTTTTTTCAAGTTTTTGCTGACACATCTTGGTGGAACTGCATTTTATAGAATAAAATAAAAAACTATTTTATTTTTTCCACATGAATTTTATTTTATTTACCAGCAACCGGCGTTGTAGCTGACATCATCACCAGTCTGATGATGTCGGTTATGACGAAACCCGGTTGCTGGTCAAATAAAATTCATGTGCAAAAAAATTACATAGTCGTTATTTTATTCTATAAAAAATAAAAGTTATACTTGAAACAGCGTTACGCGTATAGTGGTGTACTTAAATTTTGCGTAGTTAAAAGTTAATTGCAGACGATTGCTTCCCGTACGACAAAGGGGGGGAGGGGGGGGTCTCTAATAGCGGGACGTAATGAATCCTAGACCTAGCGTTTTGAAAATTATAATAATCGCTACATTTCCAAGTGCGCAAGCACCGGGCGCGGGGATTCGCCGGAGATGAGCGGAGTAAAATAATAAATAATAATTTGTCGTGTGTAAGGAGGCTGGCGATGTGCGGCCTAATGATGACTATAGCAATTAGTGCGCGCACCGCTAACAAGGGCCTACCCGCCCGCGAGCGTGCAATACTACAGCAGGGATGTGCCTTTACCGACATTACATTCAACAGCCCCTACCTCAGTTCCAAGTGCTGTATTTTTTAATATTTATTGTATGAGCAATGTGTGCACACTGATCGGAGAGTTGGGTGATGGTCGATGGGTCGATTGATTAACACACCAGGAAATGAAGTATGTCTTTATTAAGGCTGAGATCTTAAACGTTCAAATTCTCAAATTCAAAACACGACCGGCCGCGCTAGGAGCTAGACACATATCGCTCACTCCTTTCAAGAACGTTATAAATCAAAAAACGTGATTTTTCAGGAGAACGTTTTTAAAGTTTAAAAATATAATACAATTTATTAAAAAAAATATCAAGCCACTTATTGAACTTTGAACTGTACATCAGATCTTTTTAGGTAAAACCTAAAGGTTTTTTCTCCATGTGAAAAATATTAAGTGTATTTGAAATAATAATTAAACAATACATTTTCTTCAAAATGCAAAAACAACACTTTCTGCCCTGTAGCGGGTAAATATTAAGTTTAAAATATGCCGCTTTTGCTGGGATATAGTACATTTTTTAGGCATTCCGAAAACATGCATAACTGAAAATTGTCGATTTTTGATTTATGACGTTCTTGAAAGATATACCTTTAGAATACATTGGAATTAGATTTTTTTTTTAGATTATATATATAAATCTATAAAGTATTTTTTTAAATCCTCACATAACCTTTTTTTTCTTCTGCTTGTTGTAGGCCTTGTGGCCTGTTTTTAAGAGGGATTTAGCCTCCTGTGATGTCGATTCTCATTGTCGATCTATATCTTTGGTGGTCTGCCCGGGAGTCGTCTACCTTGGGTTTTGCCGTTCAACGTAATGTGGGGAAGTCTGGATGGTTCTATTCTTCTCACATGGCCTTACCTTACATTTCAATAACTTGTTTATTTTCAAACCCATATATTTATTTCGAAGAAAAACTTATTTTTTAATATAAAAACGGTTTTGAGTAAAAAATTCAATTACAGCAAATTTCACCTGGGCTTAAAGAAAATTAAGTTGCGATTTATCGTATATTGGGCCTTAAAATTAAAACAAAAAGCAAATAGTTCGTCGCAGCATTTTGGTAATCGATTGCCAAACACTTTGGTAATCGCTTTCGGCTACCGTGCTGGAGGTCCCGCGTTTGTTCCTAGGAGGATATTATTTATTAGATTCTACCCTGGACGGGTATCTAAGGTTCGGGCCTGACAATCTTGCTTTCATTGATAAACGATTTTATCAGAGATGAATCGGTCTGATGATGTGCCCTATGCACCACTGCAAGCGAATAAGGGTCAGAAGAAGAAATAGCACCATTATGTCTGCTCTGTTCCGACTTTCAATAGATAAATATGAACCAGTACATTTTTTGTATATTTGTCATTAATTCATGTTCTCGGGTGACAGTTTTATCGTATAAGGAGACTGATCTGATCATCTCGCCTTTGTGTAATTCTCGAACAGGAAAATATATGAACTCGTATTAGATACAGACCTTCGGGAAATGGAACTTTTTCGAGATTTTATTAAAATGTAAATAATCTCGAGTTGGCCCTGTCCCCTAGCCGCCCGACCCCCGCGCCGCCCCCCGGCCCGTCCTCAGAAGCCACTCGACTTGATTTCCTCCTCCCCATTCTGCGCTCCCGGTACTCCGCCTTTTGTCTCTGCCCTCTCGCGCTCATTTGTCTTTTGATTCCTTCTCATTTTTGCCCTGTTGTGTGTATGTGTATTTATATATTTTATTATTTTTCACCCGCCGCTCCACTTTTGAGAGAATTTCCTTTATGATTCATGCTATCCTGATACGGACATACACATTTACGGGTGTATATTTCCCCGACAAGAGTTTCTTTGTTCTCGGCACGCACGAACCAGTCGCCTGCAGGAAGACGGGAGACGCCGGATAAAAGATACCTCTTACATCCTCCCGATATCCTGTTACTAGATTAAATCCTTTGGTTAATTTAATTTTGCGAAGGCGAGGAAAATATTTCAAACATACTTCAAATATTTATCGACAATTCTGTTTGAAGTTACTGTAAATTGTGAATTTGGTTTATTAATATACCTTATATTCTAAGTAAATTCTTAGTAAATATAAGAAATACTAAGTAAATTCTAATAATAAAAGCTTTGTTAGTGTTAATCAGATCGCCAGCCATAAATATAGTCACAATTTTACAATGTAAAAAGATTTTGTCATAATTTATTTATTTTATTTTATTTTAACAAGAAAAATAAATATTTGAATAATAAAAAAATGTTTTTTCATTATTTACAATTTTATACAATTTTTGTGAGCCTAAGCGGCTCATTAAAAATGGGTATCACATTGTGGTAGAGCGGGTTCGAGACCAGAAACTCTGACTCAAGAGTCCGCGACACTAACCACGAGACCACAATCTGACACAGCATTATTTCTTAAACATAATCGTGTTCCCCGATTCTTGTTTTGAATTTTCTTGAAGTCATACCAATGTATAAACTTCCACAATATCTTTAACGTAACAAGTATCGCAAACTTTGTAGACGATAGATCGAAACATGTTCAAAACTGGGAATTTTCTCAGTAATTAATAGTAACGTGTCCTCTGCCCAAATTGTGGTATCCTTCCCTCCTCCCCTTCCCCCCCCTCGGGGAGAGGGTGTGGAGGGGAAGTAAGCCTCTCAGGCACGTACAGCCTCGCGGAGCCACTTGAATTCTTTTTATAAAAAAAAATAATATTTCGTGCCGTCATCCTTAAATTTCAACCGAAGAACATGTGACATCGACATTTTAGCTGACGATATGGGATTTTTAAATTAAAGCATTATCACGCCTCTCTAGAATATACGGAATTTAATGAATACACATTTACAATACCTTTTTTAAACTTCTAAAAATATCACCCTACGGATGATATATCAATATTATAGTTTATTTATTGTAACTGCAGTCAGTTGGTAGAATTCCATATTGAATTGTTGAGTAAAATATCCAAAATTAAACTAGGTTTAATGGATTGAATTCTACATTTATTTATGTATATGTTAATACGTGACGCGTTTCGTCTTATTAAGACATTATCAAACACTGACATAAGGCGCGCTCAGTACACGGCCCTTCCGCGCTGCAGATGCACACTGCTCAATAATAGTATCCTTTTATGCTAATAATGAGAACGTGTATCTAGACCTTTAGACTGAGTTGTACACATTACTTACATGCCTCGCTGACAGTGATAGGGACTTCGAAAGCATTAGTATTTTTTAAAAAATCTTTGATCGCGAAAAACTTTGCATGATTGATTAAATGCCGATAAAAGTTTTAAAAAAGAAAAGATTTTTTTTATGGACGGGTCCAAATGGAAAACAAAAGCTTTTTATACCGGACCTGAGAATGAGGCGGAAGCCTTCAAAGATCTTTAGACTAAAACTAGTGTTTAGATCTGCACACTATATATGTTTCATATCGAATTTGAAGCATAATGGATTTCACCATATAACATTCTTCTTTTGTAACTAGTTTGTAGGATTTGAGTACATAATGCATCGTCCATTTTCCAGTGCGATATGTACCCCTTTGGTATGTGCCGTAGCGGACTGTAGTAGCGCTGCGGTGAGTGCATTCTGTCTGCTAATGCAACCCAAGACTGGGTGCACTCTATCCCCGTACCTGCGCACACAGTACACCCATACTCGAGGTGCATTTCCGCAAACCGGATGCCGGAAGCTGAGGAATGCGGGAAACCAAACTAGCATCCACGCAAAATGAGTCGTTTGTTACTTACGGGACGATGCGAGGTGTACGCAAAGCTTAATTTACATACTTATATTTTAAATAGATTAAATATTTATTTTCCTAGCAATAATTCCGCCATCTTAGATTTTTTTAGTATTAAGTATTACACTGGCCAACAATTTACAACTTTTCTTTTGTAATTGGCATGAAAATACCTTATCTTTGTGCACTTCGCATAGCTGAATTAAAAAACGAAAGCAAAAAAATGTAGCACCTTACATTTTTTAGTTATGGAATGTTTATTATTCTGATATTGACTAAAATTTATCTTATTTATGTACAAATATATAGAAACATATAATGCTATCGTTTTCAATATTAATAAGTTAATATATTTCCACTGTTACTCCATAATTATCGATACTTTTTTTTTAATCCCTTAGACTAAAACATGTCTAGATACCAACCACTATTACGGTTTCAACGTATGGGGCCCATACAAAGAATAATATAACTGTAACATCAAAACTTGGCGTGATACAAGCTTGTCACCATATAGACTTTGAATAAGAACGAATAACTTAGTCCAAATCAGTCATCAAAATTTCAGTTACAAAAAAATTGCTGGCCCGTGTTATTTAATCTGTTTCATTATATTTTATTTTCAACTTTATTTTATTTTGGAATTTTACAGAACAGTTACATGAATTCATACGAGTATTACAAAATAAGTACTTGTAAAATCATACTAACAAATAATGCATATTCCCTCATTATTTATAAAATTTGCAGTCTAAATTATTTATATCATATTTCAGCTATTATAATTTTTAATTTCTGCTTTGAATGAATGAAAATTGATGAATTAAATAAATATTCCATTTAATGATGAGATATTTTTTTCGATCAAATTTCACAAAACCATTTTCTTATCTTGAAATAATCAGATCAACAAATATAAAAAGAACAAGCAATGCATAAAATCTTGAATGCATGGAAATTGATGAATATAAGAAATATTTCATTCACTGAAGGGAGATTTTCTTATATCAAATTCCACATTACCATTTTCTTATTGTGAAATAATAAAATCAACAAATGCAAAAAGAGCAATGTATAAAAACAACTGTTTCTAGAATATAAAAAAATAACCCACTATTTCTATCTTCAGTGAATGGAAATTGATGAATATAAGAAATATTTCATTCAATGAAGAGAGATTTTCTTCGATCAAATTCCACATAACCATTTTATAATCCTGAAAAAATAGAATCAATAAATGCAAAGAGAGCAACCACAGCATAAAATCTGCTTAGTCAATTTATTTAAAACATTTTGAGCGTGTCAAAAAAAACTGTTTCTAGAACCTACAAAGATTCATTTCTAACAAGCAAGAGTCTATCTAACGCATATTTTTTACTAAACTATGATACGCTATAAAGTACTAGGAGCGTTATATTGTATTTTTTTCGGGGATATTTTTGCTTAATACAAAAATGCTTTTACTTTATACTGAAAAATATGAAATGGATATTACTTTTTGCCAGTGGTTGTGTGTGTGTGTATATATACTGAAACGTTACATTATGTTATGTGTGCGGAGAAAGCAGGAATACGGAGGATAACGTTTCTCCGTGTGGGATTCGCTGCGGAAATCTCAAGGAGCGACACTCCTGGCGGCTCTCCAGATTTGCGGATAGATGCAGTATCGGTTGCATTCCGGACACAGACATATACTATACATACCATACACGTGGACACATAGGCATCGGGTATCCTATATCGCTCACTCCTTTCAAGAACGTCCTAAATAAAAAAACGTCAAATTTTAGTTGTGCATGTTTTCGGAATGCCCAGAAAATGTACTATATCCCAGCAAAAGTGGCATATTTTTAACTTAATGTTTACCCGCTACAGGGCAGAAAGTGTTGTTTTTGCATTTTGAAGAAAATGTATTGTTTAATTTTTTTTTAAATATACCATATATTTTTCAAATGGAGAAAAAACCTTCAGGTTTTACCTAAAAAGATCTGTTACACAATAAAAAGCTCAATCAGTGGCTTGATATTTATTTTTAATACATTGTATTATATTTTTAAACTTTAAAAACATTCTCCTGAAAAATCAAGTTTTTCGATTTATTACGTTCTTGAAAGGAGTGAGCGATGTGTTTCACGTTAAGTTTTTTTCCGTAATGTCTAAATGTGTTGTATTCGATTGACCAGAATTATAAGACACCTATTTTAATTAGTACAAATGAAGTTTCCTATATCAAGATATTACCTATAAAATTTTTATACAGTGCCAGCTCGCCAATTCGAGTGTAAATCGTGCAGTGCAGATCAGGGAATCTTTCGGAGTTTTTTGAGAAAAATGAGAAAAAAGGGAAATTTCGGTTTTTGAAAATGATTTTTATTTTACGTTTTTATTAAGGTACCGAATGTATAGTTAAAAGTTTTAACATTCTTGTTTCATTCTTGAAATAAAACAGATATTTCTTTCAAACCAACAAACCCAAGTGGTGTTTAAGGGCTAAGTCACGCATTTGTCTCAAAACCATCAATTCCTTACTTTTCTGGACGACTTTTTACCATTATTGAGTAAAAAATATCACCGGTATATCAAAAATGTTTAGTCAATATTTCAAGGGAATCGGTGAATAACTTGCGGAGATTTAAGATTTAGAATAAACTAAGATTAACATTTTTATTTAACACATTGGAACACATCGTCGTTAAACCAACATTTGAAGTTTTCAGAAAATGAAATGTTTTTAGTTTTTTTCTCGATTACATGTATTGGTCAGGTTTTGAAAATGATAAAAATTATGTAGTAGTAAACAAAATATTAATAATTATGTGTATGTGTGTATATCCTCTTCCACATTCATGCATCTCCTCATACACACTCGCCGATTATTCAGACTCAATGCAATGTGTACTTAAGGAAAATATGATATGTATTAGAAATTGAAGTAAGTTTTAGAATTAAAAACGACGATATAAGAAAGGAATGTAAGGCTGAACGAGGAATAATTGAAAAGATTAGGAAGAGTTCTTTGCGGTGGACATGTGGAGCGAATGGATAGCGAGAGAATGACTAAGAAAATATATGTGGCGAATGTGAGAGGGAAAACAGAACGTGGACGACCGAAAAAGACTTGGCACGATCAGATCAATCAGAACCTAAAATCTGGCGGTGTCAAAAGTCTGCGTAATCGGAGGGCATGTATGACTAGATGTATGGATGTGAAGGAGGCGAGGAGTGTATGTCAGGACAGAAGAGTGTGGCGTTCCATCCTCTCTGCCTACCCCTGCGGGGAAACGGCGTGATGGTAGTAGTAGTAGTAGTAGTAAATAAGTTTTATAGAAGGGAACTAGAACCTATGTAGAGCCGCGCACTTAGTGTGGCATTTGGCGTGCATATCCCATTTCTTCTGTTTCCGGCCCTCTGCCGTGATAAACCGGCTTCCTTTGATATTGTCCTTTGAGTGAATTTTCCGTCCTCTTCCCTGGGACATTTAATTTCGTAATTCCTTTTGCAGGCTCCACTCACCTCCCTCTTCCTTCCAACATGTTTCGTTTCTCCTTTTAGGGGCATTGTAACGTTGCAAAGGTAACGTTGAAAATAAAGGTCCTTTACTCCTTTTGGAATGTCATGTACTTCAATAGCTTCCCATTGGATATCAAAAAAATAGAAGATACAATTTTTTTATGTCGTTGATATATTTTAGGTCTGGATTTTGATGTTGATGTCGGTGAGTTTGTTGAAACATAATGATAAATATTACTTACGCAATGCGTGGTACCTTAACTGTTCATATATAGCATCTAACGTGTACATCTACGACGCATGCATGCGCGACATTATCGTATTCTATCGCTCTGTATCATACGTCGCTCGGCGTCGGAATGTATACCTCTCTATCTCCTCTCTACGTTATATCTGTGTTCTCTCTCTCGTGTAACGAAATGTACCCAATAAACGTGACGCATCCTTTGACATTTTTAAAGAAAATACATAGAAAAAAATATTTTTATCATTAAGTCGTCTTTTCAAAACGCCATATTTATTTCGAAGAAAATTATTTTTTCAATTCAAAAATGGTATTTTAATCGAAAAATTCTTCTTCTTCTTCCTCTTCTTCTTTTTGTAGATCTTAAGGAACTGTTTATGCCTCCGCCTGTCGCTCTTGGGATGTTGACTCCCAGCTATCTCTCCACCTTTTCGGAGGTCTGCCTAGCGGTCTACGTCCTTCAAGGTTTCCTTGAAGGGCGATACGTGGAAGTCTGTCTTCTGACATTCTGTTTATATGCTCATTCGTATATGGGGCCTTAAGTGGGCCTATTCGTATATTAATTTATCGTATATTGGGACTCAAGACTTCTACCGCTTCGACAGTCGCGAGAGGACTATGGTAGCTGTCGGGGTGTCCACTACATACTACCCGCTACTGTGCACCCAGCTTGCTCAACAGCGGATGTCTCGCAACCCCGGAATGCTAGGCAGAATTAGCGCACTTCCGAGTTAGCGCATTCGACAGCTGCGAGCGTTTTGCAAGCAGATTGAAGACGGAAAACTGAAGATGAAAAATAAGTTTATTTGAAACCTCTTTTGTTCCACTCGCTTGAAATGTTCAAGTATTTTAGAAGAGGTATCGATATGAGTTAGATTCCGGTTTTACAAATAGATACGCGATCGTTCGTATTTGTACGGTTCCTTCATCGTTTTATTATTTCATATTCCTTAAAAGAATCGTAGAAATTAGCTTACACATGCAAGTCAAGGACATATATCAATAACCTCTGTGTTGATTTGGTTATATTCTTCTCATAGCGTATTTTCAGAATTTTTAAGATATACAATTTGATGTCATAACACCAAAATACATAACATCATAAGTGACGAAATACACACTCGCCTCATTATTTTCAATCAATATGTTCCGTGGTTTTTTTTAGTATGAATAAGTATCGAATGTGATTTTTTAAATTATAGATCATTAAAACCCCTTTCACATGTTTTTTTACACGGTTTTCAAATAACACGGTCGAACATTCATTCCACAATGCGTAAAGTAATTTGGAATTTCCTACATCCGTCTCTCAGTGATATGCGCAGAGAGGAACGTCGTGGAAGGAGGCTAAGCGAGTAATTTCTGTTACTTCACCGACAAGACACACAAGGTGGCTTGGTGGGTCTCTAAAAAAATTTTTTTTTAATATGTTTAAAATGGTTTTTTAAATAAATGCATACAATTTATGTAAATATAAAAACAAAAACAAAAAAATCATAATTTTCTTTTAAAGAATTATTCTATAAATAAAACTAACATGTAATTAGCAATAATGATTTTTTTTATATTTCATGAATTCATTTTTATACAGGGAAACCTATCTCGACGTGCCCTACGTAAAGTGCTCTAACTAAATTTTTGTTAATTTTGAGATATTTGGTGTATGTTATCAACTGACCGTTATCTACAAATATAAACAAACAAAAAACGCATAGTTTTCAGGCGTATAAGACGCTATCTACATTGAATTTTCAAAATGAACTGAACCCCTAAAACGCTAACTACTTAATTTTGACAAAGCATTAATAATATATTATTAGATTAAAACCAATATTTTTAGCTTTTCCACTTTATTTTTATTTGACCAGCGACCGGGTTTCGTCGTTACCGACATCATCAGACTGGTATCATCAGACCAGTCTGATGATGTCGGTAACGACGAAACCCGGTCGCTAGTCAAATAAAAATAAAGTGGAAAAGCTAAAAATATTGGTTTTAATCTAATAATATATTAAAAATGCAATTCCATCACGAAGTGTCAGTGGATAATATAAATCTATTACAAAGCATTAAGTTTTAAAACGCTTTAATACATTATTTCATCGTGTTTTTGAATGTTTAATACTTGTTTAGAATTTCAGATAAAACCGTTAGTTAATATTAAAAAAAAAATACGTTAAAAAAATCTTCTAAGCTCTCTTCTGTAAAGTAACAGATTTGCAGATAGAGTACTTTACGTAGGGGCCGTCGATCTATCCACCATATTTGATAGCTTTAGTATGTTATTATTTTTCACACAGCATCGCGTGGATATCGTATGTACCACGTAAATGGGTAGTTCAGTGTATTGTGACGACGTTCGGGGAGTTTCGCGATCGAAGGAGAGTGGGTAAATCCAATGAATTAGTTCTCCGGCGGAACAATGCATAGCTATAATCCCGCCCACCGCGAGTGATCGGGAGATGGTCGGGCGCCGCGCTTTGGGTCTCGGCTGCACAATGGCGGGACTAATGCAAATCCACGATTAAACACTCCAAGGGCGGCGGGATTAAAGGCTGGAACGGAAGGAGCGAGAAGCTGCCCCAGGGCGGGGAATTCGACGGCGGAGACGCGAAACTAAACTGTATATAATACTTTTTTTTACAAAAATGTTAGTAATATTAGTATATAACCACTCACCGGTGGTAGTTATATACTAATATTTCTAACATTTTTGTAAAAAAATAAGTTAGTAAAAATGACTAAACACAAAGTGAATGCTTTAAATATTAATAATATTGAGTAATATATGTATTCAATTTATTATTAGATTAAAACCAATATTTTTAGCTTTTCCACTTTTTTATTTGACCAGCGACCGGGTTTCGTCGTTACCGACATCATCAGACTGGTCACCAGTCTGATGATGTCGGTAACGACGAAACCCGGTCGCTGGTCAAATAAAAAAGTGGAAAAGCTAAAAATATTGGTTTTAATCTAATAATAAATTAAAAATGCAATTCCATCACGAAGTGTCAGTGGATAATATAAATCTATATATGTATTCATTTTTAAATCAAACAGATTTTTTGAGTCTACTAAGTTGTATTTTATTAACAAAAACACATAAAAAATTAATATTGTGACAATTGTTTCGCCTAGTTATGGCATTTTCAAACGAATGTCGTTTTTGTCGAAATGCCATAACTAGGCGAAACAATTGTCACAATATTAATTTTTTTAACTGTTTTTGTTAAGAAAATACAACTAAGTAGACTCAAAAAATCTGTGTTTGATTTGAAAATTAATACATAATTTAAAATGGTGTTCTACAAATTAAACGCCAAATCAATAAATAATGTATGTAATAATTTTAATACATACTGTTCAGTTTCAAATAAAAATATGTAATAATTTGCACAGCTTATATAGTGCCATTTTCGTAAAATACTAGGACCCCAAGAGCGCTTATAAAGACGTACATAATGTTATGATGATGATAATAATATATAAAAATAATAAATAAAAAACGTCAATAGGTCTCGGAAATAACTAACTAACCATCACGCCGCTTCCCCGCAGGGGTAGGTAGAAGGAATAGAACGCCACACCAATCTGTCTTTGCACACAATCTTCACCTCTTCCATATTCATACATATTCTCAAACATACATTTCGATTATTCCTGACCTGACCACTTCAAGTATTTGAAATACTTGAAATATTTGAAGTTTTCTATGGCCTTCCTCTTCCGTCTTGATTTTCTTTTTTTTCTTCATATATATTTTTATATTTTTGTGTCGAGAAGATAGCAATGAATGTCCCCTCTCGGCGATTAAGGAGGCACAACACATTTTCCCTTCCAGTATATAACAATAATATGGCTCACTTTAACTCCATTTCTAGGATGCTAAGGTTGTATAATAATTTAGAAAATACTGATAATGTCACTATCGACATATTTAATGATGGCACGGAGAAATACAAGAGGTCTATTACCAGATTGCTGAAATCAATTTCAAATTGATTTCACCATCTGGTGGAGTCTTGAATTTTGTACCTTATGTAGCATAGTTTAATTTCACTTTTAATTTTTACTTCTAATTTTTATTTTTATTTTTCTTATTTCATTACTTTTAAATGTTACCCTTTTTTTACAACATAATTTCTATTCTGTATATATCGCTCACTCCTTTCAATAACGTCATAAATCAAAAAACTTGATTTTCCAAGAGAACGTTTTTAAAGTTTAAAAATACAATACAATTTATTAAAAATAAATATCAAGCCACCTATTAAACTTTTTATTGTGTAACAGATCTTTTAAGGTAAAACCTAAAGGTTTTTTCTCCATTTGAAAAATATTTAGTTTATTTAAAAAATAATTAAACAATAACTTTTCTTCAAAATGCAAAAACAACACATTCTGCTCTGTAGTGGGTAAATATTAAGTTAAAAATATGCCGCTTTTGCTGAGATGTAGTACATTTTCTGGGCATTCCGAAAACATGCACAACTGAAAATTGTCGATTTTTGATTTATGACGTTCTTGAAAGGAGTGAGCGATATGTGTTTAACCTGCACCTTTATTGTTTCTGTAAGCTCGTTGTGTTCTCATCTAATTGATGAGAAGTATTAAAATATTGCACTGTATTTCATTTATTGTAATATGTTTTTCATTGTTTGTGAACCATAAATAAATAAAATAAAAAAATTAAATTTCTCTTCTGCAATTGTTTCATAACGGTCGTTCGCCATCGGCATAGATTGCAATTGTCCTCTCTTTAATACCGAATCGTGTAAATCCTCTAATGAAGCTTTTGAGGAAAGGCCTCTTCAGCCGATCTTCAACTGCAGCCCGTAGCCCGCGGTACGGGCGGGGGCGGGGGCGGGAGTGGAGCGGCAACCACTTTGACTTTGTGGAGCCCGTTCTAGGAGAATAGTTACTTTGGGATGTGTGAATCGGGGGAATGGTGAAAATACCGTATGCCGTTTCCAATGGTCCCCAAATTGCTGCTGTTATTTAATTTAGTGGAAGTCGGTTATAACGCGGGTTTATGGGCGGCTTATCTGACTCGCGTTACATTATCACCAATTGTCCAAAATATTGATTTTTTCTATTAAGGCCTAGTATTCGTTAAATCGCAACTTAATTTTCTTTAAATATAGGTTCTAAATTCAACATTTAATGCAATCGATTTTCTTCCGTTTTCGCAATGAAAAAGTTAATTTTTCTTCGGAATAATTATATGGTTTTGAAAAGAAAAAAGTTTTTGAAAAGCTGGGAGTTAAAAATAATAGAGTTATAAAAATATTTTTGTAAACATATTCTGAAAAAAATCCAATATACATTCTGTAAAAAAATCGGGCTTTGAAAGACCTCTTACCTCTATGGCGGTCGGCCGGTGACTGAATTCTTTGTTGCGTTGTATCCCCTTAAGAACAAAACATTTTTATTTTTATTTTTAAATATAAATAAAAATCATAACACAATCCCAACGAACCTCACTGGTGTTATGAGTTAAATCACGCATTCGTCTTAAAACTATAAATTCTTCGGTGTTTTGGACGACATCTTCAGCCCAGTTTATGGCTATGTTGAAAGCTTTCATGGCTTCAAAAGGTAGAATATTTGAAACTACCATCGTTCGGATTACAGCGGGCCTAGAATTACTTAGCGTTCGGATTAACGAGCTGCCACTGTATACTCGTATAATATTTTTACAAATTATTTATATATTTTTTTCCAATTCTTTCGCAGGTAACTCATACGGGGGAAGAGTCTCATACAGCTCAAACTTCTCGGGACCCGATCAGAAGAGGACCCGCTTCAGCAACGACCAGCCCTCGGGGTACAACAGCTCCTCCAGGGACTACGGTGGCTCCGGGGGCAGGGGCTACCAGTCCCGGGACTCCTCCGGCCGGGGGGGCTACAGCCAGGGCAGAGGGGGCCACGGGGGGAACAACTACGGGTACAGCAACCCCCGCGACGGCAACAGGGGGGGCTACAACCAGTCCAGGGATAGCAGCAGCCGCGGGGGCTACCAGGGCTTCAGGGGCGGCAGGGGGGGACAGGCGCAGAACTCCAGAGAGCCCAACAACCAATGGGGGTACCAACGGCGTTAGCTTTTCAATTAATAAATTCGTGTCAATTACAATTCATAAATTTTTAAACAGATTATGTTAAACTATTTGGGGTTAGTGCACTTATATTCGAGACTAATGAAAAAAGTTTTCATTGTTTTTCATAATACATCGGACCTGTCCAACGTCTCTATATTCTGATGTAATACCTGAATTTCAAATCAATTATTAGAAGATACTTTTAAATATTAGTACGCGAAACTCCGCTAAAACTCAGTAGAAAACTGTGTTCACACTTCTGACATCCGTTGACCAAGAAGTTCTACTGGTGCAAAAACAAATTTGAAGGGAATTGAAACATAGTATTTTCATAAATATTTATTTGATCATAAACTATAAAAATATTATCGTAACTTTCTTTCAGCGTTCTTCGTATTGTTTATATCAATATTATTTTTTGACATCTCATCAAAGATGAAGAAGAATACGGAAGTCTGGGCATTTACGGGGCTGACGACCGTCATAGGCTGGTTTAAGTGATCACTTTACACACGTGTTACATTCACCAATTCTACCCATTATTGACAACCACACTACTCAAATTCTTGGAAGTTCTATATATATGAACCAATTTAGAAACCTTGTTCTTTAATCACTAGAACTTCACTAGAGACATCTATTGGTGAGACTTCTCCATATTCTTCTTCATCTTTGATGAGATTCAAAAAATAATATGAAAATTACTCCTATAATTGTTCCTATAGGTGTTCACCAAGTAAAATTTAGTTGAAAAAATTAATTTAACTTGAAATTTTATATAAAATTGTGACAACCAACTGACAGCTAGCAAAACGATTGCTAGAGTATAGGCGTTTGTCCACTACACGGAATTACACGAAATTTTACCGTCCGGCACGTCAGTTAGCGTTTTAAAACGATTATTAGCTTGGATTGGCTTGTGCTTTTGTCCATCTTTCTTCGGATCGGTGCGTGAACACGTTACGCGTAAATTCGGTCACGCTAAACTATCGTAGTCGCTTTTATTTTTCAAAATCGGACTGCCGGACGGTAAAATTCCGTGTAGTGCACAAGCGGCTTATGTGTAAAATTAACAGATTGGCAGTAAGTGGGAAAACTACCCGATAGATGGCAGTCTGACGAGTCCAGATATGTTTCACGTAGGTATAGAACATGTTTGACGATTTGCTATTAGATACTATTTTTGCATACATATTTGATTTCTAAAAATTTGACCGAATGATATATTACATCGATGGCCCAGTGCTAAAGGGTAGCAAGTCTGTAAATGTATATTTGTCAAAATTATAAAAAAGGAATAAAAATTAATTCCAAAAAATTCTATATGCGTTGAGAGTAAATAATTCCATAAATTGATTCGGCAGTCACTTTGTGGTTATATCTATACATTTTTGATTTAAGTGTTACTTAGTGAATACTATTTTTTTTTATTAAAAATCTATTGTGACACGTGTTTCGATGCATTCCGTGTCATTTTCATTTTGTAAACACCACTATTTCTTGAAATCTATTGTATGTTAAGCAATAGATTTCAAGAAATAGTGATATTTACCAAGTAAAACTTACAATGATTAAAAAAAAACACTTCGTTTTTTACCACTTGAGTGTTATTATAGACTACATATTTCAGAAGTTAAACTTCCATCATTCAGGTCTGTATAATAACTCTATTATACAGACCTGAATGATGGAAGTTTAACTTCTGAAACATGTAGTCTATAACAAAACTCAAGTGGTAAAAAAACGAAGTGTTTTCTTTAATCATTGTAACATGTCTTACCGTAAAGTCAATGCCGAAACAATAAATAAAAAAGTAAAACTTAAATTAAAAATAGTAAATATTTTTTTAATTGAAATTCGATTTCGTTTAATTATTTTGAAACTGGCAATTGAGATCGGCTAAATTTCGATACGTTTTCTAAATTAAAGCCAGTCAAAATTGAATCCAATATTAAAAATGTGAAAATCAAAACTACCCTTTACAACTGTGCACTCGATATTTTATTAATAATTCTGTATATCGCTCACTCCTTTCAAGAACGTCACAAATCAAAATACTTGATTTTTCAGGAGAACGTTTTTAATGTTTAAAAATTTAATACAATTTATTGAAAATAAATATCAAGCCACTTATTGAACTTTTTACTGTGTAACTGATCTTTTTATGTAAAATCTGAAGGTTTTTTTCTCCATTTGAAAAATAATAAGTACATTTAAAAAAATAATTAAACAATACCTTTTCTTAAAAATGCAAAAATAACACTTTCTGCCCTGTACCGGGTAAATATTAAATCAAAAATATGCCTCTTTTGCTAGGATATAGTACATTTTTTGGGCATTCCGAAAACATGCACAACTGAAAATTGACGATTTTTGATTTATGACGTTCTTGAAAGGAGTGAGCGATATCTATATGTTATTACATGTAAGTATAAAGATTTATACTTACATATGAAATACAAATGAAATGTTAAAAATTAATGTCTTTTGACAAATTATGAATTTTATGTCTTGAACGTTAAAGGCGTGCAACAAATTGTTTTTATTTATAAAACCAATTTTTTTCTGCAAGTTTATTAGGGAGTGAGATGATGACTATGTGTATTTATATAATTTTACACTTCACTGTAAGGTTTAAATAAACGTTTCTTAAAACTTATATTTTGTTTTATTTTCTACTAACTTACCAGGCAAAGAGAATAGAACGCCACACAAATCTGTCTTTGCAAACAATATTTGCCTCTCACGTGTGCAAAGATTGCTAATACTGAATTATTTGCATGAATTCAATTTTGAAATTGTCATTTGACAAAATTTGACATATTTATACTGTTAAACGTAGATATCCTGAAGGAACACAACACTGGGATCTAATTTCCAGTCGGTAAACGATGCGCTTATACGATGCAGTGCCCTATGCACCATGGGGTGTGGATAAGGGTTCGAAGGAGATATGAAGAATAATATGGAAGTCTGGGCATTAACGGGGCTTACGACCGTCATAGGCTGGTTAAAGTGATCACTTTACACATGTTCACCAATTCTACCCATGATTGACAACAACACTACTCAAATTCTTGGAAGTTCTATATATATATATATATATATATATATATATATATATATATATATATATATAAATATTTATATCTAGTGACATCTTTTGGTGAGACGAAGAAGCTTTTTTATTGAGCAGAAACACTTTTATTTGTATCTGAGGTCCGAATCCTGGATTATAATCACAAACATTATTATAATACAGGATTCTTCATCTATGTTGAGATGTCAAAAAATAATATGAAATAACTCCTATAATCTATCGATTGTACAAGAATCACTAGAATTTTCACTAGTGACATCCATTGGTGAGACGAAGAAGCTTTTTTATTGAGCAGAAACTCTTATATTTGGACACACTCAAAATTTTATATATAATTATCATCTCAAAACGGGTAGGTAAAAGGCCAGTGTCACAGCTGTTACAAATTGTTTTCAAACATCTGCGATAGTATATTTCTTGGGAGAACAGCAAAATTCTCAATCGAGGTTCGCCAGAAACAATGGGCCGATTGTTTCGTCGATTTTAATTCGCGCGCGAATCTCAAGTGGCCGAGCGACAAAAAAATCAGTTGCCCCTGCCGTTAAAAAAGCGAGAACAAATACGTGTCCGTTAACACTCGAGAAATAAATGGTTCGTGAACAGACTGAACCTTTTTTATTCGGCTTAATTCACGTCGGATGTCGATTGGAGCCCATTGTTCCGCGGCGTCGGAGGGAAAACTGCATTCGTTTCCTTGTGTCGATATTCCACCAACTGCCGTGCGTTAAGTGCAAGATTTACTACCTACCTACTTCACTGCATTTCGATTTCTTCTAGTCTCAGAATTTATATTAACAATTCTATATTAACATATTCAATTAAATGCGCAATGTCTGGGACTAACTGCTTTACTCGACAAAAACCAAGTGTCGTCTCTTTAACGCCTGCATCCTAACAGTGTTGCTGTACGGATGTGAGTCGTGGCACCTCACCAAAGCTCAAAGCAAGAAACTAGCAAGTTTTGAAAATAGGTGCCTGAGGCGAATACTAGGTATAAAGTGGTATGACTTCGTCAGGAATGACGATGTGAGGAGAAGAACTCAACAGCCCCTCATACTGGAAGTCCTGAAGAGGAGAAGGTGGGCATGGTTGGGACATGTCCTTAGAATGCCACCTGAGGGCATCAACCCCTCATTTCTCTTCTTCCAACCCCGAGGACTCTGGCGCCCCGGAAGGCCGCTGACGACCTTCGAGACGCCGGACTGACCTGGGAGGAAGCCAAGGAGATGGCGCGTGACAGAGTGACTTGAAGACGTATCGTGTTGGCCATATGCTCCACCTAGGGAGCGAACATGGAAAGATGAAGAAGAAGATATAAACATTGCTAGTTTCGGTTTTCCAACTGCCATGTTTTAAGTGCAAGATTTACTACCTACTTCACTGCATTTCGATTTCTTCCACTTTCCGATTTTTTTTTAATATATAACACAATAAAACAATTCTGTATTAACAACATTGCTAGTTTCGGAAGAGCAGTTCTCCCAAGTAAAGTCTATACTACGTAAATAGCTTAGACCTAGAGAATATTAACATTAGGGATAATTGAAAATTATGTCAATTAGGACTGAAGTTTAAAATGTAAGTATGTTCAAGTGCTATTCCAAAGAGGAATTCTGACCTCCATCTGCACCCAATTGGTGATTGGTGTATAGGGCATCATGTCGAGTATAATATGATTAACCATGCAAGAGTATAATATGATTGGTAGGAAGCAGATAGATTAAATAAAGAAGTCCAAGGTGAAGGAGATGAAGGAAGAATAGTAGGTACTAAAAGAGAGGAAACGAAGAATAACAGCAATAGCAAGATCACTCGAAGTTGCATATTCGCAATCGTGCTAGCTTGTAAAACTCCATTGTGTTGGTAAAAATAGTGAATAGTAAAATAGGTTACGTTGTTAAACTTAGCTTCCGATTCGTAAATGCTGCCGTTCGTATTTGATATAGAAGGCACTGTTATCTCATGCCAATGAAAAAAGAGGAAGCGAGTAGATATATACCCGATTTGCCATACAGAATCTAAATATTCTTGACAATTTAGTTTCCGTAATAATTGACTAATTACAAGTCGATTTGTGTCGCGGCACCCCTTTGCATGGATGTTTTGTGATTGTGCCCCAGAACAATAGGCCACCATTCCACTCTTCCGCGTCCCTCAGTAAGCGAGCAGAGCAGAGTGTACCGTGTATTCTACAGTAGGGTGGGCACTGGTATCCTACGCCTAAACGGCATACTTTCTAAATGATATGCCTTTTTACTTTATCTGGACCAAATGGTGCACAGGGCACTGCATCGTATCGACGCTGTATTATATTGATCGTTAATTACGTAAAGGCAAGGTGATTAGGCATGTAATTTAGGTACCAGTCCAGGGTGATACAGGGTTTCACTACGAATTGGACGTTTTACTAACTAAATTGGACGACTTACAAATTAAATTGGACGTTTTATAAACCAAATTGGACGCCATTCAAATCAAATTGGACATTTTATAAAACAAATTGAATACCTTACAAATCTAATTGGACATTTTACAAAACAAATTGGGTGTTTTACTTTATTTCATAAAAGAGTTAGAATTTTTAAAAATACATTCAAAATAACACTCATGATTCAAAGTAGTATTGAAAATTTAAATACCTACATATCGTCGTTTCTGTTAAGAGTAGGTTAAGCGATTTAGTAATAGAAAGATGTGAAAAAGTGATGGAAAATCGGGTAGATAGAATGCGGTTTGTTCAGAGAAGTCAAGGTGCTCAGATGAACGCTGTAATTTTTCATACATAATGGCTTAATGTAACCTTTCAAATAAAACTAAAATTTGTGTCTCACTAAGTAATTTATGTATGTTTTTTATTATTATTTGTACTGTACAACTCTTAATGGAAAACCCTATATATACTAAAGGAAATTACTTATTATTTGTTGAGAAAATAATCATGAATTTCCTTTCACTAAAAAGTTGAAAAATGTCTGCGAAATGTTATCAATACAACTAAAACATTAGCTTATTAGATCTATAGATGCAAAACATAGGTTTGGAAGTGTAGTCAATATTTATTACAGCAAAATAAGTTTTTTCAAATACGGAATATCTCTTTGTTTTGCGAAGGTGGGGTAGGTAGTTAAGTAAGTACTTTCGTATTATACTAGAGTGCGAAAAATGCGATGCCTTTGAAAAACATCGCGATGTATCGATAACCTCTCTTTATCCGCCACAGTTCTAGAAATTCCCTCGCATTGTAGCCGCAACAAAACCAAAAATACTTTTCAAGTTGTGAAGAACATCTCCAGGCTCGAGCACCATCCAGCGCCACATGGATAATCCGGAGTTCACCTGAATCGATATCTCCGCACGCCGCCATTCCCGCGTCCCGCCACTTTCCCGCGCACAAGCATAGCCAATTTGCGCGGCGACAAATCGCGTGGGTAGGCACCACTCAAATAACTAGGTACCTACTTCCTGCCATAAACCATAGACATTCAGGCAGGTACACTTCATACATCAAAACGCATCCATCCATTTTTAGAATAAAATAACAACTGCAATTTTTTCCACATTAATTTTATATATTTTTTCTTTATCGTAGATTTTGATTCAGAAATTTTCCTTGGTAATCTGCACCTTTTTTAATGCCATTTCTGCTTCTTTAATGCTCTTTCCTCTTCATTTAAATTTTATTTTCTACTCATCCTGTTCAAATATTATATTTACACATTTGACATATTTTATTGTTTGTTCAAAATTTATAGACACGCTCGACTACCTACACCACACTTCTCTACTTTGTGGGTATTTCATAAATTGAGTATTTGAAGCTAAATTTAGTGCCGGCATAAAACACAACTAAATATATTTTTGAAATTATTTATAAAAGACGGCTAAATATATTTTAAAAAATTATTTATGTCCGCCTCCATAGTGTGATGCGTTAGTACGTTAGGCTACAATGCTGGAGGTCCCGGGTTAACTTCCGAGTGTCAAAATAAATATAAGTGTTTTTTCATTATATTTACATAATATCACCCAGGACTGGTACCAAAAGCGCAAGGCCTTCTTCTATACGATACAGTGCCCTATGCACCATTGGGGGCGGATAAGGGTTGGAGAAAGAAATAAAAAAAAAATTATTGTCAAAAATAGCAAAGAAGTAAGTAGGTACCTACACGCAAGCAGTGAACATGCCGACGTTGTTTAGTGTCGAGACAAATCATTTGAATTCCCGTAATGTGATCAATGTTCCCGTATTTCAGCAAAGCAAACCTAATTAATTTGAATGCCCCCTACTGCTTCCGCGTTTCCCTCATCATACGAACGAAGCCAATCAATTCCACGTTGAGTTTCGACTTCTCCACCCGACCGCAAGTTATATGGGAAAGCCCTTTGATATGCACACGTCAAAAGAATAAGATGGAGCACTCGAATATTCTTTCTAGTCTAGCAGCACAAATCAAAGCATCACGGTTCGGCAGGCCTCGACACTGGTGACCCTTGTAAGTATTTCAAGATGCCGGCTCATGCGCACGGCTCCCCGCGCAGTTGTGACGTTTCGCGATTCTGCCTCTCAGCGTGAAGTCGCCTCCGTATAGCGCCCGCCGATTGAAATGATCAGCGTGCAGCCATTCACGGCGCACAGGAGCAATCAACACCCATTATTAAAACTTTATCACTATATCTTTCTCATACTTTCCGTCGAGATTTTCGCGATACTCGAAGAGAGACATTTGTATTTGTGCAGGAACTTTTCTGGGAAGTGATTTTGCTAGTTCCGCGTTTACTTGACTGGAAACATCACTCAAATGATATTTGAATGTTGCATATTTGGATAACTTTCGTGTGAAAATATTATTTTTTGCATTAGGGGCTAGGAACGAATATCCGTTAAAACGTCAGTTTACTATATTAAACTTTTAAAAAATTGTTGAAATAACTTATACTTTCAACAACTCTTTTTTTTGACACTTTTTGCTTGTAAAAACCCTCTGGGCGTTTGTTTGAATAAATAAATAAATAAATTAATGACTTAAAATAAAACGGGATTATACTCAGCCTTGAATGATTAGCAAATGTTCCATACATACCTTATTTGATTTATTTGAAATATTTTTATTCGAGACATGGCTAAAAATCCAAAATTTATATCTATAAAATATCAAATTATCAGCTATAAAAAGAATAGTGGAATATCATCAACAATATCTTTATAAATCCTGACACAACTTATATATTTAGCTCATAAACTTATAATCGGTTTAAACCACAGCTAGCCACTGCTTTTACTACGAGGAGTCAGCACCCTGATTTTTTTTATAATTTCTTCTTCCTCCAACTCATCCGATGGTGCATAGGGCACTGCATCGTATTGACACAGTGTTATCTTGATCGTTACTTACATGAAGGCAAGATGATCACTTGTGCGTTTCAGGAACCAGTCCAGGCTAATATTAAATATATATAAGTGTTTAAAATCACCAATATTTATTTTCACTCCCTCCTGGGAATCAAATTCGGGACCTCCAGCACGTTAGCCAAACGCGTCGACCAGATCAATCATTTGCCAAAAATTATTTACATACCTAAAATTTTTATGTTTTTGTGTGTATATTTTATTTTGGACGTTGAACCATAAAACAGGTGAGCTTTTACGTTAATAAGATAGGAACTGATGGACACAACGGCGATTTATTTTTAAATTCTTTACAAGTCTTGAAAATATTTTGAATTAATATATTATCAGCATGGGAAAAAGTAAGAAGACGTTTCTGGAGAAATCATGTGGGAAGAGCAAGTTCGGATCGAGTGGCTAGGATAGCAGCAGACGAATGCATAAGAGGTAACAGACCCCCAGCAAAACCTAAGCGATGGAAAGATAGCTGGTCATCCACCTCCCAGGACAAGAAGAAGAAAATATTATCAGCATGATTTTTTTTATATAAAATAAATAAGGATTATATTTCGCCCCTAGTGGAGTATATTTGCACGCAGTCCAGCGCCCCCTAAACGACCATAATTTGTTACGTTACTTTGTTTCTGCAGTGCAGTGCCTAATGCCCACGTATCCCACTCATGTTATAATATATGAAGTATTGTGATTTAACCCTCAACCCCTATTTGCAGCTAGGAAGTTAGGAGCAACTGTCCGCTCTTCAGACTCGCTACATTGTAAATTATGGCGAAAGCTATTATGGCAACCCTCAGCTTCCAATATTATCTCCGAATATAATATGACGAAATCATATTACATTAAACGAAACTTTTTATTATTTTGAATATATTATATTACCTCATGGTGAATTTGTGTTTTTGTGTTATTTTTTAAATGGATTTATTTTACTAATAGGTGAACTAATAGGTTTTATACTCATACAATGCCGTCTTTAGCAGCAAGAGTGAAATGTTCAAGAATTAAAATTTTGGCAAAATCTGAAAAAAAAACTTAAATGATTTTCATTTTAGATTATATTTTATTGATTGCCTTCTATTATATATGCATTCAAACATGAAACTTTTAAAAATTTGATACTTCGAATAAATTTAACTGTCGAAATATGAGAATTTGTCGATAACTTTTTGTATTTTTTTTAGTTTAGTAAATTTCCCTAAAATTTATACATTTTTTCAACGATAAATATTTTATTAGGAAATAATATAAACATATAATGCATTATAATAGAAAACGCAATAATAGAATACATGAAAATAGGTACACTTGAAAAGAAAATCTACAAGTTTTATTTAATAAAAATAATTTAAAAATGAAATTATAAAATATAATATATATTCCCATATAATAAATATTAGTGTGCCAATATTTCGAGTATAATATTCTACGAAAAACAATGTGAGTACTATTTAGTGTATTGTGATCACTTAAACGAGCCATTGACAGATCGTAGGTCATGTAAATGCTCAGAATCGTGTAGGATATCAACAAGTTCTTCAAACCCTTATCCCCATCCCAATGGTGCATAAGACACTGCATCATATAAACGCATGTTATCTTGATCATTAACACATGAAAGAAAAATGATCAGCCTTCCGCTTCAGGTACCAAACCAGGGAAATATTTAATAATTATTAGAGTGAAAAAAATCATTTATATTTATTTGACCTCCCTCCCTGGGAATCGAACCCGGGACCTCAAGAACGGTAGCCGAGCGTGCTGATTATTGCACTCTGGAGGCGGAGAGATGTAAATAAAATCAATTTAAATATTACACCATAATAATTATCTTTTAAGAGAAAAAAAATGAAAATAACTAGTAATTTTTATTTTAGATGGCATTTCTAGACATGCCGCTCTTTTCACATAAAAAATTACCCAAATCTAAAGTTAAAACCTGTATTTGGTTGTTTTTTGCTGTTAATATTTTGCATAGTTTTAAATATGTATACTTACTACATTCTCCTGATATTCCTAGCTGCCTGGTATATTTATGGTACATCTGTGTTTAGTGGTGTTAGCACCGATTTGACGTAATATCGTAAAGTGGTAGTTCGGCAGACTTTTTTCCATCACTCATTTATAGGTGAAGTGGTGTGCAACCGTTTAACATTTCGTGTTTAATGCCCCCTCATGCACAACCAGTAGGTATTGTATCCCAGTGGCTGTCAAACTGTGGACCTTTTTATTATTTAGTTTAAAGGAATAACCCGTAAAGCCTCTGCTTTAAGTGGCTTGTCGTAGGATAGTAAGAAAAAGGAAGGTAAATGTGAAAGAAATCACAAACACCCAAACTAATTAAAAACAAATATTTTTTTAATTCATTTTGCAATTGGCGGAAATCGAACCTAATTTCAAAGTCGAGCGTCTACCCGACTACGCCACGGCGCATGTATGAACGTCTCCTAAAAACGGATTTCTAAAATAGTCAATATCAGCATTTTAAATAACAAAAAAACATAGGAATACTTGATTTTATTAATGTTTCTAGTATTTTCATTTATAATTAATTTTGTAGATAGTATAATCATATACAAAGTAAATTATAAATGTTTAATATTAGTAATACCTTGCCGAGGTCTATTTGAACTATGAGTTATTAATTTAACTACTACATAAAATATTACCAATTTTTTGGCGATGGGTGACCGATTTTTTTCCATTTAAATCCGTTTTTTCATTAGTTTTAAACAAGAATTGTTTACATTTATTGTCCTTTTATCTTCTTTTGCATTTGTTATTTTTTAATTGCATTTTGTTGTTGTTGATAGAAGCATTGCTGAACCAAAAAATCTTAAATAAAATATTTATCAAATAGGGTTTTAAAATACCGTTTACTAATATTGTCATCGACTGAAGTCAAAATAATAACCAAGTGTAAAAATGTGAAGGGGCTAGGAAAGGTCAAGAATTTAAGTCAATTTAGTGTGTATAAAATTTTAGTATTGATCTGTATTTGCTTAGAATATTTTGTCTGAACTGGTCAAGAAAATCCACAATTGGTTTCATCGATTTTAACCAGTGTTGTGAGGGTTTTATTTATTTTTAAAATTCACTAAAATTCACCCACAATTTCTTCGTCTTCACCGAAATAAAACGCTACTAAACAATAATTGAGTCATTTAAATAAAAATTTCTAACGTCATACTTTTTTATAATTTCATTGTTCTTTTTTCAGTTTTCAGGAGATTTCATAAAATTCAATGAATTCAATTCCACACGTGTTATGCTTACATTTTCATTAACATGAACACCCACACCTACATCATATCATTCTAAGATATTATATAAATGGACGTGTTAACGTGAAACATGATCCTTTTTATTTTTTCATTTGAACTTTCGATGTGAAACCTGAAATCGTGAAAACATTTCTCTCTCTGAAACGATTCTCACGTCTTTAATTTTGGACACCGTTATCTTTAATTTGATGTTTAAAAAATATAAAAATAAAATAATTTGATGTTCCTCGTATGTGCACTGGTATTCCAAGTTTTATTTCACGGTAAATCCTGGATCTCTGCAATGCGCCGGGTGTGCGCCGATTCTAAACTCTACCCATGGCACTTGAAAACACAAGTACCCTCCATTGTGTGTTAGCAACCCTCTAAAAATATATTTTGTACATAAATAAATATATAGGTTTTTTATCCTCATTATTAGCGCACGGAATATATGTGGAAAAAATGCGCCGGTTGCCCGTGAAAAATATTATGTACTACGCTACAATGCAATGGCCGTCACCCGTTCATTTTCCATGCGGCCAGTTCTAGAGATCTCTATTCAAATAATGTGACAGATTCTTTGTTATTCAAAATGGCGACGTTTCAAGAGGCACATTGTAATTTATGATAATCGATAAATGTAAGTGCCGTAAATTATTTTCATAGGTTAAGTATGTGAAATGATCGCTCAACTATTAACGTTATGCAGTAGGGCCTATGAAACAGTTTTGGTTACATTTTTGTTATTTTAAACGCACGTGCGTTAGGTATCTACCTACCAAATTATCAGGGCCGGAAAACCCTTAACTAAAAAAAATAAACAAGGGTAAAAACTCTACCCGATCGTCTCTCGTACGCGTCCATCCAACGTGATTCGTGAGCTCGGACATACCTACTATTTCCATAGGTGTTTTCTTTCTATTATTTTTATGCCATTTACTTTTCTATGATTTAACACCACAAAAAAAATGAAAATCGATACCTTCAACAATTGTACAAGGCAATTTACGGAATGAATTTAATATTGTACATAAGTTCTGACTTGCTAAGGATGTACCAAATTTATTTCTAAAATATCCTGTTCAATTATTTTACAGATGTAATTATACATTTTATGCATGTTAATGTCATGTTAATACACAGTTAAAGCTTTTAGCATACAGTGAAATATTCTGATTTTTTTTTTCATTAAATGTTCCTATGAATTATTATCTAACGATTTTTCCACATGGCCCTAAATGACAATACGGCACTGTTTAAAAAATACCTTTTATCGTATATAGGTAGCTATGTGTAAATAAACTTTTTTTATAAATAAAACTAAATAGTTATTTTTAAAAAATGCTGATTATTTAAATAGGTATTTCTATATATTTTTTTAAATTTCATTTGTATCTCTGGTTTTGTATACATTTTATACTCATGCATACCAAATAGGTAGGATCCTTGTGGAAACTACAAACTCAATGTTACACGAAAAAGAAGAAGATAGGTACCCGTTTTTAGATTCAAAATTAGTCACGTGGCTTAATTAAGATTAACTCTGTAAATACCTACATAGAAATTCAAACTTAACCGTTGAAAAATTTAATGTTATGGTTATTTTTTGTGTTTTGTTTTTAAGGGTAGGTACCTATCCTAAACTTACTTAAGGTTTCCATTATCATTCTTTAGTTCGTAAGTTTTTCTCCGGGACGAGGATGATTTATTGATTGTTTAAATCAGAAAACGGACGGACGAAGGTAGGTGCTTCGTGGTTAAAGGCATTTCAGGGTTTTTGCAGTTGACCCTCGCACCCACCCCTTGACTCGTCCACCCCATATCTACCCTCCAGCGCTGGAAGGTAGATGTAGGGGCAGTATTGGATAAGTTTAGTTGAAGAGTGACCCCCTCCGGCTGACCGGAACCGGAACTAACTAACGGAAGCTGCGTCTGACAGGCGGGAGCGCCAAATAGAATGATAGCCGTGGCCAGAAGAGTATTACAACTGCAGGATTCACCTACTCTACATAATGCCGAATAATAGATATATTAGCAAGGGAAAAATTCTTTTTTAAGGTTTTCTAACGTAAATGGTGAATAAAACGTATTTTGCAAGTATCTACTACCTACTACTATACATAGTTATTTGTATTTTAAAAAAAAAGTTTAAAACATGTTTTTTTCGATGCAGATTAAGAAAAAAAAATGATAAACACGCCTACCTACCGTTTTTTATACATGGCGCGTTGATAAAATTATATGTGTAAGATATTCATAAAAGTCAGTTTTTTACCTCTATTCGCTCTCATTGGTGCATGGGGCACCGTGTCGGATGTGCGCATTGGTTAATGACTTACCTAAAGGAGAGGTGATCAGTGGTATGATTCCCATTATTAGATTCAATAATGAAATACATTTGAAGATATGAAAATAACGTAGGTAAAGGAGCTCAGGATTAAGAAACTTATTGCTTTTTAGGAAAAGAAATGGAGAAGGAATAGTAGTGCATTAAGTAAGAAAGAGAAATGGATAACAACAGCTTCAGCTAAAGCCCTCGAGTGGTTCATTGGTGCATCAAGCTCCATTGAGATAGTGTTTAACAAAAATAACGTTAGATAAACGATTAAAAAGATATATTATTACCATATTATTAAAATGCATACTGTAACAAATTTGCGAAGCGTGATAAGCTTCTTTTAATGTGTTCGACTTCCTTGAGGACTTGGTAGCACCTGTTAACATCATAAAATCCATGTGAATTTATATAATATGTAGGTACCTACATACTTTTAGATAATGTGTACAAATATTATCTAACAATTAATAAAATTGTCGACTTCACCGACAATTATTTAGAATAATAATATCCATATCATCCTCGTTAAACCGTTTATTCATATCAAAACAAGCTGAATGCGTTGAATTATAACCTGATTAATTCAATTTATAAAAAGATCCTTCGAGTATGAGCTCTTGGTTATGCATGCATTATTATTATTATCTGAATTTTTGTAGACAATGAGTGAAGAGTAAACATTATACGCCATCTTGACTGTCAGAATGCGCGCCAAGCCGTGTATTGTGGAGTTGCCAGTGTTGCAAGTCACTATCCCAAGGCTGCTAATAATCATTCCGACACTTCAAATTATTTCTTTACTAACCAGGTAGGTACCTACCTGCTCAGTGATGACAAGTTTGAGATGGGCATGACGGCCATTACCCAGGGTTACCAATGCTATGTGGGAATAAATGAAATAACAATTTCTAATTATTAGAAGCATGTAACGTGTTACGAAATAATATAGAATATTTAAGACGTATTTGTTTCAAGATTGTTTGGGACAAAAGAGCGGATAATTTTATTTGTTTCTATTGAACTAATAATTTTTCATCGATTTCTCTAATATTGGATATATATCTTTTACCTATTAAAACACAAGTAAAAAAACTTAATTTTTTCCATCCAAAAGCCAACGAAAATAACTTTAACTTATATGTTTCTTACATTTTTTATCATATTTGTATACATCTCAACATAGACGAAGCAGAATATGGATGTCTGGGCATTTACAGGGCTTACGACCTGTCTTAGGGTGGTTAAGCGATCACTTTACATACGTGTAACATTAAACAATTCTACCCATGATTGACAACCACGTTACTTATTTTTTTGTAACTCCTAGATATATTGATCAATATTGCGACCCAGTTTATGCGAGTTGACAGCAGTCATCTACGTTGGAATGAGGAAAGCTTATAATCAAGCAGAGACTTATTTTATTTGTATGCAAATACCACCAAAGAGATGGATCGACAGCTGGGAATCGACATTGCAGGAGGCTTATCCCTCTTAAAAACAGGACACAATTCCTACACCAAGAAGAAGAAGAAGAAGAAGAAGGTCCAAATACTGGATTTTATTAATATATATTTGTGTTAACGACTGGCAAATTCAATTCGCTTACTTTAAATAAAAAAGAAATAAAATTAAATAATTTTGTGACAACCCTGATTCTAGTCTTGAATCCTAGGGGTGATTATCTTGGAGATCTGTTGTCATTATTTAGCTGCAACAATTTAAGCGATTCCTAAGTGGGCCACCCGCAAATATTGTGATTTTATCTACCAAACCAATCCAATAAATTAAATGACCATTTGTGAAATACCGGATCGTAGGTAGGTATGTATACCGTATGGTAGGAAAAGTAGTAGGTATTTGGAGGTGAAAAGAAATAAAAAGTACCTACTTAATTATTAATTTGTCGTGGCACACTGGTGTGCCGTGAGCAGGATACAGGTATGCCGCGGTCAAATTCAATCTATTTGACATTTTACAATTTTAATTGTGTATTTAATAAACAATGACAAGTTATTTTTCATAAAATTGTCTTTTTTTTCAAAATATAGTGTAGAATATTAATTGTAACGTAATACATTTTCAATGGTCTACATATTTTAGCTTTTGGTGTGCCTTGGAATTACATAAAGAATTTTGGTTTGTCATACCTACATAGGTGAGAAAAGGTTGAGAAACACTGCTCTATATAAATACAGGTTTAGAAGCTAACCTCAAATTCATTCAAACAATTTTGTGATATACTGGTCATACTTAACTTGAACCATTAAAACATAGTGCCCATAAAAAAGAAATGTTTATGTAGCTACTTATTTTATTGTGATAATGACTGTGACGATCGGGAAATAATAATGGACGGAGAGAAATATAAGAAAAGAAAAATGTTAATGAGCGACGAAGAATCAATAAAGATGTGATGTTTCAGACATTTCTTGAAAGTTAATGAGGACAACTTTCACATTATAATGTAGGTATGTATGTTTCTATATACCTAAGTGCATTTCGCTCACTCCTTTCAAGAACGTCATAAATAAAAAATCGACAATTTTCAGTTGTGCATGTTTTCGGAGTGCTCCAAAAATGTACTATATATTTCAGCAAAAGCGGCATATTTTTAACTTAATATTTACCCGCTGCAGGGCAGAAAGTTTTGTTTTTGCATTTTAAAGAAAAGGTATTGTTTAATTTTTTTTTTTAAATATACTTAATATTTTTCAAATGGAAAAAAACCTTCAGGTTTTACCTAAAAAGATCTGTTGCACGGTAAAAAATTCAATAAGTGGCTTGATATTTATTTTTAATGTATTGTGTTACATTTTTAAAGCTTAAAAACGTTCTCCTGAAAAATCAAGTTTTTTGATTTATGACGTTCTTGAAAGGAGTGAGCGATATGTTAATTTATTGTCTTAAGCGTCCGAAGATAAATTAAATTTACAATTTTTTGTTTAATTTACGTCTCTGAAACGCATTACTACGGCCAATCGATCGGGTATTTGGGTTTGAGAGATTGGAATAAAAACTGATTGAGTTTAGTGGCCAGGTAGGTGTCTATTTTTTAAATTTTTTTATTCAGAGTTTATTTATTTTTTATTTATTGGCAATCTTGGGCACTGGATTCGACCTCAAGAAGCAATTGATCATTTTCAAGAAATTGAAGCAATATCCAATTGTGACTTCTTTTTGATGGCGAATGATGAAAAAATTATGTGACCTAAAAATAAGGAGATAAAATAACGCTTATATCTACTAAATATATAATTGTTTAAAGTTATATAAATTTCTGATAATATCTTTCAAACCTTGTTTACTTTTTTTTAAATTTGTAGACAGCACGCGGAGGATAAAGAAAGAAAAAAACAAGAAAATTAAAGTAAATAAAACTGAAAGTTTGTTGTTTTACAAAGTTTTGGCAAAACTTAAAAATTCATAAATCTGAACATTATTTTTTATTAAATTTTATTTCGAAAAAAAGTGACATGTAAATAAAGAAAATATGTGGAAAAATAAGTCATGGTTGTACTTAGGTACAACCAATACAAATTAAGATAAACATAAGAAAATAAAATATTCAATAAAAGCATGTGAGCAAAAAAAAAGTTTAATTACTTTGTATTCTACAAAAACTTTTTCTACAATTTTATGATTCATGAAAAAAAATTTTTTTTTAATTGATTTATTTTATAATGCGGCACTGTTGTGGGAAATCACAGATTTCAGCAAGTCACCTAACATGTCGTGGGTGGCAACAATGAAGCGACTGAAGCGAACTGTCAAAACGCTATTATGGAGGTTTTAGTTTGGGTAGGTACTGACCATTAAATACCACCGGTATATAAATATTTTCTTTTAGAAAGGGACCTTCCATTTTCCATTCACATTAATAGATATTAAAGATAGGTGGGTATATTGCAATACACGAAAGTATAGGGATACTGGTGCGAAACCAAAATAAGCAATTTCGGTGAATTTAATTTTGCTGATTCATTTGAGAAAAATCTAAAATGAGTGATATACATATGTGGAGGCCCTCGCCAAAACGTTACATTTCCCATTATAAATAATTTTAAGTAATCAGGAATTCTAGCTTGTGAAATTATTACGTTTTGGTGCTATTTAATGATTTCATCAATATAAACCAATGTTTAACACAGGATTGGTCACGTTTTGTCGCAGCTTTAATTAAGATTTCGATAGAATGTAGTAAACAGAACAGATTTGCATTTAAAGGATTTTTTGTGCAATATTGGAAATGTAACTTTTGGTGAGGACCTCCACATATGTATTACATTTCATGTGACACTCTTTTTTCGGTGCTCATCATCTCCAACTATATTGACTGACTCACAGATAATGACTAGAATTAACTTATGGTGTAGTTCTATCAATTTTGATGTCATAATGAAAGGTCCATACGAAAAAAATTCATAAATATAAAATCATATTTTTTATAGCTAGCCTCTGCTCTGTACCCTCAGGTACAAGAAATCGAAGACAACGTAGCCTTATAAAAATGCCAATTCGTTTAGGCCCAACATACGTTTAATCGCAACTTAATTTTCTTTAAACTCTACTTTTAATTTTCTTTAAATTTGACGTAATTGATTTTTTTTCCTAAAACACCGTTTTTGAATTGAAAAAAAGCATTTCTTCGGAATAAATATATGGTTTTGAAAAGAAAACAGAAATTGAAAGGTATGGAGTTTTAAAATACATATAAAAATATATCTTCAATATATATTCTAAAAAATAAAAACAAAAAATCCAATATTCATTCTAAAAAAAATCGGTCATGAAACGACGACTAGAAAAATTAAAAAGGCATACAAATTTCTAATTTTAAGGCTTGGTTTTAAAATATTTATGGGTGATTTTAAATCTACTTTAATCTCCACAACAACATCAACCAAAAGGCGTTTCCTTGCGTCTCCTTAAATCATTTCGTTTTCAATTTACATAAATTGAAGACAATAAATCTTTTTCCTCTAAGAATTCATATTGCTCCTTATTTCCCTATGTCGTCGGTTCAAAGGATTCCTTGGAACAAATTTATTCAAATCCCGCGTATTTCATCTTCTAGAATACTTGTTTTTATTTACAGGGTATTTCAGAATAAAAAGAAAATATTTATTTAAAATGTGTTGAGTTTCGATTTGTGTCGCTGACTTGTTCGAAGTTTCTCGGTTCGAAACCACTCCACCACAATTCAATAACTATTTTCAATAATGAGCGGCTTAGGTTCATAAAAATAGTATAATATTGAAATATTTGTGTATATAATAAAAAAAAATCTTTCTTAAAAAAAGATACAAATGAAAACATGATTTTTTTAAATTTTAAATATTTCTTTAAAATTTTATTGAATTGATGTACGAGTACATATGTAGTTTGTAATGTTACTCAAATAACGTTTTTTTTTCTATTTGGTACATCCCCACTTGTTTATAGGTCAGTGTCTAATATCGTCCGACTCCGTAGTGTAATGGTCAGCACGCTTGGCTACCGTTCTGGAGGTCCCAGGTTCGATTCCCAAGGGGGTCAAATAAATATAAGTGATTTTTTCACTTTAATATTTATTCAATATCACCCTGGACTGGGACCTGAAGTGGAGGGCTGATCACCTTTCCTTCGTGTGTCAACAATCAAGATAACACTCCGTTTATATAACGCAGTGCCCTATGCATCAATGGGGTGCGGATAAGGGTTTGATTTTTTTGATTTGATCTAATATCATATACTTCAGACGAAAGGTTCGTGATTTGATACCTAACTTATCCTATTTTCATAGATAAATACGTATAAATGGTTGCATAAAACATGTAGTTGCGTAATTGTTCGCTGAGCACTGAGAAACACATACCAAAAAAAAACTAATCAATTCCGCAAAAACGCTTCACCGCTTCATCACAGGGTTGGCAAAGAGAATAAAACGCCACTCTAATCTGTCTTTGCAAAGAATATTCACCTCTTCCACATTCATGCATCCCTCATACATACCCACCGATTATACCGACTTCTGACCTGACCACTTTCAAGTACTTAAAATGATTTTATTTCCAACTATATTCAAAGTGTGACAAAACAATGCACGATAGATGTTCGAATGAAAATAAAATAAGTAAATAATGCAAAGCTAATAAAATAAATAATGCAAAGCAATAAAATAAATAGTAATAAAATAAATAATGTAAAGCTTATAAAATAAATGAGGAAATAATGCAAAACTGAGATAAGTATTAATAATAAAAATTAAGATAAGTGTGTTGAGATAATTTCGGCATGTTAATCGTATGAGTAAAGAAAAAATAGTTACAAAAATTGAGGCGAATCATGTGCCACGTTTTAAGTATCTTTATAATTACTTTAAATTTGAACATCCCAGCGCAAGGTGGCGCCTTCACCCCTTCTCGGGGGCGAGGGCGGAGCCTATGAATTATCAACTAGGCCTTTTCCTCGCCCCTAAAGGGCTGCTTACCCTCCTCTCCAGCCACCAGCACCGAGTACCTGTTCCATCCGCCCAACTCCTAACTCCTTACTCCTTACTCCTTACTCCTCACCTCTACTATTCTCCACTTTGCTTAGTCTGCACCTTGACTTATCGTTTGCAGAACCCTCTGAACAGAACCTTCCTTTAGCGCTGAAACTATAAAGGTATTATATATATCGCTCATTTCTTACAACAACGTCATAAAACATAAACGAAACTAAACTTATAACTTGCATTTGAACTTAGCACAACTTAAAGCAGGTTCATAGATACTGATCATATATTAAATATTATTAATATTTGAAGCATTTATTTTGTAATTAGATAGTTTACTTTTTTTACAAAAATGTCACCATATCGCTCTTTCTCCTTTCAACAACGTCATATATAAAAAAACTTGATTTTTCAGAATGTATTAAAAATAAATATCAAGTCACTTATTGAACTTTTTACTGTGCAACAGATCTTTTTAAGTAAAACCTAATTGTTTTTTCTCCATTTGAAAAATATTTAGCATATTAAAAAAAAAAAACAATTAAACAATACCTTTTCTTCAAAATGCAAAAACAACACTTCCTGCCCTGTAGCGGGTAAATATTAAGTTAAAAATATGCCGCTTTTGCTGGGATATAGTACATTTTATGGGCATTCCGAAAACATGCACAACTGAAAATTTACTATTATTAATATATGACGTTGTTGAAAGGAGTGAGCGATATGTACGCTATACCACCTTATTTTATATTCTAATTAAGCTTTTCACTGGGCGAATCAAGTTTAACGGTTATTTTTTGACAAGAGCTTTTACTTGCAAACGAGTCATTGTAGCGTCATTCGATGTCAGCTGTCGAGCTGTATTTTTTCATGTATCGTAAATTGTTCTCAATTTTTATTACTTAACAGCTGTACCCAGCCACGCGTTGCTGTGGCTCAGTCAAGTTAATGAAAAATAAAGAGGAAGAAAACGTGCTTTTGGTATAAAAGAATACAATATTTTAGCGAATGTAAAGAAAAGCAATGCCCACCATGAGTAATGTTTAGTATTGCGTGTATTTCCGTTCCGTTCAACAGATGTAACTGCTTCTGCGGTCAACAAAGTAAGGTCAAAAAATAAGTGATTCCCAGAGGGGGGTGAAAATAAATATTAGAGTTTTTACACTGTAATATTTATTTCATATTACCCTGGACTGGTCCCCGAAGAGCAGGAGTGAACCACCTTGCCTTCATGTAAGGAACGATGAACATGGGGTACTGCATCAATACGATGCAGTACCCTATGCACCATTGGGTGCTGATAAGGGCTAGAAAATATATATCCTTTAATTAACACCTTCTTTCACACGTGAGTTCTCGGTAACATCTATAGTTGAGTTGACTTACCTTCATGAAATGTACGTAAGATTATTGAATTATTTTACATACTAGGAGACGCCAATAATATAACGTTCAATTTTCATTGAACTTATAATTTGAACAGTTATTTTATTCAAAATATTTCGAGTTGGCAAATCTGAGTTTGTACTTCATAATACTTGATAATAATCAATTTTTATTCAATTTTATTTGTGTTGTTGCCTATAAAATTAGACAATGTTAAACTGTTCCTACGATTGAGTGACCAAAAGTGATGTTAATGTTCTCATATAGGCTCCTACTTAGTATCACCATGGCAACTCCTGCGAGATCGGTAATTCCTGAAACATTCAGGATAGCATCCTTCCCCCCCGGGCGAGTGTTGCCAGGTAGCGCCCCCGGATAAAGATTTATTTCCCTTACTGCCAAATCGGCTCAACTCTGTGAAACATTCCTGCGACCTATCCGGGTTATTTAATTAATTGATTAAGCTTTATTTTATTGCGAAATTTACACCAGTTTTTTCAACAGGGGATGAAACAGATATGTGTAGCAAAATATAAAGTATAATATGTAGTACGTAATCAATACTTTTAAACATACTTATGTACATTTTTACCAACGGATCGTTGTTTGAGGGCTTTCCTGCTTTTACCACACTTCCTTATTCTTCTTTTGACCCTCATCCTCACCCAAATATACATATGGCACAAATTTACATAAATTTCAAGAAAGCAAAGTGATCCGTTTTGTTCTTAATATGTTTTGTTTTACATTTTGAGTGTGTCCAAATACTTGTTCACAAATCTGGATTTTCTTCAATAATAGGAGTTATTATAAATAAATAACTCCTTTAAATGGAGAAAATCTAAATTTGTGAACAAGTATTTGGACACACTCAAAATGTTGTCAATAAATTATCTGGTCAAATTATAAGCTTACATAATAAAAACGAAAATGATTTTTTCTGGCGTTTCCCGGTTAATTCAAACATTAAAAAATGTTCATATTCATAATACCTACATTGCACTCACTCTATTCAACAACGTCATATATCAAAAATCGTCAATTTTCAGCTGTGCATGTTTTCGGAATGCCCGAAGATATACTGTATTCCATCAAAAACGGCATATTTTTAACTTAATATTTACCCGCCACAGGGCAAAAAGTGTTGTTTTTGCATTTTGAAGAAAAGGTATTGTTTAATAATTTTTTTAAATACACTATTTATTTTTGAAATGCAGAAAAAACATTTAGGTTTTATCTAAAAAGATCTGTTGTGTGGTTTAATATTTATTTTTAGTATTTCTTATTATATTTTTAAACTTTAAAAACGATCTCCTGAATAATCAAGTTTTTTGATAAATGGCGTTGTTGAAAGGAGTGAGCGATGTACCTATATTAAATATGAAATGAAAATAAAACTTACTACCTAATTTTCGTATCATAATTTGTCAACAAAGCTGATAAATTATGCTACGAATAATAGGTAGTAAGTTTGCATTTATTTTATATTTAATAAGTATGGTGTGTATGTACGGTGAGTATTTTTTATTTAATAACTAAGAGCATTTTTAAATGGCAGCATAATTTGTCAGTATTGTTGAAAAATTATGTTACGAATATTCTACCAAAATGTGGTTTCCTGTTAATAAAAACCGCTAAATTGAGAGTTTGCTGTCGTTCAAAATCATATTATTAATATGTACGTATACCTACCACCTATATTTTATCAATTTTTTCCAGCGTAACCACGAAATCACTTCAAAAAAATTCACTGCATTTTTTTTATTGACAGCATTTTGAAATTTATAACACCACATAATGTTCTGTTGTATCATCCCTCGTTATATAAAAAATATCCCGCTTTGATGAAGTGACAGTTTAATCCCATCACGCCACCGTGTGTTGCCAGTCAACAAAAAAGATTACTTCCAAATAATGAACTGGCAGCACTGCTTTTCGGCCGTTTAGGGGAGCTCCGGATTCAATAACATGCGATTAGCGGCGCATCGCAAATCGCTGGTTTGTTTTTCAAGTGGAGATTAACCTGGCGTTGCGAGGTGACCCACCCTTCTCTAATTGTATCTGGAGGTAAGGAGAAAGTAACCTTTTATCGCATCACATAGAATATAGACAATAATAATCGTTACAGTCGAAAAATTTACAGAATATCGCTAACTCCTTTCATCAACGTCAGATATCAAAAAACTTGATTTTTCAGGAGATCGTTTTTAAAGTTTACGAATACAATAAAATATATTAAAAATAAATATCTAGCCACTTATTGAACGTTTTACTGTGCAACAGATCTTTTTAGGTAAAACCTGAAGGTTTTTTCTCAATTTGAAAAATATTAAGTATATTTAAAAAAAAATAATTAAACAATATCTTTTCTTTAAAATGCAAAAACAACTCTTTTTGTCCTGTAGCGGGCAAATATTAAATAAAAAATATGCCGCCTTTGCTGGGATAAAGTACATTTTCTGGGTATTCCGAAATCATGCACAACAGAATATTGACGATTTTTTTATATATGACGTTGTTTTAGGACACATATTTTTTTCTCAATAACTCTTAATAATTAGACAAGTGATTAAACTTTGGAGAGAAGAAGTCTTACATAAAAAGGACAAAAACATTAATTATTTTCTAGTGCTCCTATAACCTATTTTGATATAATTTAATCAATATATTGGATAGGTAGGTACCTATATATCCATTAGGATTCGGATAAACGCTGTCAAATAATATTTTATTAAAATAATATTATTAATAAACTGTAGTAGGATCTTTTACCACACATCGCTGCCACGTTAGCCTGCCGCGAAGATAAAGTAGATTATGATTTTGTTCATGGCAATTTTTCTTCAACGTTCGAGTAAAAAAGGAAAATTTGGCACTTGCAGGTGACAGCGAGGTAACAGGACATTATCATTTCACCACCTAAGAAAAAACTATTGTTCTCCTTATTATCGGCAAACAGCGTAAGGTATCTTTAATATTACCTACCATGTCCTGTCATGTCCTATTCTATAGTGTTTTTGTTTTGAAAAATTTGCAGTATTTTTACGTGAAACGCGTTTTATTATGTGTATTGACCGTTTCAAGCGATATAAAAGGCAGTATTTTCATAGATATTTGAGTTCATAGATAGTTTTTACCACAAATTCTTTACTAACAAATATGTTTATTAGATTTCTATTAATCAGATATCATTTAAGTCCGACTACACATTTTTCTATTCAAAGTTTATATTCGTATTATGACTTTTGTAATTTTTTTTATATTTACAATGAACTTAAATACTAATTTAAGTAAAAATAATGGATTATTGTTATTGTTATTGTTTTTATAGTGTTTACTTTTTAATGTGTGTATACATATATGTATATATATATATATATATATATATATATATATATATATATATATATATATATATATATATATATATATATATATATATATATATAAATAAATATAATAAAATAATAATAAAACCCTTATCCGCACCCCAATGGTGCATAGGGCACTGCTTCATATGAACACAGTGTTATCTTGATCGTTTACACAGAAAGGAAAGGTGATCAGCCCTCCGCTTCAGGTACCAGTCCAGGGTAATATTGAATAAATATTACAGTGGAAAAATCACTTATATTTATTTGACTCCCCTGGGAATCGAACTCGGGACCTCCAGAACGGTAGCCGAGCGTGCTGACCATTACACTACAGAGGCGGACATATATATATATATATATATATATATATATATATATATATATATATATATATATATATATATATATATATGTATATATATACAGTTGTTGATCTTATTATATAAATAAATCATTTGTAAGTGGAAAGTTTATGGTAAAGAAACGATACTACATTTTGATTTTCCTTAATCAGACCTATTAATATAAGCTTCACTAAATATGTAATTATTTACTATACATTAATCCAATCATTTTGTATATTTTTGATAAATAAAAATAGATATATTATATTTGTATGTGAACCTATACTAGAAGGCAGATAGGTTGGTATATGTATAAAACTAACTCGGTGATTTAATCTTCTTTTAATGAAAGCAATTGTGAATTTGGCATTTATTATGACCTCGTCCGCTTGTTTGTCGGGGGTGTAACCCTGGACTCGCCCCCCGGACTCCCTTGCGCCGGGGGAGGCAAAATAATAATTATGGGATTTATATAAAGCCAGACACGTGCACCGATTTACTTTATATTGTACTGGGATCAAGCTGAACGGTGCGGGGCATTAGGCATTACTGAGTTCATAGGTTAACTCTATCCCCAATATAAATATTATATTATTTATCAAAAATATTTTTATTGCGCAAAATAAAATAATTTTTCAATGGATATAGATTTTAGGATTAAAATCTTTAATAAAATGTTAAAATATATAAAATTACTTGCGCATTTCTATTAAATTTTAAATAAAATACTTGTTTTTACCACTTGAGTATTATATTGTTTCGACTAGTTTCGGTAGCCACACATCAAAAGGATTATGTTTTTTTATCTTTTATATGTACTTTGTATGTATTTATTTTATTATTTATATTAAAAAATTAAATATTCCGTATAAATTAAACATCACCAAGGAAAAAATGCGGGACTATGAGGTTTATAGGGTGCGGTTATCGTAGGTATACCATTAAGGCCCAGTATTCGTTAAGTTGCTTCATTCGCCCGGCGAACACCGGAGAGGTCACAATATAGAAAATTAAGTTGCGATTTAACTTATGTTGGGTCTTAACAAAGTTATGTTATATCTTTATAGCATTTATCTTACTTTTATTCTTTAAAAATAACTTTCCGTAAAAATAATTAAATTTTAGCTACTCTGCAAGAGATCCTGGATTAATTTTTTTGAAAAAAAATATAGTAGTATAATAATAAAAAAAGATAATACTATAAGAATAAAATAAAAAATAAAAAATATATATATAAAACTTGTATTAACATGTTAGCATTCGGCTCAACACAGGCCATGCCTAAAGAGCCGTAATAAATATTTTTTTATAACCCTTATCCGCACCTAATGGTGCATAGGGCACTGCATCAAATTGACGCAGTGTTATCTTTGATCATTACTTACATGAAGGCAAGGTGATCACTCTTGCGCTTCAGAAACCAGTCCAGGGTAATATTAAATAAATATTACAGTGTTAAATCAGTAATATTTATTTTCACCTCCCCCCCTGGGAATAACCCGGGACCTCCAGCACGGTAGCTAAACACGCTGACCATTACACCACGGAGGCGGACAAAAGTAAATGTATTTATGAATGTATCTATGTATTTATGATATAAATCAAAAAAAAATAATTAAAAAAACACTTCAATGTATTATTTTTTATGTGGTACTCTTAAATTGGCAGCTGAAGCGCGATATCAGTAGGGCAGATACCCTTCATGTAATTTACCAAACAAAATAACATATAATTTCACAGTTTCAATGTGGACATTTCGGGGTCTATACATATATCGAATAAATAAAACAAATTTGTAATCAACACATTTTTTTATTTAATTATCGGTGTGATTCCATCACCCTTGTCTTGCCTTTCTAGTATATAATTGTAATAATTCCAAATTCTTACTTCAATATCGTTATACATTTGTTTATGAAAATCACCATATTTAACAATTAAAAAACACACATTTCCATGGATTCCATTCCTAAATATAAAATTACATGACATCATCGGGGGCATTTATTCTAAGTTGAAAAACAACAGGACTTTTTCGAAATAAATTTTGTTTTTCTTTATATTTTATTAATCGCATCTAATTTGTCCGCCTCCGTAGTGTAATGGTCAGCACGCTCGGCTACCGTTCTGGAGGTCCCGGGTTCGATTCCCAGGGGGGTCAAATAAATATTAGTGATTTTTGCACTGTAATATTTATTCAATATTACCCTGGACTGGTACCTGAAGCGGAGGGCTGATTACCTTTCCTTCATGCGTAAACGATCAAGATAACACTGCGTTTAAAGACGCAGTGCCCTATGCACCATTGGGGTGCGTATAAGGGTTTTATTATTATTATTATTAATCGCATCTATGAACAAATTTAGTTGAAATGTGTATATCACATCTGATTCAGGAATTAAGAATTGTTTTAAGTTTTTAAAAATAATTATGTTAGCAGTTGTTATCATATACATTATGTATCTATTTTTTTAGAGAAAATTGTAACCCATCACATTTATGAACGATAAGAATCATTTTTAAATCTTCAAATTTTATAAAAAATTTTAAAAAAGCATTTGTAAACTAGTGGAGGCTTAGTAAATAAAAAATAAACATTGTAGTGAAAACAGATCAAACGGTAGTAAAATTAATTAAAAAATGTAAATATATAGAAATTAAACTAAAGGTAATTTATTTATTGTAACTGCAAACAGTTGGTAAAATTTCATTATGAATTGTTGGGTAATATTTTCTAAATTAAACACGGTTATTGGATTGTATTCTACTTTTATTTACATACATATAATAATATGTAAATAAAAGTAGAATTCAATCCAATAACCGTGTTTAATTTTGGATATATTACCCAACAATTAAAAAAAAAATTGTCAATTTGGCGATTCTTAAATGAACGAAAGCGGTTTTCAGGTGATTTTTAGATTTCATTCTGGTTGTTTATTCATAAAATATTGATTTGTAGAATCGATTGGTCCAGCGAAAAATACTAGATCTACAAAGGTGCTACAACTTGCGCCATTATTATTTGAATTTGACGAAGAAATATTAAATCGCATTATATCCTCAGTGCGTTATTTAAATAATATTAAAAACAGCACAAATGTTTTTAAAGGTAATAAGTTACAATTCTAAAACAGATAATTACAAACGCAGTGTTCATTAAATATTTTTTTTATAATTTACTGTGTTGTGTAAACAGATACAAAGTTATTAAAATACAACTTATTCATTGAAATGCCCCTTTGAATATTCTTTCACAATCCAGAATCCATGCTACTATACTTAAATTTCCACATCCTTAAGTCTATTTCGCTTATTATACTTATGTACAAATTTCTACAATTCTGCTTAAAATTTAACCTACATTTAACTATGTAAAATCACTGCACTTTATTTTTATTTAACGTTACACAATTATTATTACTTTAATTTTATGAACAATAGTTTTACGACTACAGGTTTTGCGGCATTTACCAATATCTAAATTAATTTTATCTACAATTTAAGGTACATAAACATGGATGGCAGAGCTAAAACCAAATGTATTATCAAAACAAATAAACACTCGGGGTTTTTGCATATCCATATCGGGTTCATGGGTGGAGTATCGTTAAGTTGTAACCTGTCAGTCCAGTATAAAATTTTAACGAACAAAACGATCGAGGGGAGTATTTTGCTATGTTACAAATTTCTCATTATTTTAATTTACAATAATAACGTATTTTTACTTGGAAACGATACAAAAAGGTAATACACAATTTAGGAGAAAACATTCGAACTTTTAAGGAGATGTTAACTTTTGGTCATAAGAACAGATACTGTATACTTTCAGGTGTAAATGCAATCTTTACTGCAATTGTAAAAATGAAGCTCAATTCAATATAATATAAAAATTTATATAAATATTAAAAATATTTATACACATGTATTTTTTAGAATATCAACAATAACTTCTAAAATGAATAAACTGAACTTCGAAAGTTCATATGCCAGATATATTACTGTTTTTATTTTTAATACATTCAGTATAAATTAAAAAAACCCAATAAAACTAAAAGAAATCGCTAAATAACATAATCAAAATACACATTCTGAGTTTTTTTTAAATTTCCAACTCGTGTCGTGAACAGTAAATTATTTTAAATAAAAACTGCATTGAATTAACGTGTGTTTCAAATTATGTAGCGAACGAAAAAAATGTTTGTAACTGCTGATAGCAAGATGATGGCGTCATCAAAATTGTCAAATGCGAATTATTCTATCGATATTTCAAGAATATCGTAGACCCTTAAAAGAATTATGACAAATTGTTTACTAATATCGTATGATTTTACGAAAAAATGTATTTATAAACAAATAAAAAATACAACCTTCTGCAAAAATTTTCCGCCGCAGAGATACGGCTATACCCTGGAGATAGGTTTGATTCTTATTGATTCAGTAATTTGAGTTTAGCTCTAGTAATGAGTTATCGAAACAAAAATTTAAAATGGTGGCTTTGAAGCATATGAATGTTCTGATTTTTCCAGAAGTTATAAAGTTAAACAAATGTAGGATTTTAATTAATTAATTTTTCGTTAAAAAAACTCCAAGAATGTTAATTAGTTAAACATACAAGTGTTAAAATCAAACAAAGGATTATTCACCAAAATCGAGAATTTCATGGAATGAAGATATTTATGGAATAACATTACATTTTAAAGTAACAAATACGTTTTGAAACCGTCATAAAATATTCAGTAGCATTCAAAACATTATACAAAATTAAGTTCTACAAAATGATTGATAGTTATTTTTTTTAAGAGACTAGAAGTTGGAAAATTCAAAGGATTTAACTAATAACTTAATATCCTCAAATATATATTTAGTAGTGTGTAATGGAACAATATAGAATACATTTTGTATATTTAAAGCATTGTTAACTTTGTGGTATGGTACACTCTCCTTATCATTCACGTATTAAAGTGTTTTTAAGTGGTATTACATAAAGTGAACCATGAATAAGAAGGAGTGTTAATAAAGAATACCACCATGAAAGGGTATGTATATTTTTTAAACAAAATTTGAAACATGTTTGAGAATCAGAATGTCACTTTCCATAAAATGAGGCATTTACATTTTATCTTCAAGTAAATTAAAAAATAATAATAATGAAATACTCGCATGAAAATCTGAGGGACAAAGAAATAACTGTCATATTAATATATTTTTATATATGGTATTGCATGTATGTATGTAATAAATTAAAGATGATCGTTAATTATGTTTATTAATCAAATAAAAAATGCATCTTCCAATTGACTACTCTACCTAATATATATTGAAATATCTTGCAAATCTCTACATTATTTCTTATTATTGCATTTCATATCGTTGAGACCATTTCATACCCAAATTATTTTAATATGTACAACTTATTTATATACTATAACGATTCAGAACTGAGACATTAAGAAATACGTATTGTATTCGTTATCTAAGTACATTTTGTACATAACTATTGTAGATAATACACATTTAACTTCAGAACTACAAAAATACATTTGTATTTTCGATTTGTTTGACAAAATTATAATTTAAACAATATATTTGTTTTATAAACTTGAGTATATTAAATAGCGTGATTTCTTCTTCAATATTTTTTTTTACTAATATGATATAATAGTCAATGCTCACGTGTTTGATCATGCAATGTTTTTAGTTGTAGGTACCTATTATAATGTTGGCACTATTTTTTTTTTGTAATTTCAAATACAATCCACTCCAGATAATACGCTTTCCAGACGATCACATCTCGGAAAATCGAGAGTCTGTTTTACAAACATGGATATATCTGTTTTCTTTGATACAAATATTGCGATTAACGCAAAATTGATAATGTTTATAGAATATTGACAGAACGAAGGAATTCTTTGGTCACCTAACACAAGTACTGCATGTTATTCGTTGAATAATAGAACAAATTAAATGAAAACACAGAATAAAAAAAGTTGAAACGTTCAGTGTTGCTTTCTAAATCTAAATTATTCGAATATCATGTTACAAAATGTAACACCGTTTTTTTATATACAAAATATTTAGGCAAACTTGCCTGCATTTGCAACTGCACTCCGCGTACATACTGCAAAAGCAATAAACATTGATTTTCTTGAAGATTGCCGTAGATTCACAAGATTATACATTTTTTGTTTTAATATACAAAATTCATTATTTTCAAATTAAATTAATATTTTGTATTTATTTGCTTATAATCTTACATTATTATTTATAATAATTAATTCATTGATGTTACATATTCGGTCCGTATGTATTTACTGGTCGGCTGCTATGACCAGAGACAATGCTTTTCGTGAAATGTTTTTCGTTCTTTTGATCAGAAGATCCTTAAACTACAAAGGTAACTCATGGGATAGTCGATTTAGTAGACTTTTCTTTAAAATATTCATCTTAGAAGTAGGAAATAGGAATTGGGTTATACCGGGACGATTAGAAGCATCTTTTTCAGGCATTATTTATAAACTATTGATTAGAATTTAAATATAAAAAAAAAAAACAAAATAATATAAACAATTGATTTGATAACCTTTCTCACTAGTTGTGATTATTTTATTTCATAAACGATATTTTTTATGTTGGTTTAAAAAAAACAAGTATCTTCAACTAAAATATTTTATTCTAGTAAAACTTTGAAACTGACGGGCAAAATAAGAAAAGAAGCCAATTAATCGTTTGATCTGGCGATTGCCGACTAGGCAGATATTTGTACATTTTGCAACTGCACCTCCAATTAAACAGATTATGATCTTTAATCTTTACAATCAGACAAAGGCATTCCGAAATTATATCGCATACAATAGGCTATTTCAGAATTCCCATATTCATTATATGAACATTGATTTTAAAAATTACGTAGATACATTAGATTGATTAATAGATTTGTGTAGCCGACTACAGAATCTGTGTCCGATATTATGAATACAATAATGCAGCACCGAGCAGTTATTTCGGGGCCCAATTAAAAATCAAAAGTTAACTCCATCTCGCGTGAATGAATCCGTTCCTTATCGGACCTGCTTGGGCTCCAGAATGGGATTTAACGGCTTTTGTTCACCAGACGCGCCGTAGGAAGGTGGAACGTCTCAATCCTCTGCCAGCTCCACTTAAGTGTGATGACTGGCAATATGGACACAAAACGCGAGTGACACCATCATTCTCGGAATAATAAATACTGTGTGAACTGCTAACCATTCACCGTGGACTTTGATGGCCACAAAATCAAATAATATTCATTAATATTTTAGATTTGAGACCCGTGTCAATATATATTTATGACTTCTGTCAAGTTTTTGACGATTTACAATTTAAATTCAGTCGTTTTGCATAACGCGATAGTATTACGTTACGTCATTCGCGGTTTTTGCATAGGCAAATAGATTTTAGAATATGATGACTGTGTAATTGAAATCTTTGACCCATAATACACATATATCGCATTAAGCGTACCGAAACGTATTGTTTTCGTAGATTGTATTTCTTTACCATGAAATCTTTGTGTACAAACGACATTTTTATAAAATTAAATTGAACAATTGAAAAAGTCTTAATTTTTACGTTTAAAGCACTCGATTCGAAAAACATAATTTAAAGAAAAACTAAACTCGTAGGTTTTTAACAGCAACAAGTATTTGGACACACTCAAAGTGTTGTGGATATTCAGATAATATTGCAAGCACATAACTGTGTAACTTTGATGTTAAAATAAATAAATAACAACAAACTATTCCTCTCATATCTAAGTATCTAAAAGTAGACTTGATTTTTTAAAACGGCTACGTTCATTTGTACTTAAGTTCTTTCTCAATTTTTTTATTATTATTCTCTGATAAGAATTTAAAATTCACGACATTTTGAGTGTGTCCAAATACTTGTTAACAAATCGCTCCTCTTAGGAGATATTTAACATTTTTGACATCTCAACATGGATGAAGAAGAATATGGAAGTCTAGGTATTTATAGAGCATACGGCCAGTCATAAGCTGGTTAAGTATTATTGTTACACACGTATAAAATTCACCATTCTATCCATGAGGGCGTTTCAGGCGTTTCCCAAAATGTAAAATAATTTGGGCTCGGATCTTGCGTATAAATAAAAGGGTAACTGCTAAATAAAAGCTTTCTTAATTCAATTTTACATGGCTGTTGTGAACTCAATCACGAAACGTCATGAGATTGATCATATACATATGTATGAGTATGTATCCAAAATTTGAGTAGTTTGAAACAGATGGATCACACCGAAGCATGTATTAATATTTTTGAGAGAAGTCGTGAAACATCTCAATAAGAAGGAAGTATTGTGAATTTTGTTTGTCGAAAGTGCAATTATTATTTTAATTAAACAAGCGAAACACCTGCCTACAGATGAATAATTGTGCAATTGGTAATCGACCTCCATAAGAAGAGATAAATTAACGAGATGGATGGTAATCCAAGTGGGTGCATAAGGAAATGACAAGTGCATAGTTCAAATAAGAAAATGACATTCACGGACACAATTTGTGTTACAAATAGAATTGCTTGACCAAGAATACTTATTGGTCGTTGTGAAAGATGAATGGTGTCAATGACAAGAGTCTTATTGCTTTCAGTCGAGATGTTTTGAAACAAAAACAAAAAACAGACATTAAAAAAGGGTAATAAAAACTCAATGTATAGTGACGAATGTACGATGCGTGATCGGTAAAGCTATTTAATAAAAAAAAATGACGTCACAACATAAAATAAGTCCTATGTGGAGAAACCCAGATTTGTGAAAATTTGTAGACACACCCAAAAATGTTGTGAATTACAATACTTAATTTATTTTACGGAAGACTGAAGAAACGTTTAGTTTTTTGAAAAACTGATAAGTACACATATCGCTCACTCCTTGCAAGAACGTCATAAATCAAAAATCGACAATTTTCAGATGTGCATGTTTTCGGAATGCCCAGAAAATGAACTATATCCCAGAATAAAGCGGCATATTTTTAACTTAATATTTACCCGCTACTGGGCAGAAAGTGTTGTTTTTGCATTTTGAAGAAAAGGTATTGTTTAATTATTTTTTAAATAAACCAAATATTTTTCAAATGGTGAAAAAACATTCAGGTTTTACATAAAAAGATCTGTTGCACACTAAAAAGTTCAATAGGTGGCTTGATATTTATTTTTAATACATATGACTATATTTTTAAACTTTAAAAACGTTAAATCTCAATACTGTTCAATACTGTTTAGTTCGCGTTTATAATCTCAAGAGAGAATTCAATAATGTCTGGTTAGCATTTACAAATGTCAAGAGTACGATATGGTAAAGTTAGAGTTTATAATTCTCAAGAGAGAGTTTGATATTGTCTAGTTAGAGTTTATAAATCTCAAAAGAGAGTTCAATCTTGTTTAGTTAGAGTCCCTGGGTTTGAAAAACATTTCACGTTTAGAAGAACGTTGACTGCGCTCAATCAAAGAATATTTCTTCTTTAAACATGGTCTCCGGACATAGCTGGCCGAACTTCTACCAGGCGCGACCCTGGAGCGGCAGATAGGCCCCGCACTGCTGCTGGTGCGAGTTGTTGATGAAGTTCCCCTGGTTCCGGTACGCGGCCATGGCGATGGAGCTGTTGGACATGATGGAGTTGTTGCACTGCTGCACCAGCTGCGGGTGCTGCGAGGGGTACGGGGGCGCGCAGGGCGGCGGGGACGGGGGCGCCTGCGAGGACCCGTTGCCGGAGCCGCCGCCCCCGCCCGAGCACGGCTTGCCGTCCTTCACCAGCACCGGGACGGCCACCCGCCGCGGCGAGCTGGACGACTGGAAGAAAATACAACATTACAATTTGGAAAATCACTTTAAAATGGTGAAACTTAAAATATAAATATTAAAAAAATAATTTAAAACTTGTGTGCGGCCCATCATGACACATGGGATCAAAAACAAAACGTAAAGAACGTAGCCACAAAAAATGCGCCAAGTGTGTCAGAAATGAAGACTCTAAGAAGCAAATCTGGCAAGAGTCTACGAGACAATAAAGAACGCCAGGATAAGGGAAAAATGCGAGATCAAAGATCTCGTTGGGTGGGGAAAGCAACGAAGGAGAGAATGGTATGCGCATGTGAGGAGAATGGAACCATCCAGACTGAACTGCAAAGCCAACACCAATGTAGACAACTCCAGGGCAGACCACCAAAGAGATGGATTGACAGCTGGGAATCGACATCGTAGGCGGCTAATCCCTCTGAAAAACAGGCCACACCAAGCAGAAGAAGAAGAATAAGACTTTTAAATTGACATTGGATGAAAAATAATATGGAATTATTTGATTCAGCCGTCGCTTTGTGGTAATATCTATGCATTTATAATTTGTTAAACTATTCTTGTTCCCCAAACTCAAAAGACCTTTGAAAGAAAGAAGATTTGCGACGATTCCCGAGGTTAAGGCAAATGTGACGAAGGAGCTGAAGGATATCACAATAGGAGCATTCTGGGACTATTTCCAAAAGTGGAAACACTGCAGGGATAAGTGTGTGCGTCGTGGAGGTGGCTACATTGAAGGGAACCTGGACATGAAACTTCTAAATTAAGTAAATTTTAAATTAAAAATTTTCTTGGTAAATACCACTATTATTTACAATCTATTGTGACACGTGTTTCGATGCATTCCGCATCTTTTTCAAACACCGTGTTTGTGACTTGTGAAAAAGTGTCGCTATTTTATGCAGTCCGAACCCACTCTTCAACGTTCCGCACTCTTGTCCACTCGCGTATATTATGGAGCCAGGAGATCTCCTTTCTTCCGACACCTCTTCGACCTTCGCCTGTACTTTTCTCCTCTGAGCACATATCTCAAATAGGATACTTTAACATTCGATATTAGTTCCTTTTTCGCTCTGGCTCTTTGGATAACTTTTGCATTGCTGACCATGTTCATCCAAGATATCAGATTAATTCTTCCATGCATCTTCTCATTCTCACATTCATCGTGCATTCTCCCATGCATCCACATCTCCAATGCCTCCGTCGGTTCTTATAAAATATTAGCGTTTTTTTCTAAAAACATATACTTATTTCTGTTTATTTAAACAAAAATATTACTACAGTTATCCATTGGTTCAGACGATTATTAAAAAAAACATAAATGTAAGGTAGTTGTCGATGTTAGTACGCAATTAATTTTGTATGGATCCCTGTTAGGTACTAATTTGAAAAAAAAAAATGTATTTGCTTTTATAAAAAATCTATTGATACGTTCAAGGACAAAAATCTTTACATATTTATACGTTTTTTTGAAAACCTGCCGTTAATTAAGACTTGTAACGTGTTATAGACTACCATTTATCATAAACTACCAACTAATTTTCAATGATGTTTGTGTATGAGTAATTCGTATGTACCTACCTGCGTATGTAATAATTCAACGCATAAAAATACCTTTGCGCCTCGGGCTATAAGATCCAATGCGTGACCTTTAGAGTAATGATCTATTCATAAAATATTTCCGAATAATTTCCGTCATAATAAATACTATTATCGAATTAATAATATCACCAGTAATTGCTAATTGGGATTTATAATCATTTTTGAAAATACACAAAAGAATAAAAGATCATTAATAAATTTCCGGACATTTCACACGACTTTATTTTAAATTATTAAGCATTTATTATTTGCTTCATAAGTTTAAATAATAATGTTCAATCGATATACAGGTATTTTATTATTATTATTATTTTGCATTGATTTGCCATGAATAATTAAATATTTAAAAAAAAACTTTTAAATACCACTTATGATATTATATATATATATATATATATATATATATATATATATATATATATATATATATATATATATATATATATATATATATATATATTTATATATAAATATATATATATATATATATATATATATATATATATATATATATATATATATATATATATATATATATATATATATATATATATATATATATATATATATATATATATATATATATATATATATATATATATATATATATATATATATATATATATATATATACATATATTATTTTTATTTAAAGGTATTTTTTAATATTCAAGATACGATATATGTCAATATAATATGTTAAATTCATAAATAGAAATAGATGAAGGAGGTAACAGGTAATGAGAACAGCCTAATATGTTTTTTTATGTATTGATAGTTAAATTGTATTGTAGCTGGTCGTGGCCTTAGGGTTAATCTTCACATTCGTTTGTAAATGCCATAACTAGGCGAAACAATTGTCACAATATCAATTTTTATGTGTTTTTTAACAATAAAATATAACTCAGTAGACTTAAAAATCTGTATTTGATTTAACAATTAATACATAAATTAATTAAACGCCAAATCAATAAAAAATATGTTTTTTGTATGATGTTTTCTTCACTAGGTTAAATATAAACATGATTTGTCAATACAGTTAAAAAACAACAATTAATAATGTATTAAAATAACACTGAAAGCCCTAATAGGTTTATCTCTCATCTAAACTGTTCACTCACCAGAAGATTACTAAGATTTAGCACATCCCTTCTGATGGTATTCAAATGAAGGCACTTATTATTACAAACCGCACATTCATGGGGGGCATCGTTTAGTTTAGGGATGATCTCACTCCGGGTTTAGGGATAGATTTTATCTGTTTTACACAACACAACTTCTAGCCCGGGGCTGACTATTGGAATCGCATCAGGGGTTATTATCAAGCTATGTGGAGGGATCCAGTTACTTTAATGGAGTACAATGGATTATCTAATCTTTGAACAGATTGTCACATTTACGACGTTTTAGTATCAATTTTAAAAGGGTTAACATTTAATATATTGTATTTATTTAAATCATTATTATTTTATCGTATTATGGTATATTGTTGATTAACCCTGACAGTAAAAATGTTTCTTTTTGAAGAATATCACAGCTTTACACAAATTACTTTTCACGAACACATGATTGGTTTAATGTACCTACTTAGTTTTTCCCGTTTCTCTTTAAATATTTTTGTAACTCCAATTTTTGTCATATTACAACTAATTGTAAGATATAAACAATCAACTTTAAATATCGATGTATAACTTATTTAAGAAAAAAAATATGAATCAAATTTTTTACACAACCGTGAAGGAAATTCCTCGCGTATTGCCCAAAATGTATCTGATAATTTTATAATTCATGACATCTGATCCGACGAATCCGGTATTTCTCGCTAAAATACCAAAAGCCGAAATATCGGATTTTGCTAGTCAAAGGGTCAAATATCTTATTAGACTATCAAATGAAATTTTAACTTTAAACATAAAAAAAATCAAATTACCTTACTCATCAGTAGGTTTTCGAAATGTATCTACCTGTATTTTAAACGTGCTTCTTTGCAGTTTAGAGGAATAAAAAATATTATACAAAATCATTTTATATTCTATATCACTTAATATTTTGAAAGGATTCTCGGTACCTCGGTATATCCCCTGAATTGTCGTATATCACCCCACCCTAGAACTGTGTAAACAGACCATGTTATATGTTTGTTCCTATATCTTGTGTCTGTCATCTCAGATTCTATACAATGATGCATCCCTGGTACATCGCGGCAGAATAAAATGTAAGATACGTAGGAATTATATTCATGAAGATATGTAAGCGCACCCTTAAAAGATTTTCCGAATGGGATCAATCTAATGCAACAAATCTTTGTATGTACATACACATATATGTGAGAACGTGTATATTTCCTTTTCCACTTAACCAAAATCATTTATTTCACTTGAATGTATATTTTCTTTCACATTTTTTTAAGCCTTTACTCATTTACGAGTGACAATTTAGCTTATTATCTTCTTGGGACCCCCAAAATAATTCCATTATTAATTTGACAATATTTCGGATACCCTTTTTGAATCTACAAAATTGTCGATTTTTATACCATTGACTCGTATACAGAATCTTGAAATTTTAAAAAATCGTCTAGCTTTTGATTATTTGAGAGTACACTGCCCTTTTCAGGAACAATATTTATATTTTTTTAGAAATAATTAGTATTTTTCAGGAATAATACGTTTGTTAAAAAAAACTATATGCAATATCATAGTATTAACTCGACCAGTTACTCATTATTACTATGCAGAGTGATTAATCGTAAATCTAGAAGTGGAATATACATGTACATTTGATACATGTACGGTGAAGGAAATGGAGGAGGAATATAGGTACTTTATACATAAAGGTGTACGAGTTACCCAAGAATAACATTAATATGACATTGAAAATGGGGTAAAATGTTACATGATTACAATCTGATCAATCTTACCTGATTGTGTTGGTTCTGTTCCGCCATTGCTTTTTCTTTCGCTTGCCTTTTACATTTATACCGATGATTCTGGAACCAAATTTTCACCTGAAACAAACAAGAAAAATATTTTTAAAAATCCGTTGAATGAGGACTTTATAAAACGGCTACTTAAAATGAAACAAATCCCCGCTTGTTTGCTCGTCTAACAAAGATATCTTGAATGTCTCGGCGTAAAATGTATCGTCTGCGATCTGCCATAGAAACGGCTCCCGCCAGACCGGAGGCGAGCGCGGGAAAACGAAGGACGCTCGAGAAGAGATCCGCATCTATTATTTAGGAAACTTCTATGGAATCTCTGCTCGCAAGGGGTCTGGAGAGGGGAGGGGGTCATACAAGGAAAAACAAACATGGACCGAGAAAATTATTACTCGCCTTTCTCGGGGACGATAGTGCACTATTCAGACAGACAGAATGGAATGGATTCATCGTACATAAAAATGTCAAGCCCACAAACCCAACTTATGTTTTCATTTACGATATGTTAGTAAAAAGTTTATTCAGTTGAAAACTTATTTAACTTAACCTATACCAACCGTGATCGTATTTGCCTGCCGTGCTGGAAGTCGCGCGTTCGATTCTTAGGGGGTCAAAATAAATCAAGTGATTTTTCATTCTAGTATTTATTTAATATCATCCTGAAACTCAAGACTGATCACCTTGCATTCACGTAATTAACGATCGATATAAGAGTGCGTCGTTACGATGCAGTGCCTAATGTGTTATTGATTAAGGAAAGACGATAAAATATCAATAATTCATTTAGGTATAGGAGGTAGTTTATACATATTAAAAATGAAATAAAATAATTCAGACATTTTACTATGCGTTTCCATTAGGTAAAGCCTCTGGCTTTTTATTTAAAAATTTGTCATGAAAATTTTACTTTTATCACATTCAAGTCATGAAAATTTATGTTATATACATTGGAACAGTCCAAATATGTAAATGAAATTCCAATGCAAGTTTTTTAAGTTTTCAAATTATAAAATATTTCTCCTTTTTTACCATATATGATCGTTACTTATATAGGGATTTTTGAAAGCGATTGGGTCAAGAATCGTAATAATCGTCGGGTACGTATGAGGAAATGCATAAATGACAGAGTGGTGTGGCGTTCGTTTCTCTCTACCTACCCCTGCAGGGATGCGGCGTGATGGTTAGTTAGTTAGTTAGGGATTTTTTTATAAACATAAATTCATTAGACCTAATGACATCAGAGTTGACACAAATAAAGCACTAACACAAACCCATCGCCTGTATAAGGAGTGTTAAAAACTTATTCGCTCACCGCCCAAACCTATATGCATATACAATACACGAGCATCTGTAAAATCAACATGAAGACGTATGTTGGTACATAACAAATTACATTGTTTATTCATCTATTAATTACATACAATTACTGTTATTGACTGATGTTTGTTAAATGTTCACTTTAATTAGGTTGGTTTATTTATAAATATTGTGTGGTTAATAAGGTAATTAAAATGTAACTTTATCACGACTGATTAACTTGAAAAAGAAGCGGTTAGCTTCGAATCCGGTAGACATTATAATTAAGTTATAATAAAATATTTACAGTAATTTTAAAACAAAGTTACATTTTAATTATAAAATGGAAAATCACAAAGTAAGTGCTTCAAATATAAATTATATGGTTAATAAGGTATCGTTATCGTGCGATGGGCAAATAAAACGACAGCAATACGTGCCTCCTAAAATATTACAAGGCGAGTTTGAAGAGCGGGCAATTACACACACTCTTGTTCGCACTTGGTAAATTGAACAAACGAGTGTTTATGTCTTATCCTAGAAGAGCTCGCAGCACGTAAAACGAAGTGCAATTCAAAAGCAGACGCGTCAATGGCGCCCTCCGCCTCTGAGGCTGACTTGTTTAAAGTCTATGGTCGACTCTCTGAAAAGGTAAACTCTATGGCGAGATCGCTCGAAAAAAGAAAGCGACGGCCGATCCGCGCGGCCAGCGCAAACACATTAAGCCGAGTGGCCGCTGAATCAATGGCGTAATGAGGCCGGGACGACCACTCCTGCGACACAAGGGGCGCTGAGGACACTCTATTACCAGTCTAACTCCAGGCAGAGGCGCGGCTCCCGCCACCGCGCGCTCTCTGCGAGCGGGAAGGCGCGAACAGGTGACAGCGCGGGAAAACTGTTGCCAAATCAAAATGGTCGACTGATATCAATTTATATTTCTACCGTTTTACATTTCGATACCATTTCTTATAGATTATATAATACATACAGACATAAGATATAAAATTATGATTTTCTTACACATCTGGTACCTGAAGCGGAGGGCTGATCACCTTTCCTTCATGTGTAAATGATCGAGATAACACTGCGTTTATATGAAGCAGTGCCCTATGCACCGTTGGGGTGCGGTAAGGGTTCATTATTACACATCATTCATTAAACGTATTATCGACGTCAATTTTTTCCTATCATGAAACCTTAGTTTCTCTTTCATAATTTTTTGGAGACCTTTTTATTCGCCCCAAATTTATAAAATCAGCTTCAAACCACTTAAAATTATTGATCACCAGCTAAGCTATATCAATCGCACCTGTTGGGAATCACCGCAATAAATAAAGGACTGATAACTTGCATTCAAATTATTATTATTACAATAATATGAAATAAAATAGAACTATTAATAAGTATATATGTGTATGCATAGAGTTTTTAAACAGGGTAAGCAGTAGGGTTGGGTAAGGATAAAAGGATAAGGCATCGTAGGCACTGATATGGAACACGAGTAATCCAGGGTAGGAACTACTTTTCTGCCTATATATATAATTGCCTATATAGAACATTTAAAAAATCTAGCCATGATTCTCAACCAACAGTATTTAGTATCAAGTATATATTTTATTATTTTTTACGCATATAGTAAAAAAATACCATTATGTATTCTTTATATCGTAGTCGTACACGAGAAAGTGACCAACTGAAAAAACGTAAAATGTTTAGGAGGGCCATTTAAGTCACTTTTGCTTGGCAAGAAAATAAACATCAACGCAGTTAGTCATATTTGACAAGTAAATGTATTAAACTTCCAAGTTTAAAATCCTTTGGGATTTTTTTCAGGGCAATACTAAGCTAGTAAGATATCAAATAGTCAATGATCATGTTTTTGTACAAAATGCACTTGGTCACTTTCTCCTGTATGACTACGATATATAAAACAAAATTCGTAATAAAACGCTTCTCCTACTGTTTTTGTTCACGTTTTAGCTTAGCCTAATTATTTTATGGTAGATAAATTTCAGATAGTGGTGGTAACGACAGCATAAAGCTTAGAAATCATAGTTTTCAACACCGCCACCCCTCTGCCAGCAGCAGTGAGCACTGACCCACCAAGTTGTGCGTAGAAATAATATTTGTTCAAGACACCTTTAATCCCAAATCACCAGGGCACTATGTATGCTCCCTATATTCCGTTCCCCGTGTTATTTCAAGTAAAGCTCTGTAAACACGGATAATAATGGGCCATTGTAATGTTGATGGGGAATGACAACCCTGTTTATGGAAGTTTAAAATATTTCAATGGTGGAATTAAGAATCGCTACTCATAATTCATATGGATAGTCGCGTTCCAAAATGTGTCGGAGTACGTCAGATATCATCGTTTTTTCAATATAACATTAATTTTATTGATAAATTATATGTTACTGGTGTGAGAGAATTTCATATTCATTAATTAACATAGAAAATAAATTACAAATACGTTTTTATTTTTACACTACAACAAGTCATTTTTGGAAAAAATCACCCTAGTCACAAACCTGGGTCATTCTGTTGTCCAGTCAGGCAAACTTAAAAGGAGTTTAAAAATTATAAAAATATTTTTTCAATATATGTAGGTAGGTAGGTAGTTAGGTACATTCTAAAAAAAGTCAATTTCCAATATTTATTATTTAAAAAAATGTGTGGAAAGAAGTCTAGCCAATAGTATCTCCCGCCAATCGCGTTCTTATTTGAACGTTCGAGATCTCAGCTTTAACAAAAATAAAAATAGTTTTAGAACATCTTAGTTTGGCAAAAATTAAAAATACATTAAAAAATATACAAAAAATGTACTTAAGACTTAAAAGAATTTAAAAATATATATAACAGAAGAATCAAAAAAATATATTATATTTAAAATATTAATTAATACGTACAAATAAACGTAAAAAATATGTTTTGACTAAAATAAATTATGAAATATTCCAATTATTTTACCTCTAAATATGCTAAATCGATTTAAGCCCTAGAATTTTCAATTCTACAGGTAAAATAACAGATTTCTACGGGTCGGGATTAAATCCGATTATGTATTGACTCCCGTTGTCATAGACGTCTCATTTTCTCTGAGGGTTGTTTATTTTAAATATTCCAGCCCTTCTCTGGGGGTCTATTTTTTTCGAGAAATATTTTTACAAAATACTTTATAATTTTATGACAGTATTCAGATAATAATGGATGAACCTCGGAACAAAAAAATGATTGACAGTAAGGTAAATGTATTTGGATTACAGCTTAATTTTATATATTGTATTAAATTGAAATATATATATTTTTTAAACTCCTTAATTATATTATTTTTTAAGCAAAACAACGTTTTCTAAAAATATAATGTTTGTCTGTTATACGTGTATAAATAAATAGGTATATCTGATTTTTCATTAGAATTTTTTATTGTTTTTTAATGCACGAGTAAGCCTGTCCACACAATTTTCAAGTTTTTTGAAAATATTTTGTATTTTTAATAATTTTTAATTTTTTTATTTATTTACACGAAAATCTGAATTCAGACACTATAATGTATTTCAAAGTCGGATCATGAGTTGGTATAATCTGTATAAGGAGATGCATGAATGTGGAAGAGGCGAAGATTGTTTGAAAAGGCAGATTGGTGTGGCGTTATATATTCTCTGCCTACACTTGCGGGGTGATGCCTAGTTATTTGGTTAGTTTTTATTTATTTCATTTACCCGATACTTATATTATTATTACTATTTATTAAATGTCTTTTAAATAACCATTGGCTGTCCTTAGTGTAGAATATATACGTATTTATAAAGATATTAAGGTCTTACTAGCAATAATAGAATTAATTAAGCGTCCAGCTGCGCTAAGACCCGCGCACCATTTCACGCCGCCAGTTTTTTTAAGAATACATACATACATTTATTGATTTTTTTGTTTTATATATTTTTTTAAATATGAGTATATATTGAAAAAATATTTTTCAATATCTCCTTTTTTTAAACGATACATCTATTTTACCTAGGTTTAAAGAAAATTATATTGCGATTTTACGTATGTTGGGCCTAAAAGTAATACTTATACTCAAGTTATTACAGTTATGAAAAAACGATTTCCCAGCCCCCGTGAGGCGTAATCGCTGAAGCGTGTTGCGGCTCAGCGGGGGCTCGGCGGGGCTCGGGACTCGACCCTACAAGGGGCCCGTATAAATAATACGAGAGTAATCATGTACCTACCGGCCACTGTACTGGGGAGTCTGTGATCTCAATCAATCACGCTCGTAACGCTATGGAGTCACTTTGCGAAATAGTTTGATTGGGAGTTGATAGCATCAAGTGTACTCGTATCTATTTAATAAAACAACAACTAAAAATCCACTTCATGCATAAATGTGTAGGTCCTTACCAAAAAGTTACGCTTCCAACATTGCACTTACAACCAGCAAATAAGCTGTTATTATATTCCTAACTTAACCCTAGATTACGGGATATTCGTCAAATTTACGACGGATATTTTCATCTGTGGGGAGCACCAAAGAAACACGTAAAGTATGTAGTGACAACGAGCATGTATCTAAATTTTTTACCGATGTTTTATGTTCGTATTTGTGAAGGTCCCAACCAAAAAGTTACATTTTCTATATTGCACAAAAAATCCTTAAAATGCAAATCTGTTCTGTTTACTGTATTCTATCGAAATATTAGTTAAAGTTGCGACAAAACGTGACCAATCCTGTGATAAACCAATATGAAATCATTAAATCGCACCAAAACGCGACAATTTTACAAGCTAGAATTCCTGATTACATAAAATCATTTATAATGGAAATGTAACGTTTTGGTGAGGACCTCCACAAATAAAAACGGAAAAAATTGCTGTTTTATTATATAAAATGCAGTGCCACCAAGAAATGTGAGTACAAAACCTACTCGAAACTACGTATGTACTAATTTATACAATAGTAGTAAAAAAATAACGCAACTTGAATTTCTGCATGTTTGAAAAGGATCTGATTGAATTGTGATTTTTTTAAGGCTATATTTTTGCCTAGAATTTTCACTCGTGAATCACAAGAAATTATAGTAATTTTAATCACAAATAGTAAATCCACTCACGAGTAGTTATAGGTTTAGGCTATAAAACTTATAAAGTTGGAGCCTAAGTAAGGCCATGATATGCGGTGTTGCATAAGTCGTAGCTAGATTTCAGAGTCACTTGGACATTAGGTAAAAAAAGACATTGTATGTGAGTTTTATTATTTGTAAAATAGGTGTACCCGGCATACGTTGCTATGGCTCATTCTGAAATAATAGTATTAGAAAGATCTGGCAATGAATGAAGGTAAGTCAAAGGTCATGGTGTTTGAAAGAGAGAAAGATTTGACAGAATGCAAGATTATCGTGCACAATGAATCCCTAGAACAGGTGCAAGAATTTTTATATCTAGGAAGCATGTTCACAAGGGATGGAAAAGTGGATAAGGATATTGAGAGAAGAGTGAATGCAGGGAATAGAATAAATGGTGCTTTTAACAGAGTGATTGGGAATAAGAATATGTCCATGGAAGCCAAGCTAGCGGTTCACAACGGCGTGCTAGTACCGACACTAATGTATGGAAGCGAAACATGGAACTGGCAAAGGAAGGATGAAAGCAGAGTGAATGCTGTTGAAATGCGCTCCCTCAGACGAATGTGTGGAAAATCATTGTATGACAGAATTAAAAACGACGATATAAGAAAGGAATGTAAGGCTGAACGAGGAATAATTGAAAAGATTAGAAAGAGCTCTTTGCGGTGGTATGGACATGTGGAGCGAATGGATAGCGAGAGAATGACTAAGAAAATATATGTGGCGAATGTGAGAGGGAAAACAGAACGTGGACGACCGAAAAAGACTTGGCACGATCAGATTAATCAGAACCTAAAATCTGGCGGTGTCAAAAGTCTGCGTAATCGGAGGGCATGTATGACTAGATGTATGGATGTGAAGGAGGCTAGGAGTGTATGTCAGGACAGAAGAGTGTGGCGTTCCATCCTCTCTGCCTACCCCTGCGGGGAAACGGCGTGATGGTAGTAGTAGTAGTAGTAGTAGAAAGACAATAGAAAATACACATTTCTAACGAATATATTTAATTTCACAGTGCTTATAAAGCAATGAAAATATGAAACATCTATGAAACAACAATGCAATAAAAAATTGAAAATGCTAATTGAAAGCAGCTGTCAAGAAGCGCGCTGTCCACCACGACCAATGCTTAGTATTGGTAAATTTGCTGTTACGTTTAACACATGCCGCTACCATTAGGGTAAAAAACATGTTTTCAGCTGTCACAAGTAAAAAACACCCGCGTATTAGAATGCACGTTTTATAAAAATTCATTGAAATCTGTGAATTACTTTAGGAGATTACAGATTTTAAGCAAACGTTTGCTTAAAATCTGTAATCTCCTAAAGTAATTCACAGATTTCAATGAATTTTTATACAACGTGCATTCTAATACGCGGGTGTTTTTTACTTGTGACAGCTAAAAACATGTTTTTTTACCCTAATGGTAGCGGCATTAATTAATGATAATTACATTTTAATAAATATTGATACTAATGGAGAAAAACGTTATTTTAATTTTAAATGTTTAATTTGCGAGATTACTAAAATATAATGTAAACAGTTTTAAAATATGATTACACTAAAATTAATCATGTACCTATTCCATAAAAAATCATATTTTCGCTAAGATGCTACTTAAAATAAAATTAAAAAGAAATTATCAAAATCTTTAATTAAGTAGGTATTTTAGAGAAGCATTAAATATTATTAAACACTTAAAGATTGCCTCTATTTTTTCAAACAAAGGTTTTCTGCTTTCGATCCAAGATGGCTGCCTAAATAATAATAATGCCTAAATGATAAAAGATAGATATATCATGCCTAACACGAGATAGCGAGGTTTTTTTGCCTAGAATTTTCACTCATGAATTACATGAAATTAAAGTAACTTTAAACGCAAAGAGTAAATTCACTCACAAGTAGGTATAGGATATAAAACTTATAAAATTGAAGCCTAGGCAGGGCCATGATAAGCAGTGTTGGGAGGGTGGACCATGGACATTTACAAAAATTGCCGTAAATAATTTACCAATGACACCAACATTAAAATAACACCACCGTTTCTGTGACGGCATTCATTGCCAACTTACGAAAATAACGTTTTTTCGAAGGCAAATTTTCCAATAGAAAATGTTGAATGAAAATATTTATTATATTGGCTGTTATAAACACAAAACGAGTCTAATACAATCCTTTATAGGTTGAGTATGTTAAATGAGATATTCCTCCCGTCTGACAAAGATCCATTCCCTATTCTCAGTTTCTTAAGAGTAGAAGATTGCACCTAGCACGATTGCGCTTAACACGTATTGTGACGCGACCTGCCAGGTTTAAATGACGAAATAATATGTCAACTGACGCGTCACTTTGTGAACCGAAACCGACTTAAGACCGCGGGGGCCCATTCTTTAGCGAGCCGAGACCGGGGGCCTATTGTATAGGGCTCCTGAGACTATTATAAACCCCCGGTCACGTGGAAACACGTCATTTTGTATATTTTCTTGTTAATTTTGCCAAAAAAATCCTTCAATATTTGATGCATATTGAAAATCCCTAGTGACCTGTGCGTCTTGTAAGAGTACGGGTATGTAAAATTTAGTGCCCCAGTGCCAATGCTGAATGAACATTTGCATTTTTACATTTTAACATCTCAACAAAGATGAAGAAGAATTTGGATGTCTGGGTATTTAGAGGGCTTGCAACCTGACACAGGCTGGTTAAGTGATCATTTTAACATTTGAACAAGGATTTGGACACACGCAAAATGTTGTGAATTTACATTTTCATTTTAGATAAGTACCTATCTCCTTAAAAGCAGTCAGAAGTCAGCAGTAGAATAAACCAAGTCAAGGAACTAGAAATCTTTTACTGTTCATCTGCTACTACCTGAACCCATAAAAATTGGCTAGATAGGTTTATAATTTATAATTCCCTTAATGGTTAACTCCGTATCGATGCTGTGTCCTATGCACCGTTGCGTTGGAACAGGAGCCAGAAATCAGTAACCTACTAAACGCGTCTACCTGACGGGTTTAGTAGGTTAGGTACCTACGTAATATTATTTTTGCCGCATGGTGAAGATATTATGCGATATTCCTTAAAGTTGACAATGTTATTATAGTATAAGCTCAGTGCGAGAAAAAAATCCAGTACCTGCCATCGGCTAGCTCATAGGTCGGCAAAGTGTGGCTTTGGAGCCGCATGCGGCTCTTTGACCTCTTAAATGTGGCACTGGGATAAATATCTGAGGGAAGGCTCTTCGACCCTACGCCTACGTATTCATGCAAACAATATTTTCTCGAAGCATGAACCATATGGAAATAAAGTAAGAAATGAAAAAATCAGGAACAGAACTAAAAGATACGATATCATGGATCGCGTGGCAAGACTTAAGTGTCAATGGGTGGGACATATTACAAGACAGGACCCCACAAGATGGACCCAAAAAATGTTGAGATGGAGACCTTGGGAGAATAGAAAAGCCATCGGAAGACCTTAATAAAGATGGTCCGACGGCATAGCCTCTGTGGGGGGTAGAAACTGCCTGCAAACAGCATCCGACCGAAGGAAATGGACGGATATGGAAGAGGCCAGATCCAGCAGTGGAAGACAGAAGAACTAAAGAAGAAGAAGACCCGTTATAAAAGAAAAGTCTAAAATAAAGTAAAGGTGTAAAGAATCGCAAACACATTTGTCTCTCAAGATTTTTTTTAATCGTTGTAGTGTGCATATATCGTAGTCGTACAGGAGACCAACTAACAAAACGTAAAATGTTCAGGAGGGCCATTTAAGTCACTTTTGCTTGGCAAGAAAATAAACATCAATGCAGTTAGTCATTTTTAACAAGTCAATATACTATACTCCCAGTGTTTAATATCCTTTGGGATTTTTTTCAGGGCAATTTTAAGCTAGTAAGATGTCAAATAGTCAATGATCACGTTTTTGTGAAAAATGCACTTGGTCACTTTCTCCTGTATGACTACGATATGACTCTTTTTCATGAATAAAGTACTAGAAATAAGGATAAAATAACAGTGCCTTTTTTGAAAAAAAAAACAGAGTGGCAAAATTGTATAATGTATAAGGGTTTGAAAACGTATGATGCGATTCCTGAATGTATGAAGAATTAAAGATTTAAAAATAAATGTTTTATTTACTGTAAGAAGATGTAAATATATAATATACTCGTATATGATGTAAATTAAGTGTAAAAAAAAGTTTGTTTTATATTACAATATAAGCTAACTAAAGATTACTTATTTATTTTTTTACAAAATTTTTAATAATATTATTATATAACCACTCACCGAGTGGTTATATACTAATATTATCAAGATTTTTGTAAAAAAAAAGTAAAAATGACTAACCACAAAGTAAATGCTTTAAATATTAATAATATTGAGAATATAACTAAAGATTTTTTTTAAATTGGCTGATAAGTCTGCCGACCACTGGGCTAGCTCAACAGACAATAGTCACCCATTTCCTCGGGCGCTGGAGAGTTTTGACGTGTCCACAGGTGGTACAAATGGCGCACAATGAGCCCTTTGAGACGCAGCGGATCGCGGTACCTGATGAAAACTAAATTATTGGATTTGCCCGCCTCATTACACGAGATGGCTGACCCCAGAGAAAGGAGCCGCCGCAGGGATAGAGGAACGCATGATCCATATTTTGTTCTCACGGAGGATTATTTACGCATTCGTGGCGATTCGTAATACCCGCTTATATTTTGCGGGTTTCAGGGAAAATAGTGCGGATGTGAACGTTTATATGATCGAAAAAAATAACAATGAGTCTCGTATGATCACTTATTATAATCACTATCATCCGTAGTCGGAAAGGTACTCCAAGATCTAAGATGCTCCTGCACTCGTTTACATTAGATTGTACAGGTTTTTTTATAAAAAAAATATTTCAAGTACCTTTTGTTGACAAAGCCTCTATTTTTGAAGCTTGTCTGCATGAAGGGTAGTAAGGAAATTGGAGGTAAATGTAAAAAATACATTACAAACACCCAGACCAATTGCAAATGAATATTTCTTGAATCAAAGGTGTAGTGCCTAACTGCATATTCCATTAGAGATTTTATTTATTGTTTCGGCATTAATTTTGTGGTAAGACATGTTACAATAATTAAAGAAAACACTTCGTTTTTTACCACTTGAGTTTTATTATAGACTACATGTTTCAGAAGTTAAACTTCCATCATTCAGGTCTGTATAATAGTTATTATACAGACCTGAATGATGGAAGTTTAACTTCTGAAACATGTAGTCTATAAAAACTCAAGTGGTAAAAAACGAAGTGTTTTCTTTAATTATTGTTCCATTAGAGACGTTAGGGAATTAGCCAAATCCAGGATAATTTTGGAATGGATAATTTTATGTACTTTTTTAACATTTCAACATAGATGAAGAAGAATACAAAAGTCTGGGTATTTACAGGGCTTATTACCTGTCAATGGCGGGTTAAATGATCACTTTATACGCGCGCAACATTCACCATTCTACCCATGATTGACAACCACACGACTCAAAATTTTGGAACTTCCAGATATACGATCACGACACAGTACATATGAGTTCACAACAGCCATCTATGTTGGATTGAGAAAGCTTTTATTTAGCAGAGATAATTTTACTTGTTTATATGCAAGATCCGAACTCCGGATTATTTTTACATACTGGAAAACGCCTGAAAACATGATTTAATTTTTTATGCTGCTTGCAATTTGACTAGTTATTTTAATCCACGCTTGTGAATATTTATATTTAAATCGGGCAACGTAATATATTTTTTACATGTAATAAAATCTACGTATAAAATAATGTGTTTTCTTCGATACACGACCCACTTTTGGAAAAAAATTATAATATTTCTTTCTTCTATATTTTAATTCTTCTTAGACTTTTTTATTAGGTACTTTAATATAGCATAGGATGAATTTTAGGTCTAGTAATTACTAGTAATTACTTAGGGTAATTACCCTACCTAATAAATTATATTTACAATTTCAATTAAAAAAACGTTTGTAAAACGAACTCCCTCCCTAAACAGTAGCAGTACGCTCTATTAAAGAGGTAACTCGTTTTTTAAAAATTTCCATTATAAAATATTATTTGTACCCATGATTTTAAATTGTAACTTAAACACAATTACTAAAATTAAAATAAAAATGATTTGGTTGCAGTGTCGATAAGTAGAAATAATAAAAAATTCCAATTACAGTAAATAGAAAATTGATAAAGTATTACATTAACTTTTTTATGATTTCCTTCGTTAAAGAAACGCCAATTTTAGGGAAAATTTGGTAAAAAAAAAAGATAACTAAAGCCTGCTGTTATATTTAGCTATTTATTTTTTACCTACAGTTGAATATTTATATATAATCCAGGATGCGTCTATCCCAACACGCTGGGAGTCCCAAAATCTGTATTTAGACTATCAATGACCTTACGATAACAATAGAAAAACTGTCATATTTAATTCACGAGATTTCAAATTACATAAAATTAAAATTAAATTTATTTTCTATTTAAATAATGTGGGTCCCACGTAGAGGAGAAGATATTTGTAATGATAATACTTATTTAGATAACTGAGCGAAGATGCATTGCGTATTTTCCTTTATAACACTATATTATTGCATATCACGAATGCAAGATTACTATGGCCACATAATATTGTTATAAGGTGCGAAGGTTTTACTATGGCTGGTGTCCGCAGACAATAGGACGTAATCCGCGGATTATGACGCCTGTCATGTCTTTCAAAGGGTATTGTTATTGACTCGAGAACCATCGTACTCAGATCGCGATTATATTGTTGGGATAGTGCCAATATTATCAACACATAAAGTAGGTATTTAATGCTCGCAATCTTAAAATTTGACTTATCATTAATTTTAAAAAAAGTCTTAAAAAATAGGTGACTGCGATTCAATTTAAACTATCGGCTGATTGATATGATTTTAAAAAACTCTTTTGATCCTCCTATCCCTAAACTGTTGAAAATAATAATTGTCTCTATTGAATTGCTGACGTTTAAGAGATTACTACGGGAATGTTATATTACCATACCACAAAGTTAATTATGCTTTTAAAATACAAAATAAATTTCTGAAATGTTCTACAAACCCAATCAGACACATTTTTATACGATGGCGATTCGTTTTTTCTATCGAAATTTTAATTAAATGTATCCACATAAAAAAAATAATGTTAAGTATCTTCGACACTCTCCTTATCCTTCATCGTTCACTTTGTGTAATACCACTTAAATTTCCATCATCAGGTCAAATGTAGACTGGACCTGATGCTGGAATTATTATTCTGAAACCGATAGTCATGATATGTTTTTAAATGGTATTACACAAAGTGAAGGATGAATGATATACCTAAGGAGAGTGTTATATTACCATACCACAAAGCAAACAATGCTTTTAATATGCAAAATAAAATCTTCATTGAAAGCTTTTTCTGATAATCCGAAGTATCCAAAATCAGTTTAAAAATCCCAAAAACGTTTGAATCATATCGCTCACTCCTTTCAACAACGTCATAAATCAAAAATCGACAATTTTCAGTTGTGCTATATTTTCGAATATGCCCAGAAAAGGTATCCCAGCAGAAGCGGCACATTTTTGGCAGAAAGTGTTGGTTTTTGCATTTTGAAGAAAAAGTATTGTTTAATTATTTTTTTAAATAAACTAAATATTTTTCAAATGGAGAAAAAACATTCAGATTTTACATAAAAAGATCTGTTGCTTACTAAAAAGTTCAATAACTGGCTTGATATTTATTTTTAATACATTTTATTAAATTTTTCAACTTCAAAAACGATTTCCTGAGAATCAAGTTTTTTTAATATTTAACGTCGTTGAAAGAAGTGAGCGATATGTCCAGAGGTACAGGTAAAGTTTCTGTTGACTGTAATTATAATAAATTTAATTGATTGATCAATTTGTTGAAATGCGAGTAGCACTTTTATCTTGTGTATCTAAATATATAATTATAATTGAGTAAGGGGAAAGACGCAGTACGAAAATAATTGCAAGCATTTGAATTTAATAGTTAAATGTTATAATAGTCCATCCCCTTTTATTCCCGCCCCATTGAAAGCTACAAGCGTAGGGGCTGGTTACTGGTTACTGGTTACTGATGACTGACGACTGGTATATCCATGTGCCGGGAACAATGAACGTTGGTGGTGTATTTCCAGGAAATTAAATGAACAATCTTGCATGTTCTTGCTGACAGTCGATTCAGTTGTTTTTTTTTTAATAACAAATCTATATTCAGTATTTATAGATGTGACGTTTAATTTGTAGAACTCCATTTTAATTCATGTATTAAATGTTAAATCAAACACTGTTTTTTTGCGTCTACTAAGTTGTATTTCGTTTGAAAATGCCATAAATAGGCGAAACAGTGTCACAAAATTGATTTCAGTGTTTTTTAACAATAAAATACAATTTAGTAGACTCGAAAAATCAGTGTTTGATTTATGCAACATATGTAAATCTGTATTCACGTGAAACCCAAAATGTCGTAAACGTTTTATTCTCTGTTTAATAAAAATATCATGGTTTTATGAGATAAAAAATAACGAATAATTTTATTGGGGTGTTTTAGTTTTTTAAAGATAACGAGCACAATTCGCTCACTCCTTTCAAAAACGTCATAAATCAAAAATCGTCAATTTTCAGTTGTGCATGTTTTCGGAATGCCTAGAAAATGTACTATATCCCAGCAAAAGAGGCATCTTTTTAACATAATATTTACCCGCTACAGGGCAGAAAATGTTGTTTTTGCGTTATGAAGAAAAGGTATTGCTTAATTATTTTTTTAAATATACTAAATATTTTTCAAATGGAGCAAAAACCTTCAGGTTTTACCTGCACAGTAAAAAGTTCAGTAAGTAGCTTGATATTAATTTTTATTAAATTGTATTATATTTTTAAACTTTAAAAACGTTCTCCTGAAAAATCAAGTTTTTTGATTTATGACGTTCTTGAAAGGAGTGAGCGAATTGTCTACCCTCAATTACAATATTATAAAAAGTACTACCATTCATCGTCAAAGCTGTCACGATCTTATACCATAGTTGCAATGCAATTTAAACATTGAAAGTTGATTAAAGATGGGGACTGACCGGAGCATTTCGTCGTAACGTCGCTCGCGGCGAGCGCTCCGATAGTGGGTGGAGCGCTCGGCTCGCTGTACTGACTATACGAATGCTCGCATCGTAACGTGTTACATTACGACGAAATGGCTCCGGTCAGTCTCTACCATAAGAGAGTTTTTGACAAAGCTTAATGTACCAAGAGCACTATGCTTAATAAAATACGTACTAATTGGTGTAATGATCCTTTCACGACTATGAAGAAGTCCAATCTTAGTTGAGGATTGTGATTGGTCTTGTGCAGGATGTGGCTGATGCGGGTCAGGGGAGAGGAGGCGGAGGAAATGAGAGATGCGGGGACAGGGTGATCAGAAAACCGCGTCGTTTTTTATTATTATTTTTAATTAGCGCTGTTGTTACTTTTTTAAAGTTCAAACTTCGTGTAAATATTTAACAATCATGCCAACATCACATTAATTCGATCCGGTACACCATTTTATATGTTTTTTTTATTACATTTTACACGGTGCGTATAGAGATGAAAGAAAAAAGGGCAATAATACGGATGAGAAATCAAAGTAAGTTACGCTTTTATTTTATGTGTGTATTGTTTGAATTCATTTGATTGATGAAAAACATCTGAACTCGAAGTATTTTGTAATTTATATTTGAAACACTAACTTGTGATTTTCCATTTTATAATTAAAATGTAACTTTGTTTTAAAATCACCATAACTTTTTTATTATAATTTAATTATAATGTCTACCGGTTTCGAAGCTACCTGCTTCATTATCAAGACTGATTAATAATAAAACACCATCTAAATTCAAAATATTTAAACAGATAACTTAATAAAGTAAGCCAGAGATCTACCCAAGTTTCTTCCTTTAACCGTTAGACATTGTAATTAGTTATAATAAAATATGTATAGTGATTTTAAAACAAAGTTACATTTTAATTATCGAAGTATTTTATGTCATATTATTGGTTTCGTGTTTTATAATATATTTTTATAATAATATGTCTAATAATTCTTTTAATAATAATAATGTCTTCTGCATTAGTTATTTTGATCAATTGGACTTTAAATATAGACAAAATAACAGAGAAGTTATTTGAAGCGGTTGGGTAAACTGGTCAGGCTGACAGAAGTGTTCATTCTCGAGTTTCAATCGCATTCCACGAAAACGCGACCGCATGAAAAATTGATCGAAAGAAAAATTCCAATATGATTTAAATTAGCTTTTAAAATGGTAACATGATTTTTGACTCTTAATTCACACAATGAAAACTAAATGTACGTATATAAGATCACCTCACTTTACTAACAAATTCACGGTATCTAATATTATCGCACACAATTTTGAGTGTTGGCATAAAAAAAATACAACAAAAATGCAACTGTGAGAAAATATAATTTGTTGACGAATATAGATATTTAGGTATATGTATAGATAGTAATTTCAAATGGGATTCTCATATTGTAAAACTCTGCCATGTCTGCGGACTCTAGGAAGTACTTTTTATAATTAAAATGTAACTTTGTTTTAATTTTAAAACAAAGTTAATGCTTCAAGTATAAATTATATACTTTTAATAAGTTGTCCTTTATCCTGCCTAAATATTATCTACTCACGTTAGTAGAATCCATTTTAAGATATGGTATATATAGTTAATAAATAAAAAAATGACAACTGTTCGACTCGATTGTGCGCGGAATGAGATTTTTGTATCAAAACTGGACATCGCCAACTACGACAGCGACAGCTTGAAGTATTATGGTTGACTCCGATTGCTTCAAGTCTTCTTTCAATCTTGATATTGTTTTTAATGAGTTACGACAATATTTTTAACAGCATTAAGATCACTCGAAAGTTTTTTTAACTCCCTATAAAATATCAGCTGCGGTCTCTGCTGCTTCCCTCCCCTTCACCCCTTATTCCACCCCTCTCTCTTCCTCGCACATCCTGTGCGCTTTGTCTCGTGTGCGTACTTGTATTATCATGATTACATACAACTTGGAGATTTTAAATCAACTCTTAAGAGTTTAAACTCTTTTTCTCCATTAAGATATTGGCCACCCTTTGGTACTCAATGACTAAATAGACAAAATGTGTATCTTTACATAAGATAGGTACTATTGAAAAGATAAATTTATTTATATTTTATAGTAGAAGCAATAACTTGGTGGTTTTCCATTTTATAATTAAAATATAACAAAAATCACTATTTATATCTTATTGCAACTTAATTATAATTAAAAAAGCGGTTAGCTTCGAAACAGGTAGACATTATAATTAAGTTATAGGTAATAAGATATTTATAGTGGTTTCAAAACTAAATTGTATTTTAATTATTAATTTATGTATAGATTTGGCGTTTAATTACAAATTAAACGCCAAATCTATACATAAATTAATAATTAAAATACAAGTTAGTTTTGAAACCACTATTCTACAAGAACTCTATAAGAGTTCTACAAGAACTCCATTTTAATTTATGCTTTAAATACCTCAGTAAACTCAAAAAATCAAACACTGATTTTTTGTGTCTACCGAGTTGTATTTTACTGTTTAAAAAAAACACATAAATTTTGTGACAATTGTTTCGCCTAGTTGTGTCATTGTTAGTTATGACATTCGTTTGAAAATGTCATAACTAGGCATAACAATTGTCACAAAATAGATTTTTATGAGTTTTTTTAAACAATAAAATGAAACTTAGAAGACTCGAAAAAATCAGTGTTTGATTTAACATTTAATACATAAATATAAATTTAACCGTTTTTGGGCCGAGATGTTTTCTCATATGGATGCTAAAATTGCTGAAGATTTTGCAAAAATGGTCCGTTTCAAATTAAGTGGACATTGCAAGGGAGAAAACAAAATGTTTTTACAAATATAATGTGTTTCTATTTTTCACTACAAATTAAATCAATTTGTTCATTTGTGAATATTATTGACGAATCGATATATCGATCCTCAGCACTCTAATGAATAAATATGGTGGCATATTTTGTAAAGTAAAAGCATTGTCAACTTTGTGGTATGGTAATATAACACTCTCCTTATCTGATGAATGATAAGGAGAGTGTTAAATATGGTAACCATGGAGCTGACCCAATTCACAAAATTGCCTGAACATTAAACACTGCCATATTGGTTCTGACATTTAATATCACACGCTTTGATAACTATAATAATATTCACACTGAGTAGTTTAGTAACTTTGAAATTCTAAACAAACCGAGCGTCGCTCGCCAACGTGCCTTGTCACGGGCATTATCTAACAACTCATATCGCGCCCACTGCGCATGACAGCCAGCTAAATTTATTCCATGGTGATAATTATTTATTATTTCTAAAGCAGTAAGCCATACATTCCCTTGCCCGCAATTGTTTGCGCGCGTTTTGGCGATTATTATCCAACACGCGCGGCCTTTTCAATCTCGAAATTGGAACACGGAACGGTAGCCGCCATAGACGAAGGGCTGCCAGATGTAAAAATAACCCCAATAAGTAGGACCGGAAAAATGTATTAAAAAAAACAAGATTTTCCTATTGAAATTATCCCTTATTTTAATCTTTTATTTTACGTTTTATTAGTACAATAAGTCCAATTTTGGTGAATTCAGTTTGAAAAGAAGTAAGTGTATGGTAATAAAATAAAAATATTAAAAGGAAGTACAGTCTGTTCACAGTTATTTTACCTCAAGTTTTTTTTAAATTATTTCTTTGGCAGTATAAAAAAAAATTAATTAAATAAAAAAAATAGAGATAACATATCTGAGAACATTTTTTAAATTATGTATTTATTTGGCAGCATAAATAATAAAAAAACTAAAGGTAAAATAACTGTCAACAGACTGTAAGTAGGTATTATATAAACACTCTATTAAATATTACTTTGTGTAATACCACTTAAAAACTCAACTTCACGACTACCGGTATTTTAATTACCATTCACATATCAATCAGCTGTAAACTATATTACCTATAGACTATATAGGTGGTATTATAGAAAGTGAAGGATGAATGATAAGGAATGTTAACAATGCTTTTAAAATACAAAATAGAGGTTAGTATTATTTGAAGTTTGAGAAAAAATGTTTTATTTAAAATAATTTCATTTCCCAATTTAAAATACCAAAAATAGTGATTTATGCAATAAAAGATTTCTTCATCTAATGCTGAAAACAATTTCTAAGAAGGTACTTGGCTTGTTTGTTTAGAAGTGAAGTAGGTTGTCGCCTGAGTGTTATACAAACTTTTAGTGCCTCTTTACATGATTTTTCTTGTTCAAATATTAAGTTTAAAAATTGCACGCTCATTTTAAATGTTCAATCTGCTCAATTAAAAAAAAAAACAGTGAACATTTTTATAAAATTTGTGTAGAGTTAGCTTTTTTAGAGAAGTAATCAGAATACTTTTTCTCACCCTAAGTTGCTTTTAAAGCAAAATAAATCTTTTTCTTCGCAGTGTTATTATATGAAGGGTCATCAGCCTTCACTACATATTTTTTTACAGTTCTAGGACTGGATATTTGAAGGGATAAAGATGACGTTAGGATGAAGATGAAGAACATTACTGCTTTAAAGGAAAGGCAACGAATAAGCAATAGTATGTATCAGCTATTTCTCGTACAAGCTTGTAGGCTACCGCAGAAATGGGTAAATCCCTTGAGAAGAAAAGATCACGAAAGCTGGTCGAATCTGAATATTATGGATGAAAAATCTCGGTTGCTGAATTGATTCATAAGGATTTTTATGGAACTGTGACTTTCAGTGATTGAAAACTCAATTTTTATGTGCTAAGATACGCCTAACATTTAAATTACGTAAGGTCAACATTATAATTAGTTCAGATAAGGTAGATTCAGAATATATTTAGTTCTTATATATAAAACATTTAGTTCATTGAAGGGTAGGGCGAATTCTTTACAGTTATTTATTAGTTAATAGGGTTACCGGTTTCTTTACAGTTATTTATTGACCAATATTCGTAGAAATGTGAAAAATTATGTCTTTGGGATGACCGTTTTTATAAACAAAACAAAAATATACAAAAGGCGAATTTTCTACGAAAAAAAAAACTTCTCGATACTTTGAATTCGTTTAGTTTCTTCTAAACCCTAGTTTATTTTCCTATAGTAGGTTTTATTGTTGTTCGTATTTATTATTGGTTTTCCGTTGATCGTTTGACGGATCTGTTTCGATTTTTATATTGTCTTATTATGCAATGGCGGACCCCAAAATGGTGTCGTCGAGTCAAGACGGGAAAACAAAAGACGCACGCGCTCCTAGATTTCCCGCGCGCGCGCAATTTGCGCGGCACAAATCTATCTCGGCGGGGTATCTCACGGCCCCGCACTTAGCAGCACTTTCCATTTAACTAATATAAAGTCGCCGGGCTTCATCTCAACCCGGGAAGAGCTCCGCAAACAAGCGGGACGTTTCCATTACATATTTTTGTTACAACTTAATACAGTTCCGCCGGGAGTTTGTATTCCCTTCCTTTATTACTGCAAATGTTTGCGCGCCTCTCCAAACAACGGGGCGACAGTCATTCGTAAGCCAAATGTAGATATTACCGTGTACTAGTACTAGGCGTACTCTACTTACAGCCTGCGATCGCTGTAGATGCGTAATGGACATACTACGCGAAGCTACTGGCTTTGTGTACTTACCAATATTGATCTAATAACAGAGAATAGTATTTGGATAAACAAATATCCCGGAAACCACCCATTCCTTGGTCTATCATAATATGTTATATTGCCGAAATGGGTTAAGTCTTAGCTTAAAACCACATTTTAATTCAAATATCAAAAGTAAGGTAAACAAACATATGATATTCTGGGCAATATGCCCACAGGTATCATATAGGTTGACTAGAGATTCGAAAAGTCTGACTCTCATGATGTGTCGAGTATGCGAAGCTACTGGATTTGTTATGTACCAATATTGATCTAATAACAAATAATAGTGCGCAGTATTTGTATGAATAAATGTCCCGAAAATCACTCATTCCTTGGTCTTTCATTATTTGATGCCGAAACAGGTTTGACCTGAACTAAAAACAATATTTTTAAAAATATATCAGATGTAAGTTAAATATATGATAGGTACTCTGAGCAAGTTGCCCAGAGTACCTACCCAGTAGTAAGATCGAATAAAAATTCGAAAAGCCTGATTCTCATGACGTGTCGAGTACTAGCATGTCATTTCGTTTAGTATTTTTGTTGAAAAGTGTTGAAAATGCAAAGTTAAAAAATTGCAAAATAATTTTTATTCCTTTGGATGCATAAAGACCCCAATGTATTGTACCTACTGCCTTGGGCTTGTAATATTTTTAAGAGGGTAATAAATAAACAATATATTACAATATATTGTCGAGTTGTGGTCCCGTGGTTTAGTGTCGCGGACTCTTAAGTCAGAGTTTCACGGTTCGAACCCACTCTTCCATAATTTATTACCTATTTCTAATAATGAGCCGCTTAGGCTCACAGAAATAGTATGAAAATGAAATATTTGTGTTAATAATAAAACACAAATATTTCTCTTTAAAAAAAATTATAATAAAAAATATGAAATGGAAGATATCTTTTTAAAAATTGGCATGATATTATATTTTTTTTTTTTTTTTTTTTAACTCTTTATTCCAGCTTGACTAAGTGGTGGGTGCAATACTTAGTCAGCCATATATGTTTTACAACATTTTATTTAAACAATGAAATTAGAAATAAGAAGGAAATAAGAAATTGAAAGAAATATTAAAAAATAAAAATAAAATAAAATAAAAATAAAAATAAAAATAAAAATAATAATAAATTTGGAGAGATGTAGACGAAAATTAGCTCGCTGGCAAACGCAGCACTGCGCTCCAGTGCCGCCACATGTCCAGCCCCCATCTGTGCTCCACAAGCCGCTTTATGATGAGGTTGGAGCTCTTCATCAGCCTCTCCCGGAAGCCTGCCACTCGGTGCCTTAACAGGCCATCCCAATGTGGTAGGCGTGCTGTGGCAAACATACCACTCGCGCTGCAGTGTCGGGGTAACTTCATTAAAGCTCTGTAGCCGTTATTGTAGCATATTTTCATGCTCTTTAAGCTTCGTTGTGTAACCTTACACCATAGTTCGCTGCCGTATTGCTGCGTACACAACACTTGGAACAGTCTATTTTTTACCTGCGCGGAGCAGTGGGCAAAGCGGCGTGTCAGCATATTGGACCGCACGCAATGAGCACGATACTGGCGCTTGATGTCCTCATCATCCGCACAGTTCTCCTGTAGGATATGTCCCAAATACTTGAAGCTACTTACCCGCTTAACTTCTTGTCCATTTATAGTTATGGGCGGTACCTTTAATGAGTAATTTTTGGGTTTAAATACCACAAGCTCACATTTTTTGGCGTTGTACTCTAGGCCGTTTTCTGTGGCATAACATTCACAAATGGCAATAAGTTTACGTAGGCCAGCTATCGATGGTGCCATCAGGACCATATCATCGGCGTATGAGATGGCATTCACTCTCCCTCCTCCTATGGAGCATCCCGCATTTACTTGGTTTAACCTATCATGTAATGCATCCACGTAAAGGTTAAATAGGCTAGGAGATGTGATTCCACCTTGTTTGAGTCCTCGCTGAGCTTTAAACGGAGTTGAGGTTTCGGTCCCCCATTTTACTCTATAAATGAGATTTTCGTTCCAGTTTTTTAACATGCATTTCGTCGTAGGACATTCAATTGATTTTTGTATTTTTTCTTCCAAAATGTGATGTACTACTGTATCATATGCTTTCCTGAGATCCATAAAACAGGCATATACTGGCGTATTTCGGCGCACATATATATTTATAGTATTTTTAACAGCGAAGACAGCTGTGTCCGTTCCCGATCCTTTTTTAAAACCAAATTGGTTGTCGGTCGTTTTTAGGTTTTCAACAGCTTTCTCCATCATTATGTTTTCTATGGTTTTTGCCGCCATGGTGGAAATCGCTATTGGCCTGTAATTTTCTTTTTCTGTTAAATTTCCCATAGGATTTTTTGCAATAGGTATAATTATTGACGTACACAGAGACTCAGGTATGAACGAGTGCCGGAACATTGCTGTGAAAGCTAGCGCCCACAGTACGTGTATTCTCGCGCTAGCATATCTAAGGTACTCAGCACAAATTTCGTCTCCTCCGGCGGCTTTATTACATTTCAGTGACCTAATGGCAGTCTGGATTTCCTTCACTTGTATAATGCAGGGACTCAGTGGATGCATATTGTTAGCATTATTATTGTAAATATTACAATTTTCCGCACTTCCTGTTTTCTCATACATTGAACTGAAGTGGGCTTTCCATAGTTCGCTGATTTTTCCGTCACCCGTTATGTTATCAATTTCTGTGGGTCTTGTAGCTTTGGACGATCTCATTTTATTTGTTTGTTTCCAGAACATTTTGAAATCAGCAGTAAGCATATTCTTTGCCAATATATCGGCTTGTATCTGTTTTTTATTCTTCACCACCGTGCGTAGATTTGTTTTGAAAATACTTCGCGTTTCCGCTCTCCTCTGGGCAACTGGTCCTGTAGACGGTTTTCCCTCTATGAGCCACGCTTTGAAGGCATTTCGTGCATTAATATGGCTTTGTTTTACTTGCTCATTCCATCCTGGAATGTTTCCTGAATTTTGTTTTCCGCTTTTGGGCCCCCCTGCATTCACTTTAAATGTAAGTTGTGCGGCATTTCGCATAGCTTTTATCGTACTTTCGTAAAATTCTTTAATAATGAATTTATGATGTGGGTTTATACACTGTTCACATGTTAAAGCTTCGTAAGGAATTATTATTTTCTTAAAGAGCGACTCTGTCTTATCGTGGTATTTCTTCAGTTGTATTTGACTGTATTTGTTCCAATTAATTTTTTCCTCATTTATTTGAGTATTACTTTTAGATGTATATTTACACTTCATCTCCACTTGTATGTGTAGTGGAAAATGGTCGGACATCTGTTGGTTGTCGTCAATATGGATATTTGTGATCCGCTGTTCGAGCGTACTGGATATTATACAATGGTCCAACCAAGAGGTAGTATTATGCGCCTCACTGAAGAACGTAAAGGAGCTGATGTCGAGTTTTTTCACGTCATAGATACTATACTCGTTTTCCTGAGAAAAGGCATCTAATTCCTCCATGAATCTACTGTGTATGGGCGCATTGAAATCTCCCATACAAATTAACTCATTCACTTGAGTTTCATCTACGATAGCTGTAACTCGGCTCAAGATGTCCACAAAGACAGGCAGGTTTTCGTTGCAACATACTGGCATATAAACATTTACCAATAGAGTGACTCCGTGGCTATGTTGTATGGTTATTGCCGCCATCCGATCGTCACCACATTCGATAATAGTTACATTAGCAATTTGCTTCCTTACCAGTATGGCTACGCCTCCGTGTGGTCTTCCCTGGATTATTTCCTCGGAAGAGTTCATTGCTGATGTTCCAGTGGCCAGAAAACTCCTCGTGGATACTATTCAGGAAGTTTAAGTCGTCCTTCATCAACCAGGTTTCTTGTAGGAGAAGAATGTCAACATTGTTGCAAATTTCGTGTATACCCGGTGCTATGCGATGTACTGATTTACAGTTGTAGGAACATATTCTAATGGAATTGTTCATGATGAAATATTAGTTTTTTTTTTCGCTATAAAAAAATCGTCGTACAAAAGAGTACTGTGGCCAAATATCTCCGTTTAGTGTGGTACTATACATGGATTCAGGAACTCCTATTTTAAAAGTCTTATAATCACCCGATTTTGTTTGTAACTCCTCACATTTATGAACGTCCACATCTTTTGTTTTCAGAAAGTCAATGATCATCTCACAATTCGTTTCTAGACTTAATCTCGATACCACTAAATATTTAACATTTTCTATTGCCTTAAGCCCAGACGAGACATTACTGCCTCGTATGGCGTTTTTATTTTTGACTTTTGGGCGTTTATTATCGTTATTATTGGAGTTATTTTTACTCTTTGCATTTTTAACGATTGTCCACTGGCTAGAAGATTCAGTAATATTATTTACATTTTGAGTTTTGTTTTTAGTGACATCTGTCAATTCATTTCCAACTATTTCGCTATAGAGCGTTGGTGGCTTTGGGTCGCTGTTCACAGATGGCGTTATCTCTTTGTTCGGTATGAATTTTTCATGCTGTCTCCTACCTACATTATGGTGGTCGTTTACGTTATGTTGACGTTTAATTTCTGCCACTTCACATTTCAGAGATTGGATCGATTCCGAATTCTTTGGCGTTTCAATGTTTAACTTATGGATTTCGTTCTTAAGATATGTTAACTCTCTAAGTAGAGAACTCACATCGATATAGTCAAACGTGATGGGAGGCAGTCTATTGATGTTTAGCACAGCGAATTTGGGCAGAGTATCTGGGTCTGTCTCTCTCAGAATTTTAATAATATCGTTGATATTACGTTTCTTCTTACCTTCGCCCACTCTTCTGGTTTGTGCAGCAGGCACGTAGGTTATTAAGATTGCCTTTGCGGCATCTATTTCGTCTTCCTTGAAGAATTCACAAAGTTGGCACAAACTGACTTCGTCCATAACATCCATTTTCTGCTGGATAAAGGCCAACACCTCGTTCACCACAATTCCACAAGAACATCGCGACGTCTTGTCGTTCATTTTCATGTAATTGTTTTTGTTTTTACTCGTAAAAATAACTTTTATTTATTGATTTCGCGGGACGATAAAATAATACGTGTTGTGTACGCCATCTACCGATCGATATATATATCTCTATGAAATTGTTCTTTTGTATTTTCAATTGCCTTTAATTTTCGAGGACAAAATCCTCAAAATTAATGTATGTTAGAAAGTAAAATTACCAATATATGTATGTATTACAGATTGATTGAAATCCCAAAATATTATCAAGGTCATCCATAGCCAATAACGAGATAGAAACTTTCTAAATTCAAAATAGCACCTTGCCAGATAAAAATAGATGATTTTTTTCAAATACATATTTAGACATTTTTATTATATTATTCAAATTATATACACAAACACGGGCATGATGCAATTGAATAAACACGGAGGAGGTTTTTCAATATTAGTAATTTCACCATTGAAATTAAATGTCAACGAGACGTCCACTTGAAGTGCAGCAATGGTGACAGCTTCCTAACTAGGTACCTTACTCAATATGCTGCCAGTCTGTGCTCGTGAATCGACAAAAATCAGCATCATGCAAGAGAAAAGTGTGATTTGTTCATATGCTTGTCATACGCTAGTTAAAAATATTTTTAACATTATAATTAAAATGTAACTCTGTTTTAAAATCACTATAAATATTTTATTATAACTTATTATAATGTCTACCGGTTTCGAAGCTAACCGCTTCTTTATCAAGACTGATTAATTACTTGATAAGTCTTGATAAAGAAGCGGTTAGCTTCGAAACCGGTAGACATTATAATTAAGTTGTAATAAAATATTTTTCGTGATTTTAAAACAAAGTTACATTTTGATTTACCTTATTAACCACACAATATTTATAAATAAACCAACCTAATTAAATTATTCAAATGTGAATTATAAAATGGAAAATCACAAAGTTAGTGCTTCAAACATAAATTATATTATTAAATGGCTTTTCGGCTTCGTAACAATGATCAATCAAATATTTGAAATTTCGTTATCAAATGACAATTAATAAAATGTTTCTTTTCGTATGAAAAAGATGATAAAATATGAAATATTGATAAAAATTGCATTTTTACTATAGTGATCGGTTTATTTTGAATAAGTATGAAACAGGTTACCTTATGTAAAGAATAACAAAAATATTAATGTAAAAATGTAGTAACAATACAATTAAATTAGTATGTCACAGAATTATTTTCACAGTAAAGTACTTGGCTGTCCAAACTCAAAACACAGTAAGGGACATTTTTTTGTAGCACATCCAAAAATGCAAAAAACGAACCTTCAAAAAAATGTCTCTTACTGTGTTTTAAGTTTGGACAGCCGTACTGTTGGGAATACTTTATAGATGGTGTATAGAGGATTGCATCACATAAACGCAGTGTTATCTCGATCGTTAACACATGAAGGATAGGTAATCAGCATTTCGCTTCAGGTCCAGGGTAATATTGAGTAAATATTAGATTGAAAAATCACTTATATTTATTTGAACCCCCCCCCCCTGGGAGTAGAACCCGGGACCTGTAGTACGGTAGGCAAGCGTGCTGACCATTACACAATAAAATTAACTTATTTTCCAATGCTTTCAAAAGTTATAGTTTATCTTTATTAAAATTATAACGTGTTAAAAAATATTGTCATAATATTGTCAAAGAGTAGGTACCTACTTTTAATGTTATAGTACAATGCTTACGAAAAAGGATGTACCTGTTCGCTAAATGATGCGTATTTGATGACAACTTGAATTTTACATTAAGTACCTACCTGGTTGTTTCCGAACTGACAGTAAATACACCACTGAGTATTCATATTTGCATAGATCTTATATGAGAATTTACATTGTTAGAACTTCATGAATGTTTACTTCGTAGTTAAGTGCGTAACTAGTAATTTTATTTCACAATCACGCAAATTAATAACAAATTACTCGTATTAATAAAACAATTGTTTTTACAATGTGTTTTGGAGGGAAAATGACCTACACTTAAGATTATACCTGAAAAAATAATGAAAAACACATTTTTTATGTGATGAAAAATACAAAACACAAAAACAGCCATTTGGATCATAATTAAAGCTCAATCGTGGTTAAAACTGGATCACATTTGTGCGAAATTGACTTATTTAATACCATATATCTATTTAAAAAGTAAAACGAACTTTTTGTTAAACATTATTTTGAGTATTATGTACTTAACATTCTAGAAATGTCAAAAATGTATGATTATAGGATTGTAAATAATATTGCTGAATTTGAACCCTTGATTCATTACATATATTATGTATAAGTAATTTGTCTTACCTGCGTGGGGGTAAGGTGTATAAGGGATGCAAGGTGCTCTCTTTCGGGAGCAGATAGGTATTTTTGTTGTTTAAACCGCCTCTCCAATTCGTAGACCTGCAAAAAAAACATAAATATTATTATGACGAATGCAAAAGAATGATTTTTATTATAATTGTGATCCTCGACCAAATTGAACTACATTTATAATTCTTCTATAATTCCCGCACGTCGTTTATCGATAGCTTTGTAATTCAACAAATACATTAATATAAAATGTAGCCCCGTTCTAGTGCTTGTATTCATTGTCGTATTATCCTCACTAAAATGACTTTACACTAAAATGAAATACACTATAATAAAAGACACTATAATGAAATGCGTTCAGCTTTTATTGGCCAGAAATAATTAAAATTAAACAAAATAGAAATCAAATTTTCAATCATAACACAAACCAATCCACGATGCGATGTTTGTTAAACAAACAAAAGTATGTACAGAGAAAGTGTAATATTTCTTTTTAAGTTATCAACGTAGTGTCCATAACTTTTATTTTAAGAAATGTTCAATACTTTTTTTCTGTAATTTTAAAATCCTGATAATACGGATAGAAGCAATGGACCCCAAACAAAATAAAATATATTATAAAACACTAAGTTAAAAGAAGTAGATATTTAAGCATAGCCTTTTTAATTGCATTTTACTCAAAAACCCGATATGATGACTCAAAACCAAGTATAGCATTCAACGTAGAATGGTCGGTTTACATAAGTGTAGGTATCAGATTTAAACATATTTTCCTAAAGTGACAATTTGTAGGGTTATAATTTTTCTAGCTTTTTGAGATTTTTCACTCAAAGATTAATTCAATATAACACTGCCATTATATGATGCAGTGCCCTATGCACCGTCGGATGCAAATGAGGGTTTGAAGAGGAGAATGAATTTTTCTAGCAGTGAATATATTTTTCCGCCCTTCGTACATTCAATTTCCTAAAACAAATTATATTTACGTCCATAAAAAATGAATAGACAATATTTATAATTTAATCGACATGGTATTTAATTAGGGGAGCGCTACCATTAACCAGCGAGTAGGTACTTTTAGCGTGATATATACCTACCTGTCTATGTACATTGCACACTGGGGTGTATTTGACTTACTGGCAGCACTTAGCCTCTCGGTGTATCATGGCGGGAATGGAATTCCGAAATTAAGCCGACTCGGCGTTTGGGAGTCGGTTTCTAAGCAAACAGCAGCGGGCCATGAATATATTAAAATGGAGATTATTTGCCTCAAGAAAGTGGGTACCAGCGAGTGTGTAGGTACCAATTTAAGATGAATTTGCGCTGATGAATTTTGAACGGGAAAGCCCGTGAATGTATAATCTCTAGCGTTGTAAAAATAAAATCTATAGTTTAGTATATAGTTTTCCGTGTGATTTTTAGGTAACTTTAAAAAATTGTTTTAACGATTTTAAATTTGAAATGACATTGACATTTGTCCAATGAATAGTCCAATGTGTAAAAGAATTTCTTGAAGAAATTCATATAAATTGGTGATTTTATAAACTAATTTATGATTTTCTTTTACTATTTCTTATTTTAAATTTTTACGTAATATTTATTAATTTTTATAATTTTACTCGTTTTCCACCGATTTTTCTGATTTGAAATAATTAAATTTCGAATCACTCGGTGTTCACAGTAATTTTTTTAATTTGTATATGAGATTTTTGTTTATATAATTAATATATATGTAATTGAATGCAAGTAACATGACCTATTTACAAACATTTATAAATAAAAATAATGAACAAATAAATTTGACCTAATGATTTAATTCGGAAAATGTATTTCGGAAAACGGAATATTTACCGTAATGTAATCTTATGTCAAAAGTATAAATATAATACATTTACAAAGTATTCACAAAATTCACGTTAATATTTGACCTAGTAACAAAAATGGATGAGGGTAGAATTCAGGGAGTGAGGATCGGTTTTTTTAATGGAGTTTACATAAAATACTAAAGCAATTGCTTAGATTGATAAAGTACTCTATAGATACAATACAATAATTTATAGTAGGCTGCATGGATATTCGATAATGGACAGAATAGTGAGCGTGATAAAGTGTATAAAGTGTTCATTTAAGCCAGCCAATGCCGATTGGTTCGCTTTGTGAATGGCCAGATTTTTATGAAGACTTCGTATGAAAAGATGCTTCGTTCTGCCGAAATAACTCGTACAAATGAAAAAATACGTTTGTTTTGATATTAATAATCTTCTTCTTTTTCAAACCCTTATACGCACCCCAATGGTGCATAGGGCAGTGCATCATATAAACACAGTGATTTCTTGATCGTGAAAACAGATGAAGGAAAGGTAATCAGCCCTCCGCTTCTGGTACCAGTCCAAGGTTATATTGAATAAATATTAGATTTAAAAAATCATTTATAAATATAAATATTACGATTCAAAGGGGGGTTCAAATAAATATTTGAACCCCCCTTTGAATCGAACCTAGGACCTCCAGAACGGTAGCCGAGCGTACTGACCATTATTACACTACGAAGTTGGACATATATATTTATACATATCGTAGTCGTACAGGAGAAAGTGACCAACTGACAAAACGTAAAATGTTCAGGAGGGCCATTCAAATCACTTTTGCTTGGCAAGAAAATAAACATCAATGCAGGAAGTCATTTTCAACAAGTCAGTATATTATACTTCCAAGTTTAAAATCCTTTGGAATTTTTTCAGGGCAATATTAAGCTAGTAAGATATTAAATAGTCAATGATCACGTTTTTGTAAAAAATGCACTTGGTCACTTTCTCCCGTATGACTACGATATGTTAATAATATCTATATAAAATATTGCGGACTGCACAATCGGCATATTGGCGATGTGACTGTGTGCGGTAGTGAGCGGGGGAAGGGGTACCTAGTAGGTACTGTAAACAGGGGCGGCTCTGGGCTCTGTTTGCCCAGCACTCGACTAGAGCGCTCGCCTCCCCTAATACACCCTCCCCTCCCCTACCCCCACCCCGCCACCGCAGGGAGGGACGATGATAGATAAATACGGAAAACCTTTTTTTAGAAACGTGATAAACTGATATATGCCGGTATTCTGTGATCCTATTAATAGTCTGACCTTGTAACGAAAAATCTATATAAAAAATTAGATTTTTTTATTTGATTTATTTTGTTTTATTGCGTACCTACCTTTTGATGAATATTCAATAAAATAAAATTACATTATCTGCTGACCTTATTTTCCTTTTTAAATTTTTTAATAATTATGTAGATTGCCCAGAGCTTTTATAACTTATCAATTTTAGAAACAATTTTTTTTTCAAAATCCCTAAAATGCATACCGAATCATACCAAGATTCATTTTTAAATTGAGCCTGCGATATGTGCAATGTAATGCTTAATGAAATAGACATCAACAATGTTTATTTTAAAACGTTTAAGAGAAATATCGTTGATGTCTATTTAACTATTTGAGTATTTGATAAAGAAATGTAAGTTATAATATTATATAGTTTTAGATTTATGTTGTCGACTGACACTTCGTGATGGAATTACATTTTTAATATATTATTAGATTAAAACCAATATTTTTAGCTTTTCCACTTTATTTTTATTTGACCAGCGACCGGGTTTCGTCGTTACCGACATGATCAAACTGGTGGGAGGCTATACAAATTGTTATGTTATATATAAAACAAGGCAGGAGTTGATAACCATGATTTGAAAATTAAATTAATTTCGACCATTAAAAATTAAATTAATTTCTCAACAAAATTATATCAAATTATGGTTATCAACTCCTGCCTTGTTTTATATATAGCATAACAATTTGTATAGCCTCCCACCAGTCTGATGATGTCGGTAACGACGAAACCCGGTCGCTGGTCAAATAAAAATAAAGTGGAAAATCTAAAAATATTGGTTTTAATCTAATAATATATTAAAAATGTAATTCCATCACGAACTGTCAGTGGATAGTATAAATCTATAACTATATATACGGCTATATATGGTATCAAACGTTTTGATCAATATCACTAGTCCGTCTTTGGTCGGTTGGAAGAAATTGCTTTTTAGCAATAAGCCCGCCAATGTACTTTTTATTTTCTGTACATGAAGTTTAAATAAATATATAACTTAACATATGTACCTAGGTACATTTAAGAAAAATCTCGGCAATAAATCGGTTAACATTATAAAAGTAATTTGATCTCTCCTGCGCACGGTTTATCCGAATTTTTCCAAACCCGAACAGGACACAGACCCAAGTAGTTCGGATTTCCATAGTTTTATTGTAAATGGTAGTCAAACTTTTTTATTTATACACCACGGGTCTTACAAATATTTGAAACATCACGTGTTTATTTTTTATTAAAATTATATGATGGTATTAAATAAAAATAAGTTCAACAACTAATTTCTGTGTGCGTATTTCCAAGCCTCTCGACCTTGATAAGTGTGTGTTTTTATGTGATTCCATGAATTAATGATTTATAAAAAAAAGATGAAGTAATTTATTTCCTTTCGATTAGAGATCACGCTAACCTTCAGGTGCCATAGTTCATTCATCACGTATCAAACAGGATTTTGGTTCATTACAATAACAATTGAAACTTTTAATCAAATTCGAATCTAATAGTAACTACGCATCATGTATTGATATCATACATACATATTTGATCGCTTCGATGAATAGTTGGATAATATTTTTATTTTATATGATTGTAATTAGTGAATGATTATAGTAGATATAACCACATGTTAACAACATTTTGAGTGTGTCCAAATACTTGTTCACAAAATCTGGATTATCTCCAATTACAGGAGTTATTTTCATATTATTTTTAGACATCTCATCAAAGATGAAGAAGAATATGGAAGTCTGGGTATTTACGGGGCTTACGACCGTCATAGGCTGGTTTAAGTGATCACTTTACACACGTGTAACATTCACCTTTTCTACCCATTATTGACAACCACACTACTCAAATTCTTGGAAGTTCTATATATATGAACCAATTTAGAAACCTTGTTCATGAATCACTAAAACTTCACTAGAGACATAATTATAATCCGGGATTCGGATCTCACATACTAATATAAGAATTTCTGCTTAATAAAAAGCTTCTTTACATCTCACCAATAGATGTCTCTAGTGAAGTTTTAGTGATTCATGAACAAGGTTTCTAAATTGGTTCATATATATAGAACTTCCAAGAATTTGAGTAGTGTGGTTGTCAATAATGGGTAGAATTGGTGAATGTTACACGTGTGTAAAGTGATCACTTAAACCAGCCTATGACGGTCGTAAGCCCCGTAAATACCCAGACTTCCATATTCTTCTTCATCTTTGATGAGATGTCAAAAAATAATAACCACATGTTAATTATTTACGTATTTCTTCTGCTTGATTCGGATTATTTTTATAAACTCAGTTGTAATAGTAGAAATTTACTTGTTACTGTTGTTATCACAAATATCGATAGCAGTACGGCTGTCCAAACTCAAAACACAGTAAGGGACATTTTTTTGTAGTACGATTTTTTTTGCAGTAGATTCTACTTAGTCCAAAAATGCAAAAAAATCGTACTTCAAAAAAATGTCCCTTACTGTGTTTTAAGTTTGGACAGCCGAATAGCGATGCTAGTTATATAGAGAGCAGTGTTCCGCATTTTTTTTCTATTCTAGGTACACCTACCAAATTAAGAAATTACAGAGGTGCATATTTACCATTTTATGGTAAAACATTTAACATGTTATGTTTAATGCGAAATGTGAGCCTACTTAACTGAGCACGGGCAATCAAAATTTGGAGCAATTGTGTTATTTTCACAAAACTAGACTTTTTTCCGCGGCACACCAACTAATCACCACAGTACACCAGTGTGCCGCGGCACACACTTTGCGGAACAATGATATGAGAGTAACATAACCTGCTAAAAACAAGGGAATAACACTAACTTCCACACATAATTAATTATCAGAGATATTAATTATACATGGACATTTATAAGTACCGATATCATCACAGCATGTTTGACAAATGGAAAATGCAGTATGTCCGCCTCAAAGGAATCATATCAAATAAAGTGTGGAACAAAAAGCATCATCTGATTTTCTTTTGCGTTAACATTTGTTTTAGGAAAAATTCATTTAATTTTTGACTGATTATGTATGTAATGGTACTTCATAAACATAATTGTGTCTCTCAAAATAAAGAATTATTAATAATAATTAAGAATAATTGACGTAGCCGCTGAGATGAAAATGTGCCTCGTTGTACATGATCAATTTCGATGGAAAATCATCCATCAAACTGGCAAATTTTTGTGCACAAACATTATCAGAATATAGCGCATTTTTGAGGCGTTTAGCGACACAACGTTATTCATTATAAATTTTGCACGTATTTACTTTACGAATGTCAAAAGCAAATCGACATACAATGTCATTTGCCAAAATTAAAGCACTTTCCAATAGTGATACTTATTGCTCCACCTATATAAGATTTTTCACCACAATATTTATTTAATATATACCTGTAGATCAGGGCTCATCATCTTTCTTTCATATATTCAACGATCAAGACAACACTGTTTATAAAGATAACAGTTTTACATCATAAATAACAATATCTATTCATATACCACGTGTTCAGAAATTTAGGCACACATAATTAAGTTTTAGATACTTTTATTCCTAGTTACTAATTACAAGTTGAAAATAATAAAATATGTTTAATAATAACATACTCAAAACACTCGCGCTGTGATAACACAAAGAAAGGCTTATTTTTTCACAAAACTGACATAATTTCGCCATCTTGGTTTTCCTCTGTCGCACTCTGTTTTATCGGCCGAACACTTCTTAATTTAAAAAAATATAGAAATAAATTATTTACACACACATATAAACATATAAAGCATAGGGAAGGTATATCGCTCACTCCTTTCAAGAACGTCTTAATTAATATGTCAAAAAACTTGATTTTTCAGGAGATCGTTTTTAAAGTTTATAAATATAATAAAATGTATTAAAATAAATATCAAACCACTTATTAAACTTTTTACTGCAAAAATCAAAATGCAAAAACAACACTTTCTGTCCTGTAGCGGGTACATATTAAGTTTAAAATATGCATCTTTTGCTGGGATATAGTACATTTTCTGGGCATTCCGAAAACATGCACAACTGAAAATGTACGATTTTTGATATATGACGTTGTTGAAAGGAGTGAGTGATATGTAAAAAATACATCAATTGAAATTGAATCTTTCTTGAATTCATTTTGCGTTTGGCGGGAATTGAACCCGCGACGCCAGTTTCGCAGTCGAGCGTCTACCCAACTACGCCACAGCGCCTGTCAATATATACAGTATTTATATATAAATCAGAGAATATTATGTGGTCATTCACGTGGAAGCTTGTGGTAAGTTCAATAACTCCCGTTTAATAATAAAGCTCATTAGCTGTTCAAATACACGGAAGCCGAAGACTAGATCGTACCAGTACGATAAGTGGTATTTAATTTTCACATGGGTATATATAGACGAATAAATATCATAATAGGTAAGTAAACAATGTACATAATATATTAAAAACATAATAATAAAAAAATTAACCCGAAGTTAAACGCAAAAAATACTGGAAAAGAAAAATGTGCCCTCAAGGGCCTTGTACCACTCTGCGGTAGTTTATCCTACATGAGCTTGTACGAGTCAAGTATGCACCCACTTTTTCACTACTACCTCACGTCATCTGTATCTCTTCATATATTTTTCAGCACAGGGCCCTTTAATCTGGAGCACAGGCCTATTACATTGGTGCGCAGAGCACTGCATCGTCCTTTTGTTAATTACATGAAAGCCGCCCAGCGCTGCCTTCATTAAATTAACACTATTAAATATATAGAGACGTGAAAAATATTTGATAGGATATAATTGATGAAAAAAAAAACTAAAAGTAAGTAAAAGAGCTCAGAGTGTAGGATTTTACTTTGATACGGAAAAAAACTTTTTGTAAATAAAGATATCATTAATGGGTAGAGCACCCGGGTTGCATACCCGTACTATTAGTTATTCACTTCTTCACTTCAAACCCTTAACCGCACCTCAATGGTGCATAGGGCACTGCATAATATAAATGCAGTGTTATCTTGATCGTTAACACATGAAGGAAAGGTGATCAGCCCTCTGCTTCAGGTTCCCAGTCAAGGGTAATATTGAAAAAATATTACAGTGAAAAAAATCACTTATATGTATTTGACCCCACCTGGGAATCGAACCCGGGACCTCCGGTACGGTAGGCGAGCTCGCTGACCATTACACTACGGAAGCGGACACCATTACTAGCTACTGCTAATGTGTACGAGTCCCTTGACAAATTGACGAACATACCAAAAAACAAATGACTTTTGGCAGTAGATAAAGTTTTCATTCTGCTTTTGATTCTCCTGTAAATTTTAGTATATGAAGTTGTGACGTTTTTAAAAAAACATAATTCATTTACAATCCAAAAGGCATTGTGTGTATTTCACTTCAATCTTTTTAATGCCACTTAGCTACCGTCTCTTAGATTAATAAGTAATAATTAATCATGATATTTGTTTATATAGACCCCAGGTCATCTGTTGACATTCCGCAGCGGAAATCTCGAAGCTAGTCGCTCTGTTTGCTTCTCTTGTGATAAAACAAATGAAAAGAGTATTACTGGAACGTAGGTACCTACTCAATATTAAGTACACACATTTCATTGTATTAACCTGTGTTAACCCTAGACCACGCGTCTTGTTTCAATTCACCTTAATACGGGACTATCGTAAAATGTACGACAATAAGAAAAACTCATATTACCAAAAAAGTTTAATAAAACATTTCAAAATAAGTGTAACATGTTTTTAGGGATCTTTTTATAAAATATGAACATAAAATTTGTCGGGTTGTGGTCCCGCGGTTAGTGTCGCGGACTCTTAAGTCAGAGTTTCTCTTTCTTGTTCTACCACAATTTGATACCTATTTCTAATAATGAACCGCTTAGGCTCACAGAAATAGTATGAAATTAAAATATTTGTGTAAATAATAAAAAAACACAACAATATTTATCTTTAAAAATATATATATATATATATATATATATATATATATATATATTCCTTCTTATACATTAAAATGTCCGTCGTAAATATAACGAATGTCCCGTAATCTAGGGTTAAGTTAGGAATATCATAAGAACCTATTTGCTGGCTTCAAGTAAATAGAAAAAACTGTACTTAGATGTTTGAAAAAAATATAGTTTCAGTGAGATTTAAATGATATTTGATAACGTTTATACTTTTTTTAATAAATAAAAAAAATAGGTTTTAAAAATAGGTTTGAAATAAAATAATAAACTTTTTTTTGAAAATATGAACACGGATTCGATACAAATAAACAATACAATACAAAAAACTAAATGTCTTTATTGTTGTCACTTTTGAAGTTTGCTGTTTTATTTATAATCAACTTATATACAAAAATGCGTACAATGTAGTTATTTATATATATATATATATATATATATATATATATATATATATATATATATATATATATATATATATATATATATACATATATACATATATATATACATATATACATACATATATACATATATATATATATATATATATATATATATATATATATATATATATATATATATATATATATATATACATATATATATATATATATATATATATATATATATATACATATATATATATATATATATATATATATATATATATATATATATATATATATATATATATATATATATATATATATATATATATATATATATATATATATATATATATATATATATGACGTGATTATCATGGCCGCTAAAAAAAATTTACATGCATTTAAGTATGTATAATATATATATTATTAACAGAACGTTTCTAATATTTTACATTTTATCGCATATTTCGTCCGTTACATCTGGAGTTCGTTAAATAGAGTTCCGTTATATGGAGGTTTTAGTGTAATTGGTACACGATTATATGGTAGCCGCCACTGCCAATAATTATTTCCAGTAAACCAGCTTTTACTGTGATCTCCATATTGGAATAGTAAAGGTTAGCAGGACCAGGAGAGCAGGAGAGCAGGAGGGACAGAGGGGTATACATGCTTCTGCACTCTGGCGGTAGCATTAGTAAACAGGTGTGTGTACTAACATTTAACATTAATACCGTAAAGCGGTGTCTCTCTCTGTTTACAGATTGGATTGTTGTAATATTTAACATGGCGCACGATCATCGGGCGAATGCTTTGATATTATTTGTGAAGCAGGTCTCACAAAAGCGCATAACGTCCCGATATTTGCATTCATCATACGTCATACCTAGTTTGTACCAATTTTATTAACTTTGAGCCTCGATATTCAAACAACGATCATACTTTTGTACAGTCATTGTGAATTCATCAAAGAATAAAACGTAATTTTTCAAATAGGACCTAACTATCAATCAAAATCATTTAAATTAGCAATATTATTAAACTCATTAACTCGAAAAACGAAAAAAAAAAACGGTATAAATTTAAATTAATTATTAAAAATCCATTTGGGTAAAAATATCGGAGATCAAAGAGCTCGGAGATCATCCACAGAAGTCGGCATAGTAAGAACGCCATTTTAGATAAGAAACTTCAGTACTTTTCTATTAGATACATACATAAAATATATAAGAATCTACTAATAATCAATTTTACATGTTTCGACAAGAACCTTGTCATCATCAGGGTTAAACACTCGTTTAACCCAAATTGATGATGATGATGACAAAGTTCTTGTCGAAACCGGTTGGAGAAAAAATGTACCAATAAAAAGTGGTTAAAAACAAAGTAGATTTATTTTATAAAGTTTATAAAATGTGCCACATGTTTTCCATGGAAGTAGCGTTGAATTTAGATGTTTCTTATTGTTATCTCATGGTCTGTATATCATAATATCAAACTGTAATTTAGTTCTGTTTCACACATGACAACATTTTCTAAAAATTAGTTGCAACGAAATATGAAAATATTGTAAAAACTTCGATGGTTTTATTTAATTTAAGATTCATATTGAGGCCATACTAAAATATTTTTACAGCAAAAGTAAATATTTTCCCCGGTTTAAAAAAAAGCCTTTGAAATTTTTACTGTGTAAACACTGGAATTACCCAAGATTGATATAGGCTTCTGGCTGACCCGGGTTTTTTTTAACTCGGGTTAAAATTTACGCTTTACCATGAACATTTATTACATCATGGTCGCCATTTTAACTTAGGGATAGGTACTGTTTTTTTAAGTGAAACTTCGTAGGTGGCGATTCAATAACCGATAATCGAACGGGAACTGGGAGTGAAATTTCACGGACGCGTTAAGTTAACTAAGCACATTTCGTTACATGAGAGAGAAGAAAGATATAACGTAGAGAGAAAGGGAAATATATCTAGCTATAGATTCCAACGCGACGAAAGTGGAGCAAAAGAGAGGGACGTATGCACAACAATACAAAGCGATAGAACAAGATAATGTCGACATGCGCGCGTTGTAGATGTACACGTCAGACGCCATATATGAACAGTTGATGTACCACGCGATTTGGTCCTTACATAAATAACAAACTCAACTAACGGACAACAAAATCCGAAACTACAATAGATGCAATTTTTTCTTGTTATCTCGAAAATATCGAATTGCGGACATATATCTCATATTTAAGATATTACAAACCAATAAAAGGTATTAATAAATTGGAGCACCAATCAATGCCAGTGTAAATATTGAATACAGAGACTATTTTTTATTAAAAAAAATATTGGCTGCGCAAGATGCCACACGTGTTGTCTGCGCACATTTTTTTAAAGAAGATAATTTTTTATTCACTCATTACGTTTCAATTACTCTTTTCTTTTGAAAACGATATATTTATTTTAAAGGTTTTGAAGAGAGCTTTTCTTTCAATACAAAAATGGTGTTTTGAGAAGAAAAAAACCAACTACGTTAAATGTCAACTGGGGTAAAAGAAAATTAAGTTGCGGGCTTTCGATTATTATACGAGTATATCATTATTAATAAATCAGAATGTTTTCAACCATTTTAAAATCAAATTTAGTGAACATGAAAAAGGACACTAAGCTATCACGGTCAAATTGAAAGACATATTCAAATAAACAGCCTATATGTACCTACCTACCTACCTAATAAATATATTTATTGATAAACATACTATTTATGCACGACGTTCACTGTGTGTATACTGAAACGTGCTGCGGTTCGCTAAGCAAGCTGATTACGTGAATTGGCTTGCCATTCATGAAGAAATATATTTTTATTAATGGACCGTCATATTTTTTATTTATTTGGCTTCTTCAAAGGCATCCGAAGCTACATATTCTGTTATAAAGTACCTACGGACTACTAAGTAGGAAAACCGGTACCGATCTATCATTGTTTTTTTTAAACGTATATACCTACTATATGTATGTAGATAGATTCTACCAGCGTATTTTTCTAAGTGAATCCTCATTGTTTATGCTTAAAAATATGACAAACATTAAGCTTTTTATAATTAAAATATAACTTCGTTTTAAAATCACTATAAATATTTTATTATAACTTAATTATAATGTCTACCGGTTTCGAAGCTAACCGCTTTTTTAATTGAAATTGAGTTATAATAAAATATTTATGGTGATTTTAAAACAAAGTTACATTTTAATTATAAAATAGAAAATCACAAAGTTAGCGCTACAAATATAAATTATATTTAGCTTTTTTACATCAGAGACATAAAAAATAATATGGAAGTCTGGGTATTTGTAGGGCTTTATGACCTATCATAGGCTGGTTAAGTGATCACTTTACTCACGTGAAACACTCACCATTCTACTCATGATTGACAACCACACTTCTCAAATTTTTGGAACTCCTACGTATATCATTAATCTCATGAAACAGTATGTACATATGAGTTCACAACAGCATCTATGTTAAATTGGGGAAAAAATGTAAATTTAAGATGTAAAAATGCATATTTGGACACGTGTTCAATACATAACACGCTGAGGTCTGAAAATGTGTTATTTTTTCTTCTGCTCTTTCTCTTTTTTATAGTTTTTTTTACCCTTAAAGAGTATTGTTGCCAAGTTCTAATTATTTTTAAAGACCTTTTTTTTAAAAAAAAAGAAAAGTATAATTATTTTTAGCGAAAACTAAGTGTAATAAATTATCAAATTAAAAATCAGGTTTAAAAATGTTATTTAGTATTTTGTGTGAAATTTTTAAATGAAACAGAATATTATTTAAAGAAATCAATTTTAGCTTGCAGAGGGCATCGCAATTGTCCAAAATGTCGTCCACATTTTGAGTGACAATTTTTTAGTGTTTTCACAAAATGACAGATTTTTTAATGTGTCTTATTTGGTGCTGCCTGTCTTCTTTCACTTAATTCTGCTGTATTTATTTCTTACCCTCAGTATCTACGTAAATTTATACCGCTATTCGTCATTTTCCCTCGCATATTTATTTGAATATTTCAAGATGGCGTCCACATGCGCACTACACATTTAGCTGTCACCTGTCGCCACTAGCTCGACTCACTCCTCGAGTGTGTTTATTTTTCAGACATATACGTTTCTTATTGTGACGTCCATAAAAATGCTTACATCCTATTTGCGTACGTATTGATTTGTATAATTTATATCCACAATTGGAGGTACCTAACTACAAATATTATTTTCATTGAACAGTTGAGTCCATGATTTTTAATGTTAACTTTTGCTCCTGTGCTAAAGTATATAAATGTCTTATAAAATCTAGGTAATGTTGTATTGGTTTTAGCATACTCAACTGGATTTTTTAAGATTTTCCTTGTTTAAATATCAATATTTTCATTTTTTTTTGCATAATTCGCCTACCAAAAACAGCATTTTAATAAGCTGGCAACATTATTGACATTACTACAGATTTGCGTGGTTTTGGAAAATTGGTTATCAGCGTGTAAAATTTTCCACAGGCATCAGTTCTTCGCTACAGTACTAAATTCGTCAACAGGGTACGCAAAATCAAAGACAGCAGTTTCAATCTTTATTCTTGCGGTCAAAAATAACTAATGATGTCACAATTCATACCGTCACGAATTGTTAGATTTTTTACAATTAAAATATAAAAAGTCAATCCTTTTTATCTCCCTTTTTTCTCACAGATTTCAATCAGATTTAAAAAAAAACATTAATTTTTTTATTTTATTTATATGTCATCGAAATCAATCTTTACCGTGACGTTTTTTTTTTTAATTTCTAAGATTTTTTGCGAATGTTAAATATTTTAAGCCGCTAAGATATGGCGGCCGGTATGCCGATGAGTTAATATTACCCTGGACTGGTCCCTGAAGCGCTGGAGTGATTACTTTGCCTTCATATAAGTAACGGTTTAGATTACACTGCGTCAATACTATGCAGTACCCTATGCACCATTGGGTGCGGATAAGGGTTAAAAGAAGACGAAGGTACTTTGACCAGTTACATATTTTATTTACATCTACATTTATAATAAAAATTACTGACGAAAAGGTATAATTTATCTACAATATTTTGACTGTGTCCAAATACTGTGTCCTTTATACTTCTGTAAATTGCTCACTTAAACCAGCCTATGACTGTCGTAAGCCCAGTACTCATGCCCAGACATCCATATTCTTCTTCATGTCAGATGAGATGTCAAAAAAATAATATGAGGTATAATTTCTCATTCAAATTAATGGAGCCTTTTGGAATAGCACCTCTCAATGGCCCTCATGAGGCTGTTGATGACGGAGAAGAATAAAAGTAGAAACAAACCTGCGCCTGCGTGAAGAGCACTCTTCTTTTTCTTCTCTGAGCCAAAGGGAACTGCATGGGCTTGGAGTCGGCCACGGAGCAGGCCGCAAGGCCCGGCATGTTGTTCATGGCATGGTTCATGCTCGCCGAAGACGAGCCCATGAGCCGGGATACTGCAAAACCAATAGCACGGCTATTCATCCAGGAAAAACAGGTCAACATTCGAGAACACCATGTGAGAAAAGACAGAGTACAGGTAAATCTCGTTTTACGCCGGGGTTCTATTCTGAGAAACACTGAAGTAAAAAAATCGGCGTAAAATGAACACAAATATAATCGACGATATAAGGTCAGGATCCGTGTCAAAATTTTAAGAATAAACTTAAATGTTTTTTTAGACTGTTTAATGCATATATATAACGTGGTAATATTTTTCTTTGTAAATTGGGTGTAAATAATATGTAAAGTAGGTGTATAATAATAAAATAAACAATGTGTTGCTTTGTAATTAAAGTTTATAGTTAAAGTTTAATCTTAATTTATCTTTATAATATTTTTTCTATCTATCTATCTGATTCTGACAGTTCAGAATATTATATTTTTTCTATCGGATATCTTTTGTTTTATTCTGTGCGACGCATGCGACATCTGGTGGTAGAACTGTTTTATGTAGGTACTATTTGTAAGTACTTAATAAAATGTATAGGTAGATACCTAGTTATTTTATTACAAATATATTCTATATCTAATAAATTGTAAATCCATTTAAGAAATAAATAATTAAAAATAAGAAACCGTTCTTTCCAGCTGTTCAACGTTCAACGTCCTAAGGACCCAACTCTAAAATTTAGAATTAGCTTCAGATACGGTGTTTTAAAATGATGCGGTATGCATCGAAACACGCTTCACAATAGATTTCAAGATATAGTACTTAGTATTTAAGTAAAACTTAAATTAAAAATGGATAAATTTTGCCACAAAGTGACTGCTAAATCAATTAATGAAATATAAGAATTAAAATTTTTACTCGTTTGCTAAATAAATAATCTCTTATACAAATCAATGCGTACGCAAATAGGACATATTACTACTACTACAGCTTTGAAATGCCTAATATTTGTATTTTTAAATTCATTGATACTTACATTGTAAAGATAGATAATCGATAAGGACCGATACATAATTTGTGGAAAAGACTCCCTTTTACACTCAAGAATTTAGAAAGAAATAAAAATGACAGCATCCCAATTGTGTCCGTTGTTTGTTTTGGTATACATAAAGCTCCCAACATATTTGGTGCGTGTCCAAGCAACATGACAAGTGTCAATATTTGTTCGACAAAATGCATTCCCAGCCCTCGCCAAGGAATAACACCATCACGAAGGAACGAGGAAGATGTCCCTGCTCCAGGAAAATGGAAGAAATTCTTTTATATTCGGTCATTCCAATTTATTTTTTTCAATTTAATAATAATGAACTAATAAAATAATGTGAATCTAGGCATCGTGGCAAAAAAGGCAGTGTAGACTGGATTTAAGTTAATTTTTTATTTAATATAGTTATAATAAAATATTACAATTTTATTAATTTGCCAGACATTTCTGCCTTTAACATATTTTAATACTATTTACGCTTTTCCTCTAGAAAAAAGAGACTAAGCATTTGCAAACTTGGAGAGGGACTTAGACTCATTGTTTACTGTTTATAGGTACTTATGAATGATATAAAAGTTGTAAAATGTGCATTATAATTTAAAAGATTTGTTATTATGTAAAAAAAATTCTCATAATTTGTTTAGAAGTGAAGCACGAAGTTAGCAAAAGAAGGATGAAAATAGACTGAATACAGTCGAAATGTAATCTCTCAGGATGTAAGGTATACGAATGGTAATATTAGGAAATAATGCATGGCTGAGATAAGCACTATCGATTAAATTAAGAAAGATGTATTGTGATGGTTTTGGCAACATAGTAATCAAACTAAATGACCAAATCGAAACCGTTTGAAAAAAAAATCGTTATGTTTAAATTCAGTCGTTTGAACAAGAATACCAGCAATGTTGCGCTTATTTGTAAATGAAGAATTTCGCTGATATTTTTTGACGTTTACTATATGAATTTATAATAACTCAAACACTGATTTTATTCCCTCGAGTGTGTACTTTAATAAACTTGAAAAATAAATGAATATAAGTATTTTTCAATATACTTATATAGTTTATTATTCACCGGGGGAAAAAAACGTTATTTTTATTTTTCAATAGGCAGATACTGTATGGAAACGATTGATTTGTTTCGGCAAACAATTTAGCGGAATATTGTAGGAATAATTTTCCAAAAACCTCCCTTACTCGCGGGGAGGAAGAAATATTGCTGATGTACCGAGTTATAGGGGGTGGTTACAACAGAACGACAATAACAGCATCCCTTGTATTTACTCGGTCCATATTTACATTTCATTCGATATTAGTTGGTATTTTGCATTCTGTGACGTCTGAGAAAAAGAATGAGCGGAGTGGAATGAAAGGGGATGAAAATTTATCAATTTTATTATATCTTTAAATTATATATTCTACAAAAGAATCAGCTATTTCAGTCAGAGGTTTTGCGAGGACAAATTAACAGGATATTATAAAATCGAATAAGTGTTGCTTTGACAAGAAATTTACTATTGGTTTGTGATACATATATTTTCGGTTGTCTTTTTTCAAGTTTTAGATATTTATTCTACAAGGAACCTAAATTATTTTTTGCAATCAACAAACTATTCTTGCCAACTCGTTGATAATACGTTATCACTTGATTCAATCAGATTGAAAATCAATCATGGGTAGAATGGAAAACGTTTCACAGAGTGATCACTTGAACTAGTCAATGACAGGCCGTAAGCCTTATAAATACCAAGAATCTATATTCCTGTATATATATTTTGGTCTCTGTCGAGATGTAAATATATTTTTATAACAAAAAAACTATAAATTAAGATTCCCTTTTTACTATCTGTCGAACAAATCAACCTGAATTATTTACATAGTAAATTGAATAAAGTACATATTGCCTAGAAAATTATTTTGTTGGTGATTAACATATCGCTCACTCCTTTCAACAACGTCATAAATAAAAAATCGTCAATTTTCAGTTGTGCATGTTTTCGGAATGCCCAGAAAATTTACTATATCCCAGCAAAAAAGGCATATTTTTACCTTAATATCTACCCGCTACAGGGCAGCAAGTGTTGTTTTTGCATTTTGAAGAAAATGTATTGTTTAATTATTTTTTTAAATATACTTAATATTTTTCAAATGGAGAAAAAACCTTCAGGTTTTACCTAAAAATATCTGTTACACAGTAAAAAGCTCAATCAGTGGGTTGATATTTATTTCGAATACATTGTATTATATTTTTAAGCTTTAAAAACGTTCTTCTGAAAAACCAAGTTTTTTGATTTATGACATTCTTGAAAGGAGTGAGCGATATATGCTAATTACTTTAGATGTCATTTTGTATTTAATTCCGTACAATATTAATTACATTTTTAAGATGTCATTTAGTAATGAAAATTTGTATTGGTCATAAAAGCTTAACAACAAAATAAACTGTATTTTTTTCATTAATAATTAGGTAGGTTCCTACTGATTCAACAAAATTACAACTCCTGACACTTTTCGAGTGTAACCAATTCGATGTTTTTCATATCATAATAATAATACAATCTATGTTATACATCCGTCCTTTTATGTCCATCCGTCCGTCTATGTCCGCCTCCGTAGTGTAATGGTCAGCACGCTCGGCTACCGTTCTGGAGGTCCCGGGTTCGATTCCCAGGGGGGTTTAAATAAATAAAAGTGATTTTCCACTGTAATATTTATTCAATATTACCCTGGACTGGTACCTGAAGCGGTGGGCTGATCACCTTTCCTTCATGTGTAAAAACGATCAATATAACACTGCGTTATATGACGCAGTGCCCTATGCACCATTTGGGTGCGGATAAGGGTTTTATTATTATTATTAATAAGATGTTCAATATATACGATTACTAGCAAGCTAGCATTTCTATATTATATCTTATTTAATAAAAATTGATCAAATAGTCATATTTCCAAAAACAATAATAATTTATTCAACCCCTTATAAGATTTTCTATATAAACTAGCATACCAGCATACATTTCTTTATAATATTTTATTGAATTCCTTACTTCAAGTGCCTTGTAAACAATGAAAGCGAAGGAGTATAAAACTCCGCTGTCATGCATAAATACCTACGCTTTTCTACAGACAATAAGGTATGGTATATAGGCCTTCAATTTAGTATAGGGTGAACAAAAAATGTGACAAAGTATTGGGTAGGTCCAAATCCTTGTTCACAAGTCTGGGTTTCTCCACTTATGAGTTATTTTTACATTTTGACATCTCGACATAGATGAAGAAGAATATATTGAATATTCTTACTCATCTATATTGAGGTGACAAAATGTAAAAAAAAGAAAATTTATCTAAAACCATCCGACTTAATTTCGTATTGGATGTAATGGGGTATTTTTTATGTATATTTTGTTTTAATTGTCTTATCATGGTAAATTATGTTAATCTTCTAGAATCAGTGTAAAATTTTAGCAATGTGAGAAAAAAATTCAAGCCCAGTCAAATAAGTTCCTCAAAAAAAATTGTTTTTGGTCAAACGACGTTCGAACATTTGAACATTTTCATTTTACACCTTGTAAATTAGAAGAGATATTTTTATATCGGGGTTAAAAAGTACATAATAGTAATTATTATCATTATAACCTAATATTTAAAATGTTATGTGAAATAATATGAAAATACTTAAAAATTTAAAAATATTTAATAAAATACAGAAAATGACGCCATTAAATTAATATAATTTTCCAGTTATCTAAAAAAAGTATTTACTAATATAAATTTATTTCTTGTGAAATTCTTTTTCATTCACTCTGTAGAAGTAAATGCGTGGGTACCTACGTATCGAAGACTGGACATTCCGCTCTTCGTCTGGTAAAAAGGAGTGTTTATTATTTATTTGTCCATTGGCAACACTGGGGAGGTCTGGCGCCATTCAAATTCGTATTATAATCCTTCAATTCTTTATTTAAATAGAGCTGTCAGTTCAAATCAAACATGAGCGTTCAATGCTTAAATTAATTTTTGAAAATTGAATGCCTTAAGGTTATCGCACACGTCTTGCCTCAGTATTGTATGACCATTGCTTCAACTCCAATTGTCGACGAAGCGTTGGCAATACAGTGGTGATATAAGTGGGCTGCTGTATGAATAAACTGACCATTTATTTTTGTCCTCAAAACGAGACATCTACCACTTTTACGTAGTAGTATGTATATTCAAGCGCACACGTATTTTTTTCTTAGTTTTTATGTATTAATAAAAAGAAAAGGAACATCGATAACAAAAAAAGAGGAATAAATAATATAAATCAATATTAAAAAAATATATTGTTACATATTTTTTAATGAACAAATTTTCTTAAGTATAAGTGGGTTTAGGAGTCGGCGATCTTTATATAACGTTAGTCGTTGCACATGACTCACCAGCCACCTGCTGTATCTATAAGCACCGAAATCAAGCTAGGATTTGTTCAGCAATGTTATATGAAACGGTTATACTACAAACTACTATCGATTTTTTGTTATTGTTACCGTGTGTTGCTCTTTTTTTGAAAACGGGACATTTCGACGTCTCGAAACTTTACTAGGGGACAACGGGACAAGCTATCTAAAAACGAGACAAATCCGTTCAAAACGGGACGTATGGTCACTTTATGTATGAAACTCTAAACTCTAAATATGCCAATTTTAATTGAAATTTTGTCTAAAAATTCCCCACATATATGGGATATTTTCTAGGTAGTTAATGCGTTGGGGACGCCACTTTCAATAACAGTGACATGTCCCGATGTGTTTTTAAATGAATCTAGTAGATAAAGATTTATCTAGAATATTTTGGACTGATTTTCGACCGGTGTGGATCTGAATTTTTCAACAGATCAATTGTAGAAAATATTATGGAAAAAAGTGATGATTACATCCTGTCATTCATAACTTTGGTCAGCTATTCTTATGTTGGCTCCATATTTCAGTCGAATCATCCACATCTCCATAATATAATACATATATGAAAATACAATGGGTATGTATTCCAATTTTGAGCACAAATAAAGTAAGTCCGTTTTTATTTACACTAGAGGAATCCAATGGACTAGCGACTCGGCCTATAAAAATATTATGTTGGGATGTCGCACCCTTGCTCGGCGGACAATGTGTGCATTAACAGGGATGTGAACTGTGTAAGGTGTTCAGACACCCGGAGAGCAAGGGAGTGGTGAAGATGGGGCAGCAATATAAACAAACACCGACCATCGCCAGCTACAGCGATATGCTATGAAAATCGTCGATATTGACGATGAATAAGATCTCCCGTTCCACCCCCTATCGAGAGACGGAAATCGAAATCGAAATTATCAAATACATCTTTCGTTATGATGACAGCTTTCAGTATAAACTGTAAGTTAACCTACAGCATAATAATTAAGTTTTTTTTATTATTTTTTTAAATATATTTACATTTTTAAGTATAACATAATACATTTTAAACATATGGAAAACTTTTATATTTAGATTCGCTGTGCCTCTCCAAAAAAGAGACTGAGCTCTTGTGCTTGGAGAGGGACTTACACTCATGGTTTAATGTTTTATATAATAAATGGTATAATAGTCTTTTTTGTATATTTTTTCATGATTTATATGTATTTATATGGCTTCAATTTTTTCTTAAGAATTTTTATATCTTTTATTTTTTAAATTTCTTAAGGGAGATTATTGAAATATATAAGTTAAATTTGAAATGTACATTGTTAAAAGTTTCCTCGTTAATGCGTTAGACTGGGCATGAAATCAGAATAATGTAACTTCAAGATATATTATAGAACAGTATCCTTATCATTCATCGTTCACTTTGTGTAATTCTAAAAAAATTCTTCTTCATAACATTAGTTGGTATTTGACAAAGTGAATGATGAATGATAAGGAGAGCGTTATATTACCATACCACAAAGTTAACGAAGCTTTTGGAATACAAAATATATATTAAAGATATTATTTTTTGACATCTCATCAAAGATGAAGAAGAATATGGAAGTCTGAGCATTTCTAGTGAAGTTCTATTGATTCAAGAACAAGGTTTCTAAATTGGTTCATATATTTAGAACTTCCAAGAATTTGAGTAGTGTGGTTGTCAATAATGGGTAGAATTGGTAAATGTTACACGTGTGTAAAGTGATCACTTAAACCAGCCTATGACGGTCGTCAGCCACGTAAATGCCCAGACTTCCATATTCTTCTTCATCTTTGATGAGATGTCAAAAAATAATATGAAAATAACTCCTGTAATTGAAGATAATCTAGATTTTGTGAACAAGTATTTGGACACACTCAAAATGTTGTAAATATATTAAAGAGTTTATCAGTAACGAAGTATCTTTTTTGTACGAAGAGGATATGGAATTCTGGGCATTTACGGGGCTTACGACCAGTCATCACTTAATACACTCTGTAACGTTGACCTTTCTACCCATTATTGATCCATATTCCTGGTTTCTGAAAAGTCATTTGTATATATGGTGTATTTTAACAACTTTGTAAACGAGATAGCCTTCTTTTTCTTAACATGGATGGGTGAGAAATCTTCCGAATAATGGGCAAACGTTAAACAATGTATAAAGTGATCACTTAAGTCATCAAACGACCGGTCGTAAGCCCGGTTACTTTTCATATTTCCATATACTCTTATATAAATAAAATATGTCTCACCCATAATAAATAACCAACTAAATTTAACTTCAAGTACACTTTTGAAAATATTCCCATTGTGATTCATATGTAGTATTTCTCTCTTCCAAAATCTTTATTTTTATACAAATGTTAATTCGTAATAATTTTATTTTTATTTTAATGACTCAATGATGGAATGATTTTCCGAAACCGGTAGTCTTAAATAAGTGTTTTAAAAAAGTGGTATTACACGAAGTAAACAATGGACGGTAAGGAGAGTGTTTTATTACCATACTACAAATTTATCAATTTTATTTATTTATTTTATTTATTTATTTTCATAATATATAGATACATTCAATATACATATTCATTTCATATACACATTTATTATACGTATTACGGCTCTTTAGGCATGGCCTGTGTTGAGCCGAATACTAACATGGTAATACATAGTTTATATATATATTTTTTTAAATGTTTAATATATATATTTTTTTTAATGATTAGATTATAAACATAACATACAGGAGATACAAAAATAATTTATAGTTTAAGGTTTTTCAATGTGATAATTACACCTGGACTTTAATTAATTCACTTTCTACCTTGTCCCTTCCAATGTTAAGTAACCATCGACGGACACTGTTCTTAAAGACCTGATCACTCCTGGAAATCTTAATGGTTTCGGGCAGCAAATTAAATATTTTTGGAGCAAGGAATGAAAATTTTTTTTGGGCAAAACTTGTTTTAATGGCTGGGCCAATGTAGTTTTTATTCAATGCTTTTAATACACAAAATAAAATAAAAATGTCTTTTTCAAAACATCCTGAAGAACATCATTCGGGTTTTACATCCAACCTAAGCAACACGTATATCGACGAAACTGTACACTGTATTGACATAACATCACAGGGATACTTTGGTTACAAATGGCTACTATGATATATGTGTTATTGACGTCATATCAAATTTCCTCCTAACCAGATAAATTATTGCCTGTAACAGGATGCCTCGGGCAACAAAACAGAGCGTTGACACATTCTCACCACAAATTATACACAATAGGTTTCCCGCCTTCGCTGCAGGGCGCGGGTGTACGATGTATCTACAGTGTGCAGTGCCCCGGTACATTATTTCATCCCCTATTAGGCCTACTGGTTACACAAGGGGCGGATAACGCCCTAATCTAATTTCTAATGTTCCGCCAATTGCACGGATGCACGCACGGTGCTCTAGGCGAGATAAAAATCTAGTAGGCATTATTTAGTCATTGCAACCACTTAAAATGATCTATCAGTAAAAAATTGTAGTAATACCATTATTTTCATTCTAGTCATCAACGAAATTTATTGTTTTTTACAGCTTTTTTACGGTAACGAAATTTTACTCGAAGGTATTAAAATATTATATTTTACAAGTAATCGATAAAACTGGTAGGGCACGGAATTAGAAATAATCGAAATAATTTTTGTAAAATTAAATTACTTTTTTTTCGAAATCTCAAAATAGATGAAGAAGAATGTGGAAATCTGGGCATATACGGGGCTTACGATGGTCAAAAGTTTGACACACTCAAAATGTAGTTAATAAATTACTATCATTACAGTTTTTAAACACCCTAATTTTGTTTATTATTTGTCGTTAATGTGAGTGCTAAATTATATTACTGATTAATGATTGAAAATAATTCAGAATTTTTTAATCACCACTTTTTAAATTGCGACAAAAATTAAATATGAATGTGGGAGCCTTTATTGCAGATTATCTAAAAAATGTTGGTAAAATGGCCTCTTAGTAACTGATGTAAAAACATTCACATACATACCTACTTTGAAATTGCTTGAAGTATTTGTGAGATAGTGAAGGGAAAAATCATTACAAAATAATTCTTATAACCCTTATCTCTCCCCAGTGTTGTATAGGTATTATATCATTTCGACACAATGTTCCTTGGCCGTCATTATGTGAGGCAATGTGATCAGTCAAATAAAAAAATGTAATCTTTAATATGGGTAATAAGATATCAAAAGAAATTTTAATCAATAATTTACATTTACCAAGTAACACTTTCCTTTTAACGTATGTGAAAACGAACACCAATACTCTTCACCCACATATTATTTAGTTTCTGACTTGCAACAGTCACTTGTGGGGTATGGGGTGTCCTCCGTATCTAATGTGGCCATAATGGACCCGTCATCGCCAGGTGATCGCAGTTTGTCTCTGGTTATACTTTATTACTGTGCGGTTTGTCTATGGATTTTATGGCGCTGCCGGAACAGCGCGGTGACAAAAAACGCGGGAATTAATTACGTCCACCAAGGAAAATGTCACCAAAGTAATTTCGAGTCCATTTATGGACAGTTCTGCTTCTTCATAATGAAAATGACCGGTTTTGATACAGTAAAAATTAATTTTTAAGTAAATTTTCTCCAGTTTTGAAATTTCGATATAAAAGTATATAAAAATGTCATCAATTCGTTTAATACACATGAAATTATTATTTTTAATTCACTGGGTTACACTTTTATAATAATAATAAATTTAAAAAAACATAAGTAAGTATGAACTAAAAGAATTTGCCTTCTTAAACGGATGTGATAAATGTACCTATAGACACAATTATTATTTTTTTCTAAAGAAATAACGTAAATTTTAGGAGCTTATCTGCAGGTAGGATAGTTAAGGAAGAAAGATGTGAAAAATACATCACAAACACCCAGATCAATTGAAAATAAATCTTCCTTGAATTTTTTTTTTTTTTTTTTTTTTTTTTTTTTTTATTATTTGTGTTTTATTATTTACACACATATTTTAATTTTCATACTATTTCTGTGAGCCTAAGCGGCTCATTATAAGAAATAGGTATCAAATTGTGGTAGAGTGGGTTGGAACCGAGAAACTCTGACTTAAGAGTCCGCGGGATCACAACCCGACCATTTTGCAATTGGCGGGAATCGAACCCGCAACGCCAGTTTTGTAGTCGAGCGTCTACCCAACTACGCCACGGTGTCTAAATTACATTTATTAGCGGTTTGATTACAGGTTAACGATAGACGTAGGTTATGGTATAACGTTAGTAGGTGGGTATAGAAAGTTGAACGCGAGGGGTGCAATCAAATATCAAAAGTAAACAAGCTTTAAACCCAACCCCCGTATCATGTTCGTGAAAACAAATCAAAATTCCTCCCCCGCTAAAGTCAATTTACTTTCGTGGAGGTTTTAAAAAGAAAGGTTTTACCATTTTCTTGGCAGATGACTAAAGGCCGCCGTGTGTCGTATTTCTGCTAATTTGTTTTTTTTTAAATAGTTTATTTATTATTTTTAAAGGTACATGTCCAAATTAATAGAGAAACTAAAACACATTTTTTCTAAATCATTTCCACCATAATATTTTCCCCAATTCATTCACAGTGAAGCGCCCTTGAGGTAGTATTTCACGAAAATGGCGCAATATAAATTATCCAAATTTATTGTTATTATTATTCAAGTTACAAGTCGGCTTTATATCACTCAATTTTGGGTGCTTTGAAAAAAAATAATTAGGAGTCAGGTATATAATGAAACGAACCTAATAAGTATTTATATTTTGGATATTAAAAGCATTGATAACTTTGTGGTATGGTAATAAAACACTCTCCTTACCATCCATTGTTTACTTTGTGTCATACCGTTTTTTTTTTAAAGTGGCATTACACGAAGTAAACAATGGATGGTAAGGAGAGTGTTTTAATAAGTATTTATTTATTTTTAAAATTCAATAAAGTTTTCTGCCGATGAAATAAAGTGTGACGGAGAAAAACCAACATGGCGAAGTAACGTCAGTTTTGAGAGAGACTTGATAACATAATATTTCTTATTTTTTTCAAAGCAAAACAAATAAACTGAGTCTAACATTGTAAAAGTTTTTAAAAATATTTATTTGTAACAGTTACTTGAGAATTAGAGTCTGAACATGAGGTTTACGAAGATATATTTCTACTTCCTTTGTAAAACCGTTCGGGTGAATATATTTCTTTGAAAAATGTTATAAATTAAAAAAAAAAGATTATATTCAAAATATATAATGATAAAATATGTTAGTGTTTCTCTTGAGAGGTATAAATGGCACAAAACTAAGTACTAAGTACAGATTTATAGACCCCCTATACTATGTAGGGCAAATACTAGTTATACTGGTCATACAGAAGATACATAATTGTTAGTGAAGAGAATGGCTAGTATCTTGGATTTGTGCATTACAAATACGTTCAGAGTAACGGGGTTGGTGGTGTGGCCCCTCTGAATATAAATGATTAAATTATCTGTATTTCCATAGGTAGAAAAGAAATTGAATGCCCTAAAAATAAATCTATAAACAATTTGATAGAAATAATAGTCTATAGAATTGATGTTAATTTTATCTACACTACGCAGATAAGTTTGTTTCCTTTACAATAGAACATTTAACCAATATTCGATGTGAAAAAAACATTCAATACGAAAAATGCCACATAACATGACTTGAAGTAACGACCTACTACTTTAAAAAACCAACCATATTATTTTCAAGTCATTATGCGTTTACAGTAGGTATCCACGATGAACTTTGAAAACAAAAATGATGGTTTTACGTTGATGGTTGCAATTTTTTATTGGACCTATTCTTATAAATATCTCCATTATTAATGTTTATGGTAAAATATATATTTATGAAAAAACTGCGTTTCAATCCCTCTTATGTAATGAGTTGGCTTTTGGGGGATGGCCTCAGGTGGCTGTATCATATTTCTTAATGCTTTGTGAAGCTAATAGGGCTGGTAGGAACGCTTAATAATCTTGTTTACTAAGGATCTAGATTCAAAGGGTATCCGTTGCACTTTAAAGGCAAAAACGAAAATATTATATATCCATCCTTTTATGCAGTCAAGAAAGCACATATTTTTGTCAATTTTTTTTTGGAAATATCCTTTATTTTATAAAAATCACAAGAACATTGATTACTATGCAATAAAGTTGTACAACCTGCTTCCATTATTCACGAAGTCACCCAAAAATGGACTGGCTAAAAAAGCTATTCATAAATGGATAATGGGGTTGGGTAGATATGAAATAGAACGCATAATTCGGCCATGACTTATTTGATTGCATGGCATTGAAAATTTTCTTTCATATGGTTTTATAAATAAGTATTTGTAAAATATACCCTCGGCACGGGAAAAAAAAGGTATGGGTATATTACAGTAGATGTATGGAAATTGTATGAATGTATATATATATATATATATATATATATATATATATATATATATATATATATATATATATATATATAAATATATATAAATATATATCTATATATATATATATATATATATATATATATATATATATATATATATATACATATATATATATATATATATATATATATATATATATATATATATATATCTATATATATATATATATATATATATATATATATATATATATATATATATATATCTAAACACACATATATAAATATAAATTGTACAACCTGCTTCCATTATTCACGAAGTCACCCAAAAATGGACTGGCTAAAAAAGCTATTCATAAATGGATAATGGGGTTGGGTAGATATGAAATAGAACGCATAATTCGGCCATGACTTATTTGATTGCATGGCATTGAAAATTTTCTTTCATATGGTTTTATAAATAAGTATTTGTAAAATATACCCTCGGCACGGGAAAAAAAAGGTATGGGTATATTACAGTAGAGATGTATGGAAATTGTATGAATGTATATATATATATATATATATATATATATATATATATATATATATATATATATATATATATATATATATATATATATATATATGTATATATATATATATATATATATATATATATATATATATATATATATATATATATATATATATATATATAAATATATATAAATATATATCTATATATATATATATATATATATATATATATATATATAAATATATATATATATATATATCTATATATATATATATATATATATATATATATATATATATATATATATCTACACACACATATATATATATATATATATATATATATATATATATATATATATATATATCGACACACACTCGACATATATAGGTACATATATCAAAGCAAACAGATTCTTTCCCTCATGGGAATTCAAAATTAACATTTTCAACATTAGTCATCTAACGGATACTATAAAATTTAAATATTTTGCAGTTAAATAGAAAATTTTGACTAAATGTGATGTATGTTCATTTGTGCGATATCATTGATTCCGATCTATTGAATTTTTATCTATATAAAAATTGTTTTTTAGTAGAAGTTTAAAAATTGTCGTTGAATGTGATCAAAAACATCAAACTTGGCGATTTTATGGTAAAAGCGATTTTAGATCAAGGATAGCAATTTTCATATCACAATAAAAAATAAAATAATAAAGATGGTGAACTCACTGGCAAACCTAGGGTCGTTGGCGGTGGCGCCCGTGTACCAGGGCGCCGCTCCCCGGACGTCGTAGTGCGCCAGCTCGCCGGGGGGCGCGCAGTAGCCGCCCTGCGCCCCCGGGCCCCCGTACAGCCCGCCCATGCCGTACGGGTTGGACATCTGCCCCCCGCCCCCGCCTCCGCCCACAGGCGAGTTGACGCTGCTACCTGATGACGTGGACCTGGAAATCAATATTCTTGTTAAAATAACATATTTTAAAGGAATAACCCGCAAAGCTTCTGTTTTAGAGGCTTCTCTGCAGGAAGGTTAGTAAGGATATGATGTAGAAAGACAAATCTCAAACAGCCAGACCAATTGGAAATAAATATAATAAATAAATATAAATTTCTTGAATTCATTTTGCAATTGGCGGGAATCAAACTCGCGACGCCAGTTTCGCAGCCGAGCGTCTACCCAACTACACCACGGCGCCTGTGGTATATAAATAACACAATAAAATAAAAAGTTTATCTTCGAGATACCAAAATGTCTTTACAATACCAAAATGCAATACCAAAAAAATTCAACAGAACTTCAAATATTTGGGAACCAAGTATGTACCTACTTCAATAACCTGCCTACAGATATAAAAAAAATCGAAGATATTAAAATGCTAAAAATAAGTTAAATGAATTATACACATGTTAATGCAAGAAAAAACAACAAGTAAAATAATAAAAATATATTTTATCACCCACAAATAATAAATAAGTGTAAGTCCCTCTCCAAGCACAAGAGCTTAGTCTCTTTATTGGAGAGAATAGTGTAATTAATTTTAAAATTGTAAAGTAAAAATGTCTACAAAATGAATTATATTATTTAAAAAAAACTCTTAAACAAATTGAATAAAAATACTGCCATGAACATAAGTATAACTACATATATAATATTACATACATTTTTGACATCTCAACATAGATGAAGAAGAATATGGAAGTCTGGGCAAATAACAGCCAACCGAAGATAATCCAGATTTGTGAACAAGCATTTGGACACACTCAAAATTTGTACATAATCTTTTAAATTACATTTCTTAATCAAATAATCAAAAAGTCAAATAGACATTAACAATATTTCTCCAAAAGTTTAAAAAAGTCATAAATAAAGGTTGGAAGTTAGCTAGTTTTCTGCATAAAAAAATCTGTACCATAAATAACACAATATGTTACATAATTTAATTTACACTATGGTATGCGATTAAGAAAAGTTGAGTTTTTGGGTAATGAATTAGGTCATTTCTATTTAGTTCTTCGCAAACCTAAATAACGAGCTAATGTTTAAAATGTGTAAAAACAATATCAATAATATTTTTTTTAAATCTACGTTTTTAACACAAGCTCAGTGAAACAATTAGCGAAATCGTCTAATCGCCTAAACATTTGAGAACAAAAAAATGAAGAGAACGGAGAAAAGTTGTCATAGGAAATTTAGGCGTCTGATATAAGAATGTTCTAAATTGTGTTTTAAACTTTCACGTAGGTACCTTTATTAGTGTTTAAGAAAGTTTATATAATCATAGTAGGTACTAGAGCAAGGGTGGTCAACCCGCGGCCCGCCGGGTGTCTACTTGCGGCCCGCGGAGCAAATCACACATTTTATTTACAACATTTTGAGTGTGTCCAAATACTTGTTCACAAAATCTGGATTATCTCCAATTACAGGAGTTATTTTCACATTTTATCCTTAAGTATACACAAAACCACCAAAAGAAGATCCGATCGTGCGTAGTTCGTATAATATCCCATATATGGGAGTATTTCACTATCCTGGCAATTTCAAAACCCATTATGACGTCAAGTAGTAAAGACGCTGGACTAAAGAAGAGAAGAGTAACAGAAGAACTGAGTTTTGAGGACAGATGGACTATAAACTATTTTTTCGTGGAATTTAAAACAAAACCGACATACCTGATATGCAATGATTCTGTTTCTATCTTGAAAATGTATAACATTAAACGGCATTACGAGGTTAAACATGCAAATAAGGAAAAAGTATCTAATATCTATCATGTTTGCTTTGAATAATAATTTTTTTTTAAACGGCCCGGTAGGAAATCCCATTTCTAAAATCTAGCCCGGCTACTGAAAATGTTGGCCACCCAAGTACCTACTAGAGGGTTCAAAAAAAAAGTTCAAAGTGTAAAAAATGTAAGTAAGGTGAGGGAAATTAAAAAAATATATATTACTACAAGAGTAATGTTTTGTTTCATAATATAAATTTAAATGATAATAATTATGTATGGAGTTTGCTAATGATATTCAAATATAGAATAGAATACAAATAATCAGTTTGGTTATATCAACATCCAAAACACAGAAACATCAAACAAAACCTGACACATACGTCTTTTAGACAAAAGAATTTTGATAAATATGCAATAAAGTTGTACGACCTGCTTTCATTATGTATAAAGTAATTAATAAAAGGAAACTTTACAAGTTTAAAATACCTTTTAATAAATAAATAATGGAAGTGGTTAGATCTGAAATAGATCGCATTATTCGGCCACGTCATATTTCATTGCATGTCGTGAACAATTTCCTTTCATGTAGTTTTATTAATAAACATTGTAAAACATGCCCGCGGCACGGGAAAACTCAGTAAGAACATATCATTGTAATAAGTTATCCTAGAAAGGAAAAGATCCACCTCTCTAGCTAGTCTTTCAATGGACCAATCATTCTCCCCGCGGGCATTAACAACGGTAAATTGAGCCTGCCTAGGAGGTATAAATGTTTCAGCATTCAGGAAAAATGGTCTTTAAACGAGATGATTTAAAAATATTCGGTGTTATAGTAATTTTGTTATTTTTTGCAAAATTTTACTTTCGGTTTAATAATTACAGTAAAACCTCGATATAACGAACCTGTATTTAACTAACTTAAGAGATAAAACGGACAAAAAATAAGGTCAAATGTAAAAAAAATAAAACGTCCAGTTAATATTATACGTGCTTAAATTCAAGTGTCACCGCATGTAAACAATTTTTAGAGGCCATGAAGTTATCAGTGATTAGATCACATCTCAAGGATCTAATAGCATTTATTGACTATTCATCAGAGGACGAAGTTAAACCATATTATGATTTTAGACAGTACATTTTTTAAATTTTCAAAAACAGCAAACTTCAAAAGTGCAAACAAAACTTGATTCCTTTTTCAAAGCAGGATTATCGAAATCAAAATGACTCTTTGATTGATTTTAAAACTATTTTTATATAACGGACTTTCGGCTTTGACGGATACCCTCTCCCCACAATTAGTGCGTTATATCAAGGTTCTACTGTATATTTAAAAAATTAAAAATAAATAAAAAAGAGAATGACACACGAAGGCTTCTAATTTGTTTTCATGTTAAACACGTATCAAAAACTTATTTACAGTGTATTCCTAAAACTAAAATAATGTAAAACTAAATCTACCTACAACCAAAACAGACGTACATTTTTCCTTGGCAAATTATTGTTTTTTTTCATAATTATTACACAATTTTAGAGATTTTTTTATTTAAATCTTTATTGTACTTGCATTTACTTGTACTTATAATGCTATAATTTGACTTAATCTCAGTGTGTTTTCCATTAATCAATTGTAATTAAATTTGAGACAAAATGAAAAATGTATTTTCTTTTTACCTCAAAGATGTGTTTTCAAGTTTTGTTCTTCAAAAAATTGATTAGATTTCAAATAAAATAAAAACGTCAAGTAAAATAAAATTAAAATAGCATTAAATTACAGATGAAATAGTTTCCACACAAAAATATTTCGCAAATATCTTTCGGGTTTTTCGTAGAAAAAAAAAGCGTAAGAACTGGTGAAATTATGTAATGTCGATATTACGGAAACATGGATTCGCTGTTCACATACAATAAATTTCGATATGAAACACTTTTACGTAAAACGAAAAAAAATCTAGGTAAATAAAATTCGTTATAAATATTTCGAAAATTATTTTATAAAATAATCCGTTCCACTCGCATGTTCAACAATTCAATTTTTCTCAGTAAGTATAAATTCAGGGAGACACAGGTACCCACCTATCTATAAGCATACTTAGGTATACTTAGTATACATAAGAACATACGTAAAGAGCTTTTATAGCTAAATATGTATGAATATGATGTATAGATTTATAAAAATAATCGTATTGAAAAGCAGGAATTTCGTGATAGGATATATTACTAAAAACGTTGGTTTTTGGATGTTTACGGCTAAAATAACTAAATTAATAACCACGAAAATGAAAATAAATAATACTGGGAAATTAAAGGCTGATTAAATATTTTCTTAACCATACCGTGGTTTGTCGATTACATATAATATTTGTTAAAACCAATCAATCATAAAATTCTAATTACAGCCCCTGTAATGTGTGGCTGAAACATTGGCAAGGAATTTCGTCATAATTCGTTGAAATTCAAGCAAGCTTTATATTAAAAATATAATCAAATTTTTTCCAAAGGATGGCTAAATAAAAAAGTAAGGATTTCTTGGTGTAATAATTGTACGGTTTATTTACAGAGAAAGTTTACTAAATAAAAACTATTTATCAGCACAGAAAAACTGCACAGGTTTTGTGAGTCAAAATATGCCCGTTTCGGAACGTTTCACATAAATGAACTTTATTTCAGCACTGAAACATTACAGCAAACATATTTTATTTATTGTTTCGGCATTAACTTTGTGGTAAGACATGTTACAATGATTAAAGAAAACACTTGTTTTTTACCACTTGAGTTTTATTAAAGACTACATGTTTCAGAAGTTAAACTTCCATCATTCAGGTCTGTATAGTAACATTATACAGGCCTGAATGATGGAAGCTTAACTTCTGAAAAATGTAGTCTTTAATAAAACTCAAGTGGTAAAAAACAAGTGTTTTCTTTAATCATTATTACAGCAAACAGTGTGAGATTTCGATATTCTACATCTAATGATATGGATTATATATTGGTAGCTCTCCTTTTAATAAGTGAATTCCTAAATATAAGCTGTTTATCTGCTCTGAAGGATACCAATTTTATATAATTTGTACAATAAATAAATATGTTAGGTTTCTTGAATGTTTTCCGCAGATACTTTGTGGCACATTTTTTAAACTTTATAAAATGAAATAACTTTGTTATAACCACTTTTTATTAATATAATTTAACCTACCGGTTTCAACAAGAACCTTGTCATCACCAGGGTTTATATTAATTCAAAAACATTAAAATACTCCCACAAAAAAAAAACTTCCACACGCTCCTAAATGTAATCCTAAATATGTAAGGTATCTTTTTCAATAAAAAGCTTTTCACAAACACTGAAACATAACTACTACGTAAAGGAGTCAGATACCACAATATTTTCTATTTTATTTTTTACCAATTGTCATGACAATTGGTTTAAAATCACATGTGATAATTTTATTCACATGGAATGGTTTATAACATTATACATACGAGTAGTATGCGTAAGCATAAAAAATCATTACATAAGCATAACTCAATTAAGTTCTAAGATTTATATTGATATTTCTTGATAGAACTGCATTTGAATAATAAAAACAACAACTTTCTAGTTTATTTTCACCTATATTTTATTTGACCAGTGACGGGGTTTCGTCGTTACCATAATATCCATCTGTTAGCGACCCACTATGATGATATCGGTAACGATATCGGTAAAACCCGGTCGTCGGTCAAAAAAAAGTGGAAAATACTGTTTTAGTAGTTTTACTAAAAGTTCAATTTTTAACAACTAAAAGATCGAAAGTTTAATAAAATTGTGATAGCATTGTAATTTTGGTATCTCGTATTAATATTTAACACTTAATTATAAGTTTTTGATGACATTTCTTAGTGGAACTGCATTTCATATAACAATTAAACAACAATTGGTGTCAGGCTGGTCTTATGATACACCGGTAATAACGAATCCCGGTTGCCAATCAAATAAAACGAAAGTGGAAAAGCTATCTAGTTGTTATTTATTTTTATATTTTATATTTTAACATTGGGAATATTAACCCTTAGCACTCGAATGCCGCCATAGAAGCGGCATCCCTGGTTTTGCCGTATTACTCGCGTGCCGCTGCTATGGCGCCAAGTAAAGACCTAATACACAATATTTTTAATGTATGGTTATTTTATTTTCAATATAATTAAACCAGGGTTATTTAAGTATAATTAAATAGTAATAAGTCTCGGAATTCATTTCGCGAGTGTTTTTGCCTAGAATTTTCACTCATGAATTACATGGAATTATAGTAACTTTAAGAATAAAGAGTAAATCCACTCACAAGTAGGCATAGGCTATGAAACTTATAAAGTTGAAGCCTGAGTAGGGACATGATAAACGGTGTTGCATAAGCCGTAGCTAGATTTCAGAGTCACTTGGACGTTAGGTAATTCAAAACAAAAAAATCGGAATTCATTTGAGTTGGCGTATGCACGTACCAAATAAATTGCGAGTGCAAAGGGTTTTAATATTATGCGGTAATAAGCTAAGACGGGATATTCGATAGCTTAATTTTCTTAAAACCCCGGTTACGTTTAATGTAATTCGATTTTTGCCGTTTTCGTATTGAAAAAATATTATATTCTTCTAAATAAATATATGGTTTTGAAAAGAAGAGTTATTGAAAGGTAAGGAGTTAAAAAATGGTATTAATATTTTTTCAATACATAATATATTCTGACGGCACGCGAAAAAGAAGATCTATACTGAAAAAAACTAATTCCAATATATATTCTGTAAAAAAAAAATGTGCGTGGAGACGCGTCTGGCTTTTCGCACAGCCGGTCGCTTTCTGAATCGTGTGTTTGCGAGTTACCCCTTAATTTCGCCGAAACGTGAACGCGTGATGTGAGGTGGTGACTGCTAGAGATAATGTAAGGTGGTGGCTCAGCGCAATCATCACATAAGCTAGTACATTCGTCACAATGAACTTGCTAGAGATAATGCAGGTAGGTAAAGATATTGGATATGAGATGTCTGCACCTGTAGGGGGAGGGTGGGTTGGCGGCCAGCTCCAGCTTGCGGTAGCTCTCCTCGATGGGGCTGAGGATGTCCGTGACGCTGAAGGGCGTGGAGTGCGCGTGGCCTAGGTGCTGCAGGTGCTGCGGCAGCGCCAGCTGGTGCGGCAGCTTGGGGCACGGCGACAGGCTCATGGCCAGCTCGGCGCCGCTCAGCTCCGGCAGCAGCTCGCCCCCGGCCAGGAAGGCCCCCGGGGGCCCCGCGCCGCCCTCGCCAGACATGCGCCGGGCGCCCTCTATCGCATACCCCCACAGCGCTAACAGCTTCTGCCCTCGCGGTGCCTATGATGGCCTATACCTCATCCCCCGCTACGTGCCCGCCTTCCTTCCTGTCTGTCAGGAAGCCTAGATTCCTGCGTACCAGATCTGGGAATGCGGCGAGACAACTTCCAATGTATGAATAACTAAGGGTTTGTCAGGAAGCGTAGATGCTTCTGTATCAGATCCGGGAATGCGGCGGAACAACCTTCAATTGGCTTCCTGAATCATTCAATTGGCGCCTCCGTACCGTATACTGGGGTACTTCTCTGCAGCCTCTTTTTCTTTCAATTTCTTTCGCAGATCCTTGCAATACAATTGGCTTCCTGAATCTTTTGCCCGAGAGACTGCGCTTCTGTACTGTACATCCAAGTACTTCTCTGCTGTCTATTTTACTTTCAATTTCTTTCACAGATCTTGCAATACATTGTATTTATAACGTATTCCTCGTAATCTTTAACGTAACCTTTTCAGTAGATTTAACTTTCCACTCTAAGAACACAGATTTCGGCAGGTATACAAAATTGTGTTGTTTACATGTAATAATTATCAATCTTTCACGTTTTAAATACTGTCTAAGAAGAAGAGAAGGAATTATTCTAAATCACGGTTTCATTATCATCACTGTTGGGAAAAATACGGCAATTTTTCAATGTGATTTGTAATACCAATAGCTCCCGAGAAGAATTTCGACAACTTTCGATTTTCTTTTCACACCATTTATTCAAAAAACCGCTGGAGACATAGTTTCACAACACAAAGGAAGCATGCGCTCGTTTATCAATCACCGACCAGCTTCTAAATACTCGAACACAGGCAATACTTTACAATAAATTAATGGAGTGACATACCTAAGTAAAAGCTCGTAAATTCTACTGTTGAAAATAATGTCCTGCTGTCACTCGTAATTCAAAGTTCTGTCGTCATACTCGCAACTGCTTTCATTCAATTGGCTCATTTTAATTTATCCAAATTATTTCACTGAGATGTTTATACCAGTCGCGACCTAGCCGACAAAAGAACGTTATCACAATTATTTTATTATTTCACTCGAATGTTTTGTGTAAATTATTTTGTAAATTAGTTTCACTGGGTTCGTGTTGCGTAAATGGACCGTAAATGTTCGACGCGACGCACCGGAGTTGGAAATCGATGTCTCGGATCGGTTCGTATAATTGATTGTTTGACACTCGACGTTGCACTAACGGCACTAGTCGGGATTCGATCACCGGTCGAGTGGCTCGCGAGACCCGCCGAGAAGGAGTGATATGTCACCGGGACTCCGGGGTCAACGAGACCGGCGGCCTTCCAAGGTCGAAGGAGCGACTCCCGATTGATTAACAGTATCCCGAAGAGAGCGAGAAAAAAAAACTCGGAAGACGTTATCAGTTGTAAAATCAAATGAAATCAAAACCTATCCACTCGGGCCGAGTGCCATCGGCAAAGAGCGCACTCCAACCGCGCACAAGAACACTTTAGGGCTTTAAGACACCTCACCGTCTCTACCGTTCTAGGGCACTCGAGCGCACAAGAGCGGCGGACGGGGCGTGCCCGGCCCCACCAATGCCGGTCCCCGACACGCCCCCTGCGCCTCGCCACCAATCCAAATATCCCTCCATCTCTCCATCACCCAATCCTCGCTCCCTACCCATCCCCTCCCCCTCCATCCCTCTCCCCCTCCTTCCCAACCCCCTGCGCGCGCACGCGCTTTCGCTTGCTATCGGATTTAATATCGCAACAGTGAAAAGACGGAAGAAGTGGTTCTAAACGAAGCGTTCTCATATTTGGGATGTAAATGAAATACCGTCCTCGGATCGTACGGAATTAATATGAATGCGAAATGAAAATGTCGAGTTCGGGGCAGAGCGGCCGCGGAAATGTCAACGGACCTACCCGACGAGATGGGCAGTCACTACTGCTTACCTACTTACCTATTAACAATATGGCAATTAAAAAAAAATCGAAATTCAAAAAACATCAAGATTTTATGTAAACCTGTGAGTAGGTACCTACCTGGGGGAACTTACCTATTCGAATCTTACGGCGAATCAATTGAAAATAATAAAAAATCCTAAAATCCCTAGTTTAGTTATCTAGGATTAACCCTAGATAACTAAACTAGGGTTAACCCTATATTTGTAGATACTATGCTTTGTGGATCGCACAATATTGACATATGTAGTAGCTGTGCGGAATAGTGATTTATTGTTAAATATCTCTTACATTCATTTCTAATAAACCTAACTTGAGTGCCATGTAACCGGTTCTTATTTTTAATTTAAAAAGTGATTAAGTTTCACGTTTTTAATTGCGTATTTAAGGGTTAATACCTAGGTACATTTACAAAATTACATAATTGGTATTACATATCGCTCACTCCTTTCAACAACATCATATAAAAAAAAAACTTTAAAAAAGTTTAGAATATAGTAAAATGTATTAAAAATAAATATCAAGCCACTTATTGAACTTTTTACTGTGCAACAGATCTTTTTAGGTAAAACCTGAATGTTTTTCCACCATTTGAAAAATATTTAGTATATTAAAAAAAAAAAACAATACCTTTTCTTCAAAATGCAAATACAACACTTTCTGCCCTGTAGCGGGTAAATATTAAGTTTAAAATATGCCGCTTTTGCTGGGGTATAGTACATTTTCTGGGCATTTTGATATATGACGTTGAAAGGAGTGAGCGATATATAGTACCTAAAAAAAATCCTTAAACACTCTCATTAATTCCTCTCCTTTCCTTCTCCTTCCTGCAAAATCTATTTTTTTTTATACCATACCCTTTTTTATCTCTTAGTGTTTTAATTGTTATTATAACATAAATGTGGAATTGTTTGATTAGCTTTATTTTTATTAATGTAACTATTTTTGTTAATGTAACTATTGTTTATTTACCTTTTTAATGTAAAGCATTACAATTCCCGAACAAATAAAAAAATGTAATATTACCAACTGCACAAAAGTTCATTCTCTAGTTATTCGAGAGCTAGTCACACGACGTAGGTACCTAGGTAGTTACCTAAGGGAGGTCCGGAGAAAGCAAATGGGTTAAGGGAAACTATTTCATTAAACACACAAAACGTACATTTCATTATGTTATCTAAGTAAGATTATTGGTCTAGAATAATAAAATAAAATGAGCGTGTTTGCTCAAAAAAAAATAATTTAACAAAATATAGTAATTTTGAAATAGTTCTATAATAGAATTGCCCGGGTAGCCGGCCAAAAAGAATAACAAATGTTATTTTCTTATGTTATGTTATGTTTTCTGATAATTTAAAACTTTTTAATTTTTTTTTAAATTTCATACTAGTTATACCAGGCCACCCGTTACTATGGCTCAGTCTGATTATTTTCGTATTTTTATATTTTTTTATGAGTAAGAACTTACGATTTTTAGACATTTCTCTCTCACCACTAAACTTGAATATATATGTGAGAAAAACCTCTTCTCCTTACCCTTATCGATCTCAAATTGTGCATAGGCACTGCATCGTATATAAGCAGTGTTGTCTTAATCGTGAATAGCATGAAGATAAGGTAAACAGTCCTACGCTTCTTGCAATAGTCCAGGATATGAAATAATTATTTTTATTCCAAGCTCCATCCCAACTTATCGTCTTTGTAGACTGTTGCGGTCAGCTCTCCTCATCCTTAGATTGTAAGTAGGTCCTTTATCATGGACAACGTCGCCTAGGCCATGCGTTCGAATCATGCTATCTAGAAAGATGGAATCTACAGAAGTAGAATCCAGGAGTTCTTCGGTGATCCTCTAGATGGCTTTTCAGGAAAATCCATGGCGACTGCCTGGTTCACAAGTGATCAGGTTCTCTGCGTCTTATGTGGCCAAACCATATCATCAATTTATTTAAATATACCAGAGTGATATTTAATTTTGTTGTACACTGTGAACAGAGATATTATGTAAATAAAAATTAGAGTAAAATTCGCCTTTTTATCCTCCTGGAAATCGAACCTGTTGAAAGCTGTCCCACCGCATGCCCAGATCTGATACAGAAGCATCTAGGCTTCCTGACAGATCTGCTCTTGCTAAGCAATTTTTTTAAAAACTAAGTTGCGAAATTTATTGAAAATGTGAAACAATATAAAATTGTATCCCGATATTACTGTGAATTTACATTTAAAAGCTTTCAATATACCTGTCACTGCCAATCTAAATAAATACAAGATTGTAAATCCGTCGCCAAATTTTCTAGAAGTACCCCGGTGTAGGCAGTGAAAGGGATTAGTATTTAGTTCAATTAGTCAGCTTGATCCGATTCTGTCCCGACGTTGGCCGGTACACAGACGCCTACAACCCCGACCAGCACAGCAGAAAGACACGGAATATGGAAATCGAACCCGTGACCCCCAGCACATTCGCACTTACCTCTATATTACGGAAGCGGACAGGTGAAGAAATTACTGCGAGTTCACCCATGAAAAACGCCATCCAAAACCAATCAATAATTATTTATGGAATATGATTATAATCGCTTAAATACCTACTTTTTCGTTGTCAGGTAAAAATGTAGCTGAGAAAAATATCTTTTTTGGAGATCCATGTCAGAGTTAGTAGAATGGTTATAAAAGGCAAGAGATCTCTTAGGGGTATATTCTCAAACAAACTATTCAGTAAGCGATCGGCTGCGCGAGAGAGAAGTAGTAGGGTATTTATGATGTATTTTACACATTTACCTTCCTATCCTTTTAGATGTCAGACGCGTCTTCGAGCAATTTAAAAAAATAATATATACTTATAGGAATTCGATTTTTTAAAAAATAATATGTAATAAAACAACAAAAAAAATTACTCCTTGCCTTTCAATAACTCTTTTCTTTTCAAAACCAAATATTAATTTCGAAGAAACACTAATTTTTTAAATATAAAAACGGTGTTAAAGAAAGAAAAAAATCAATTACAACCTAAGTAACGATGATTAAATTTATTTTTTAATTTTTTATTTTATTTACTGTAACGAGCCATATAGCAAAACAGTGCATTAATTGTACGAGTACAACCAGCAATTTTCGATATCATGAACAGAAATGGTTTTTCTGTTGTTGGGGGAAGCGTCAGTAATACCAGTCACAAAAGCAAACTGCGAGTGTTTTTGCCTAGAATTTTCACTCATGAATTACATATGAAATTATAGTAACTTTAAACATAAAGAGTAAATCCACTCACAAGTAGGCATAGGCTATGAAACCTTTAAAGTCGAAGCCTGAGTAGGGACATGATAAACGGTGTTGCATAAGCCGTAGCTAGATTTCAGAGTCACTTGGACGTTAGGTAATTCAAAAAAAAATTCACAAAAGCAATTCTTCTTCTTCTTCTTTATATAGGACTATGTCCTGTCATTCTCCGGTCCGCTCCTGGGAGGTGGAAGACCAGCTATATCTACATCGTTTAGGTGGTCTTCCTGGGGGTCTGCTACCTCTCGCTGCTGTCCGCTGCTATCCTCACCACTCAATCCGAACTCGCTCTTCCCTTGTAAACTTCATAGACAAAACTTTTTTTTTTATTTCAAGTGACGATTTACAAACATGTAGGTACTATTTGCCCACAATTTGCCCAGGAAAAAAAAACAGTAAAATAATATAAAAATACTTTACAACATTTTAAATGTGTCCAAATACTTGTTCACAAATCTGGATTATCTCCAATTATAGTATCATACTAACAAAAGAGTTTCGAGTGCATTCGATATTTTCTTCTCCTTCTAACCCTTATCCTCAACAAATGGTGCATAGGGCACCGCATCGGATTGACGCAGTGTTGATCTTAACTTATATGAAGGCAAGGTGAAGAATCCTACGCTTCATATACTTACCAGTCCAGGATAATATTAAATAAACATTAGATATATTAATAAAAAAAAAACAATTCCAATAGAAATTCAAATATTTGGTAACCAAATTATATATATGTAGGTAGGTGTATTTTAATAACCTTTCTACAGATATAAAAAAATAGAAGATATTAAAATTTAAACTTAAAAATAAATTATATGCCTTTTATTAGAATTATGTATTTATTAGAATTATTTTACATATTCACTAGGTGACGCCCGAAAATATCATTTTCAATTTCACAGGGGCCGTGGCGTAGTTTGGTAGACGCTCGACTGCGAAACTGGCGTCGCGGGTTCGATTCCCGCCAAGTGCAAAATAAATTCAAGAAAGATTTATTTTCCATTGGTCTGGGTATTAGTGATCTATTTTACACATTTACCTTCCCTACCTTACTATCCTACCTTCAGAAAAGCCTCTAATAGAGGCTTTGCGGGTTATTCCTTTTTTTTAAATAAATATTACGTTTATTTTTTTTAAGGTTTTTTTTCCAACTTTATTTAGATATCAATAAAAATCCAGCATTTGACAAAAAAATAGAACTCACTCGAAACATTATGTATAAAAAATTACATTGAATTGTATTTAAATTTAAATTTAAATGATTAGAAAAATCCAATATTAGGCATCTTGAGGGTGGTCCATGGTAAATAAAAATACCGATAGGGCGTTTGTGCACTACGCGAAATTTTACCGTCCGGCAGTCTGGTTTTGAAAAATGAAACCGACTACGACAGTTTAGCGTGATCGAATTTACGCGCAACGTGTTCACGAACCGATCAAGAGCACTGATCCGAAGAAAGATGGACAAAAGCACAAGTCAATCCAAGCCAATCATCGTTTTAAAACGCTAACTGACGTCAAGAACGGTGAAATTCCATGTAGTGCACAAATGCCCATAAGGAGTGTACGGAGAAAAATGTAGATACCTAAAATGTAAATGAAACAAGTCATTTTGAGATAGTTTTTGCCCTCTAGCGGCATTTTTTAAAAGCTTTTACTGAATTCAACTGGATAATTTCCTGTTAAGTTCGAATAAAATCCGCTAGGTTCGCATGGCGCAGTTTAAAATGTCAAAATTATACCTGAACCAAATCAACTTTTGACCCCTACCGTTCCTACCTCTTGATTTCTTTTTATTATTTACTTCTTTTTAGAATTCTTATTCTTTGTGAAATTTGTCTAAAGTACGGAATTTAAACGAAAGCGTTCAAAACCATTTACAGGACGATTATACATATTTACACCTTGTGGTCGAATACGTTTTAAAAATATCTAGTGTAAGCCTTCTTTCATTCTTGACATGTTGTCTTCTTCTCAATCTTCAAACCCTTATCCGCACCTCAATGGTGCATAGGGCAATGCATTATATAAACGCAGTGTTATCTTGATCGTTAACATATGAAGGAAATGTGATCAGCCCTCCGCTTCAGGTACCAGTCCAGGGTAATAATGAGTAAATATTAAAGTTAAAAAATCACTTGTATTTATTTGATCCTCCCTTGGGAATCGGACCGGAGACCTTCAGAACTGTAGCCAAGCGTGCCAGACCATTACGCTATGGAGGCGGACAGAGAACTGCGTTGATATGTTGTACTCAAAGTTAAAAAAATACGCTTTTAAACAATAACAACAAATAAAAATAAATACAATAATAATGAATAAAGGCAAGTAGACACTACTATACCTCAATGATGTATCCTTATAAAAATATTTTCATGTGAATTATTATTATTTGTTCAACTGTCGTTTTTTCATCAATGATGAATCGTTAGGAAATTTCAAAAATATCAAATCGTAATATTTTTTTATTTTAATACAGATTTTGTAAAAAGAATACTTCCAATATTTATAGTATAAAATTGAAGGTTAACAGTCGGCTATCGTTTATAATCTTTATTATTAGATTTCTCTCCTGTTGTCGGGAATAGGGAAGGATGCAAAGAGAACAAAGATTAACTTTTCAATTGAGTTTATTTAATAACAATAAGTATACGTGTTTTTCTAATCGACCGACCACTGTCGTAGATCCTCTTATTCGCTCTGCGCCGCTCTCTTGCGCACCTCTGCTTGCTTACATCCGACGCCCACAGATGGCGGTATACAATGTTTTCATTGCTTAAATCTAACATCTCCATTTCTAAGTTCCATTAACCAGAGTTATATTGCCTTTTGAGGAAAGAATATTAGTGTTTCCAATTATATTGTCCCATTAAATTATAGGATTTATATTCAATTAAAAGAATCCCATTATAAGATTCATTGCTCTGTTAGTATTAATCTATTTCTTTTCAGCTGTTACCCGATAGAAGAACATATGCCTGTGTGGTATTCACGGGCGGCATCAACGCCTGTGGAAGTCATCGAGCAGGAAGTCAACGCAGCGTAACTACGCTGCGTTGGACAGAGAACCGACCCCTGCGGACACTCCATGCTCGTCTCCCTCTCGATACTAGACCTATCCGTGGCCATGGTGGAATTATGGACCAAGACGGTTTTTTCTCCATGAATAGATTCCTGGACACCCTAAAAGTTTTGACTAGAACCAACAGTCTATATAACTAGAATCTTTAGATCTTGTGTCGAAGAAGGCCTCTAAATAGTGTTTTCCGTATTACCGGTCACGTCATCCACTGGCAGATATAATGTCATACTACGTTGATCTGGTAAAACCAAATTATCTCTCACACGTAGCAGTAAGGAGTCCCTCCAGCGTGTTGCCTTATTTTCATCATTTTTACTCAGTAGGACCTTCTTTCTGGTTTTGGGTAGATTCCGTTTCGAAGATATGAGCCCACCAATGAGACCAATCTATCTTTGGCGAAACGCTCAGGCGTTTTTGACAGTCGTACAATTAAAAAAAAATCTGCCTGTTTTGGTCCTAGAGTTAACGATTGCACGATAGGTACTTACTATTTCGGGATTAAGTCTTAAATCTATAACTAGTTTAAAAGGTAGGGATTATTTATTATGTCAATGAATAGTTAGTGAGAATATCATATTTCTTAATGCTTGTGTTGCCTTAGTATTTGGAAATTTATCTAATATACTATGAGCAGCGTTACAATGCTCGTGTACTAACTTGACAGTACTTTCAAGTGCTGAAGTTCTTTGAATATTTGTACTTAATTGGTTGTAATCAACCTTATTTATACCCTCTTTACACATAGATATTTTATCAAAAATAGAATTATCTTCGTGCAAAGCAAACAACACAGGAGCGCACACCAACGAATAGTTTTCATAGTTAGAAACGGAGAAGATACTGTGGTCAAACGAAGCTTGCCACGCGAGGGCAGCGTGGCATCCGAACAAGAAACCTTCTCTTTGGAAGGATTCGTCATGGCCAGCAAGATGCAGGACACTCTGGCATCCAGCACCCAGTAAACTACCTCCACATAAAGTATTTCTCAATGTCCACTCTCTGACAGGGTTTCCTATGCAATCGGAGACATCCAGTGGTTCAAATTTCCTTCCGTATCCAATAATTTGTTTGGTTCTAGAATCACCCTCAATAACAGTTGTCATTTCTGTGAGAGTTTCTGATTTTGATGGAATCGGGAAGTTCTGTGGGTCCCTTTCCCCAATAAATTCACCTTCAGAAAGATCTCTCGATGCAGAATAAAAGACTTCTGATACATGTTGGTTTCGTATTGTCGATAGCATTCTGTTGGCTCTTACCAAGAGATAATCACCAGTGAGAAGGGCAATCTTATTTCCCAAATTAAAATTTTCTGTATCATTTGAATACTCTTCATTGGTCAACTTGTCGAAGTTGATCAGGCTTCGGTGTAACAAGTTTCCAGTGAGAATTATCTCTATTATTTCAGCTATCTTCCTCTGGGTATGAAGAATGCCACCCTCAGAGAGATTGTCCTCGGGAATATGCCCGCTTGGATACCCTGCTGCATTGGAAACGAGCAGTGTGAGAAGTCCCTGAGCTTTGATATTTTTTCTATCGTTACTCAAAATATACTCTGCCGTGTTTAGGATGGGATGATTGCTGCCTACCTGGAAACAAATAAAAATGGTAACATCTATAAAGCCAAGCTGAGGAAAACCCCGACCCTACAGTGGGAAGCCCTGCTGTCTGGAACTGTTAGCTTTCACATTTAACGATAATCCAGAATCCCAACCAGTTTCGATAACAACTGAAGAATAATCTTTTCTAAATCCCGAATCATTTCTGTTTAATTAAAATAAAAATTAAATTTTCAATTCAAAATCTTCTTTCTTCAATCAATATTCTTTTCAGTTTCTGTGAAGCGCAATTAATTTATAATATTTACATCTGCGAGTGTTTATATTATAATGTAACAATAAACAGTTAGTATATATATATATATATATATATATATATATATATATATATATATATATATATATATATATATATATATATATATATATATATATATATATATATATATATATATATATATATATATATATATATATATATATATATATATATATATATATATATATATATATATATATATATATATATATAAAGTGCAAGATATAGTGAAAAAGAAAAACGTACGGCGCCTTTGAGACGATATTTCGTGAAAATGCCGGTTTATAAATTAGCCAAATACAGTAAACCCTCCTATAACCTTGAGATATGTACCGCGTTATCAGAGAAAATGTTATAGAGGGATGTATTTTCATTTCATAGTGACCCATTTCAGACATTTATTCTGGTTAAAATGTAAGGATACAATTTAAAATATGAATCCCTTATAACGCATCCTCCGATAACGCGGTACCTATCTCAACGTTATAGGGGGGTTTACTGTATTATTAAAATAACACAGATTTGTGAACAAGTATTTAGACACACTCAAAATGTTGTAAGAAAAAATAAGCGCCAAGAAGGTAACAGCCGCCACTGTGAAATATCAAAGAAATTTTAAACTCCTCTATTATTTATTTTTTGACATCTCATCAAAGATGAAGAAGAATATGGAAGTCTGGGCATTTACGGGGCTGACGACCGTCATCGGCTGGTTTAAGTGATCACTTTACACACGTGTAACATTCACCAATTCTACCCATTATTGACAACCACACTACTCACATTCTTGGAAGTTCTATATATATGAACCAATTTAGAAACCTTGTTCTTGAATCACTAGAACTTCACTAGAGACATCTATTGGTGAGATGTAAAGAAGCTCTTTTATTAAACAGAAACTCTTATATTAGTATGTGAGGTCCGAATCCTGGATTATAATCACACACATGAGAAACGCCAGAAAATACCATTTTCATTTTAAAATGAAAATGAAAATGAAAATGTTACCTCTATTATTTGTGATTATTTTAAATAAATGTTTATACTAACCAGTTTCATTAGATTGTTTGGCATATTCGCTAATTCATTTAAATTAGCAATAGAAGGAGGAAACCCAACTATCTTCTTAGCATCACTTACTGCTTTCTCCCAATCTGGTTTGAGAATCGTAGAATGAGGTATGCCTAAACTACGACTGAAATTTCTATTTTTGTGAGATATTTTAATGGTGAGTGAAAACCTATACATTGAACTAGATTGACGAGCATAGGTACAACATTTATTAATTACAGACATTGCAGAATTATACAATCACTTTATAAGCAGAAAATGGAGGCAAGAGATGAAGCAGACAAATGATGAAGCGCTCGACTTGTCACTCCAAATGGTTTGACATTGACGGTGATTATTTTATTATTATAACTATAAGATCACATGAATTTATTACTTATAATTTTTCAACACGCTTAGTAAAAAAAATAATTATGAAATTGATTTACATATTATAGTATGGTTCAAAAGTTTCTGATTTACAACAACATCTTGATTTAATAATCTTTTGATTATATATGTTTATAGTTTTTTAACCCTTTACCGCACACGATGGTGCATAGGGCACTGCATCATATAACCGCAGTGTTATCGTGATCATTGACACATGAAGGAAAGGTGATCAGCCCTCCACTTCAGGTACCAGTCCAGTGTAATATTGAATAAATATTAGAGTGAAAAAATCACCCTCCGCTTAGTAATGAAAATTTCACTACCAATTATTTGACCTTTGGGAATCGAACCCGGGACCTAAAGTGCGGAAGCCGACCGTGCTGACCATTATACTACGGAGGCGGAAAAACTATTATATTATACATATTTATAAAACAGAACAAAATCTCGACTTTGAACCTCCGAGATGAAGACTCTCCGATCCATAACCGGAAACATATTGCGAGACCGAGTAAGAAATACCGACATCCGGAGCATGTGTAAGACGGAGGATACTGTGAGGTGGGGACGACAATGAAGGCGATACTGGAATGAACATATAAACAGAATGTCAGAAGACAGACTTCCATGTATCGCTCTTCAAGGCAACCCTGAAGAACGCAGACCCCCAGGCAGACCTCCGAAAATATGGAAAGACAGCTCGGCTGTCCAAATTTAACACACAGTAAGGGACATTTTTTTTGTAGTGGTTTTTTTTGCATTTATGGACTAAGTAGACTCTACTTAGTCCATAAAAAAAATACATTTATTTATCAGAATACACATTTTCTTTTATATTTACAATTTTTTCATAAAAATATAAAATTATTGGGACATAAAATTCAACTCTTAACCATCCATTTCACCATAAAAAAAATCATTGTAATATACATTACTATAAAATTAAAACACAATGCTTATAGGGCAAAGTTCAAGGAATTAAAATAATTTTATAAAAAAAAACCTATTTGTGCATATGTGTTGTAACCGGCGTGGATTACGTGCGATGACTCTCAAAAATGTACACGCCTGGCCTTCTTCGGAATCTCCCAACTATGCCACCGTTGTAAGGGGTGACGTTCCAGACGGCCCCGCCGTACCGAGTTACCGAGTAAGCTGGATACGGACGGAGGTGAATGGATGTATGAGCGGAAGAGCGGGCACTGGACCGACAAGTCAACCTCAATAGCCCTGATAAGGGCTTTCCGAAACTGGTCCGTGAATCGGTATAATGAGGCGAAGCGGTCCAGGCTGGCGGCGCGGCGAGTCGTCCAAGGAGCGGGAGCGGAGAAATGAAACACAGGTTTCAACAGTCACACCAGAACTGGTTTATTATTAGAAAATGCGCCCTCTATATACCCGGCCGTGATCGCGTACCGCCCGACAGTGGGAAAGTACAGCCAATCAGCGGCCGGGGGAGAGAGACAGCCATATCTCTGTCTCTCTCTAATGGGCACCGGACGGGCTACACTTTCATACCGTACCGGTGCCGTTCCAACAGTTCGTTATTACATTACAATTTACAATTTACAAGTTTATTTTATCAGTAATCTATATCAGTAATCTATTTATACAACTTAACATCTAGGCGCATTTAATATTAACATTGTCTTATTCTTTCTTACATCTAATACATTCTGTAAATACATGAGAAATCGGTAGAATCCATAGAGGCCCTTCTTCGGGCCGCATTCCGACGGGCGACCGTTTCGCTCGCCGCCAGGCGCCTGGAATTCTTTTTTAGGGCCGCCGCACGGGGTGTGCGATCTGTCCGTAACATGTGTGTTATAAAATCGTTTATACTATTGTCACAGAAACATCACAAACGCTCAGTGCCGGACTCAGAGTAGTGGCGGCTGTAAGCTAAAATATGTATAAATGCAACCTTATAGTGTTTTTATTATTTTATAAAAATGTTATGAATATTCTAATTTAAATTATGTAATAGAAATAGTAGTGTACAGTACAATCCGGAAATCCGAATTAGTTTAGGCTATGGCCTGTTCAGATTTGGAAAAGTTCGGATTAAACCCGAAATTTGTAATATAGTACAGTAAAATCTCGATATAAAGGACCTCTATTTGACGGACTTCCGGATTTAACTTACACTCCTCCCCCAATAAGTCCGATATATCGATGTTTTACTGTACATACAACTTTTACTGTACATAGAACTTTACACTACATAAGTTACGTTACGTTTAACATAAAAATACATGGGAAGGATCACCGTTTATTAACTAATAAAAGTTTTGCCTTAATTAAACTATGGGTAAGTATATTGAATAAAACTCGATATCATGTTAGTAATGACCTCATTTATTGATAATAAAAAGTAAGGTATCCCATAAAATTTAATCAGGATAATGACGTTATGTGAACTGCTTTGCATCTCATTGGAAAGATTGTCAGGTTTGTATTTATGTTGTTGTTAATTTAATGTAAGATTCCAGATTCTCATGATCTATACCATGGGTCGGCAACCTTTTGTTGTAAAAGGGCCAAATATTTTTCATGGGGATCAGTGCGGGCCGCACTTGCAGTAGGTATACATACAATATTTTTGTACAAATATTTTAGTTTTAAAAATAAAACGCTAAGTGTATATTTTAACGACATTTATTGTATTTAATAAAATCAATGAGATTCCCTTCGCTCCCTTTCTCGCTTCCTTTCACTCGATTGTGTATAATATCGTCCGTCATGTGGGTTGCGGCGAGAATCTCGCGGGCCGCACCAAGATGTCTCGCGGGCCGCAGGTTGCCGACCCATGATCTATACGATCTCTCATTCTACTCTTGATGAGGTTCGCAACTGAAAAATATTGCTCGCATAAATACGAAGTCTAGCTACTACACCAATATCGCCCGCCACGTTGTTATTTTTATTTTTTTCACTGACCGCGTGCTGTGAAATGGTGATATTGCGCGGTCTTTTAAAATCAAAGGAGAACAGTGATCGACTACCCTAGGTTATTTGATCACGAACTTCCCCGCAGTCGTAAGCATTCCTCAAGAAACAAATTTTCTGTCCCCAGACCACAAGAGGGTTTGACTTAACAGTCACTTATTGTGCTAATGAACACGAAGTGCGAGAATAATATTTCTCAAAGCTTGCGTTGCTTTAGAATCTGGAAATTTGTCTAATATATTATTAGCAGCATTACAATGTTCGTGGAATAACTTGACAGTATTTTCAAGTGCGGAAGTTTTTACAATATTTTCACTTAATTGTTCATAATCAACCTTATTTACACCTTCTTTGCACTGAGAGATTTTATCAAAAATGGAACTATTTTCGTGCAAAGCAAATAGCACAGGAGCGCATACTAACGAGTAGTTTTTATCACTAGAAGAGGAAAAAATGTTGTAGTCGAATGAAGCTTGCCACGCGAGGGCAGCGTGGCAGCCGAACAAGAAGCCGTCGCTTTGGAAGGATTCGTCATGGCCAGCAAGATGCAGGACACTCTGGCATCCAGCACCCAGTAAGCTACCTCCACTTAAAATATTTCTCAGTGTCCACTCTCTTACAGGGTTTCCGATGCAATCAGAGACATCCAGGGCTTCGAATTTCCTTCCGTATCCAATAATTTGTCTGGTTCTAAAATCGTCATCAATAACGGTTGTCATTTCTGTGAGGGTTTCTGATTTTGCTGGAATTGGAAGGTTCTGTGGGTCTCTTTCCCCGACGAATTCTCCGTCAGATAGATCTCTCAACGCTGAAGAGACGACTTCCGACAAGTGCTGGTTACGCATTTTGGAGAGCATTCCGTTGGCCGTTACTAGGAGATAGTCGCCAGTAAGAAGGGCAATCTTGTTTCCAAAGTTTAGATTTTCTCTATTGTCTGAATATTCTTTATTGGTGAAGTTGACCAGGCCTTTGTGCACCAGGTTTCCGGTTCGGATTATTTCTATAATCTCAGCTATCATCCTCTGGCTATGCAGGACTCCCTCCTCGGAGAGGTGGTCCTGGGGAATATACCCGTTTGGATACCCTGCAGCCTTGGAGACGAGCAGTATGAGAAGTCCCCATGCCTGGGAATTATTTTTATCATTGTATAAAAGATGTTTTGCCGTATTGAGAATTGGATGATTACTGCCTACCTGGAAATAAATAAAACATCTCTTTAAAATTATGCAAGGCTTTTTTTATGAAAACACAATTGATTAAAATTCCAGTAAACAGTTTTTTTTATTTTTATTTTAAGTCATTCCACTTTCAACCCATAAAACTGTGTTCCTTTATATGAATAGTTAATAACTATATATTTTGGTTTAAAATACCTTTGAAATAGTATAAAACGCTTCAGAAAAAAAACTAATTTATTTTTTCCAGAATGTTCGATGGGCCAAAGAAGCATTCAAGATAAAATATTTACCTTAAGCTATACAATTAAATTTTAAAAATCATATTCTGCAGTAGTATATATAAATCGTTGAATTAATATATTTAATAAAATATAGACAGAAATCAGAAAACTTAAATTACAGTAGGTACAAAAAATGCAGTAGGCATCTACTTATACAAACTATTTTATTTTTATATCTTATCCGAAAAGGCTTAAAAAATATCATATTTATTAAAAACTGACTTAAGTATTTTACAAAAAAAACTATTTATTGCCGACTCAAGTAGCCAGGAAAATGATCGTTTCCCATTCGTTTACGGATGACGTTTTCCCTTTTCAGATTTTTGAATGCATACATTCCATACCAAAATTACGAATGGGAATTATTTTCCGCGTGGAAAATAACGACCCTGTGCTTGATACTTATGTGGTTTTTTGCGTGGGATTAATGTATTCGTAATTTCGAAAGAGGAAAACGTTAGCTGAAAACATCGGCGGAATTGCGCGTTGGCTCACTACTTAGAGAATAATAAATAAATAAAAATACGGCAAAACAAAGTCTCCATTTAACATGTTAAATTTATTTGATTCATATTTTTCCTGAAATGCGATTTCAGAAAAAAAAATGCTATTGAAAGGTCAAAAATAGGAATGTCAATACAAATTTAAAAAATTAACCCCTTAGTTTATATAATTAAAACCTAATAATCAAAGTGTTAGATTTAAGCAATGAAAAAAAAAATTGTATTGCGCCATCTGTGGGCGTCGAATGTAAGCAAGCAGAGGTGCGCAAGAGAGCGGCGCAGAGCGAATAAGAGGATCTACGACAGTGGTCGGTCGATTAGAAAAACACGTATATTGTTATTAAATAAACTCAATTAACAGTTAATCTTTGTTCTCTTTGCATCCTTCCCTATTCCCGTCAACACAAAGGATACAAAATATTGAAGTTAAGATTTTTTTATTAATAAATCCAGTATTTTATTGCAAATTAATAATAATAATAATAATAAAAACACAATATAATTTCTTATAACCGATACAACAGATACCGCTCACACACAACAAAGCAAATATCCTGAAAATGTGGTATAAAGATAGGTAAACATTGTTTGATTGTTTAAATTTTATATATTTCGTCCCTCAAAATACTCAGTTTTGAAATTAATCTACAATAGAAAGCGTAGATAAGCAGGTACCAACATTCGAAATAAATTATTATTGAGCATTCAGGAAATAGGTACCTACCGAAATTAAATACGCTAAATTTAAAATTATTTTTATCATATCAAATACCTACTAACAAATTTGTTTTTTGGTAGAATGTCTGAATGAAATTTATAAATTCTTCTACATATGCGTGCATAATAAAGTTTACTGTCGCGACGTGGGGTGGCGTTCAAGCAATTCGGAACACAGCTGTGTTTGTATGGTTGGATGTATTATTCTTGTCCCCTTTTGTTATTTGTTAAGTAAATATAAAACAACACCTACAATCTACTGTCAGTTAAATTGTAACCATTTTCATGGCGAAAAGGTGAAAGGTTAAATAACCTCATACTGGTTAAATGTCACCGTGTAAATTCATGTAAGTCATACTAACTAGTTTCCTCAGATAGACGGCCACATTTGCAATTTCATCGCTTAAAAGCCATCTTAAATTAGCAAAAGAAGGGGGATATCCAACTATCTTCTCCGCTTCACTAACTGCTTTATCCCAATCCGGTTTGACAATTGAAGCTGTAAATAAACTACGAAAGCAATATCTATTTTTGGCAGAAATTTTAATACACGGCGAATTTATTAAATTACATTGACGCGCGTAATTTAAACATTTATTCGTAAGAGACATTGTGAAAATCTACATTAAATTACGTAAGCATTTAATTTGAGCAATTGACAAGACGCTCACACTCGTGGTTAAATAATAATTAAATTTATGTAATCAGAGCGCATGCGTCGTTCTCAGAGATGGAAATAAGCTAACGACTAGCGACACTTGTGACAAAAAGTGAACTAGTTATTTCGGAAGATGGAGAAAATTTCTGTATTTGTTTTGTCGTATATTACGCGAACCAGAAATAGCACAATATTATCACCAAGTACGAATAATGCAAAATATTATTTAATTTGTTAATATATTATACATACATGAAAAAAGTCATTGAATTTTGATTTTTTTCTCTACCGACATTTCCCGAAAGCTTTCACTCGTATTGAAATGGATAATTCCGGAAAGTTCGGATGAAATCCATTAGGTTACGCTACAATCAAATAAATGTCAAAATTTTACCCAAGTTAAAGCGGCTCTACGATGACAATACGAGCGAACTTTCGCGGTTAATCATATTAGATCCAGCTTTATAATGAAATATCTATGGGTAAAAAAATGTTTAGGAAAAATAACGGAGGGATATTATGTATGAAGATCTCTAAGATTCATTTTGAATACTTAAACAATTTATATGGACATACAATAAAAAATATCAGACAGTTATTTGAATAAATTGGTACATATTGAATAAAAACAAAAGTTATTCAGCTATACGATTTATAACATAAATTAGGGCTATTAAGAGATAATATTATTTTCAAATATCATTTCAATAAAATTTAGAGTAACTTTTCATTTTGATAAATTATATGAATATAGATTGTTATTACATAAGCGCAAACATTGTTTCGTCTATTGATTGGGAAAATTAAAAAAAAATACCAGTGAAAAAAGGTGCCGGAACGCCGTTCCACCGTGTTGCATGAATTTTGCTATGCTATTTTTATAATTCTATTTTTTATTAATAAGTGGAGGAGGAAGGGGGGGGGGGAGTTGTATAATTTTGTTTGAACTATCCAAAATACATAATAATTAAAAATAATAAAAATACCCCATATGCATATCAAACGACAAAATATGGATGAGTTATTTTTTGTATGGGATCAGATAATATTGAATCTGAGAATATTGAATCAGAGAATATTGATTTCTCTTAATTTAACAAGAGGCTCGCCGGCCCATTATTTATTGATTCGGCATTAACTTTGTGGAATGACATGTTGATTCTTTTTTAAAAATTAAACACTTGAATATAGCACTTTAATGATTTTTAATTATATATACTTACGACTAGTTTCGAAAACTTACAGATGTTTTCATCTTCTGGTAAAAATTAAAAACTTTTTATTTTTACCAGAAGACAAAAACATCTGTAAGTTTTCGAAACTAGTCGTATATATAAATAAAACTCATTAAAGCTGTATATTCAAGTGTTTTTATGTACTTACTAATTTCCTCACATAGACGGTCACATTTGCGTGTTCATCACTCAAAAGGCACCTTATTAGCAAAAGAAGTAGGATACCCAACTATCTTCTCTGCTTCACTAACTGCATTATCCCAATCCGGTTTAACAATAGAAGCTGTTAATAAACTACGAAAGCAATGTCTATTTTTCGAAGAAATTTGATTACACAGTGAATATATTGAAGTACACTGACGAGCGAAACTAAAATATTTATTTGTTAGAGACATAATGTTCCTATATAAGGCGTACAAGTGACGAGACGTCAAGATTACCGGTCATCTGAGAAAACTGTAAAATTAAATTCTAAATTGCATTATGTTAATTAAATTCAAGATTGCAATCGGTTGTCATAAAAATTTTACAATAAATTCTAAATAAGGTAATAAAACATTCAAATTATTCAAGGTAATACAGAAACTGGATTCGGATACAAATAGCTCGTTATCATAGTTATATTTATACACGATGCATACGGATGCACATAATATTTTTTTTTACAAAGGAGGAATATCGAACTAAACATACCCCATATAAATATAAACATACATTATACAAATGTAAACATACATTATATACTTAGTCGAAATGCGATCTCTTAGAAGAATGTGCGACAAAACGATGTATGATAGATGTTCGAATAGTGAAATAAGGAAGGAATGCAAAGCTGCGACACGCATTATCGAAAAAATTAAGAAAGGTGTGTTGAGATGGTTTGGACATGTAGAACGAATGAGCGAGGAAAGAACGGCAAAATAAATTAATGAGGCGAATGTAATTGGAAAAAGGAGCAGAGGAAGACCCAGAAAAACTTGGCACGATCAAGTATGCTTAATACTTGAAAGTGGTCAGTCGAAACATGTGGGTATGTATGAGGAGATGCATGAACGTGGAAGAAGCGAAGAATGTTTGCAAGGAAAGAGTGGTGTGGCGTTCTGTTCTCTCTACCTACCCCTGCGGGGAAGCGGCGTGTTGGTTAGGTAGTTAGTTAGTTAAAAAGCAATTTTTGTACATAAGTTGTCAGGGATATGTTTTTTTCAAATTTGTCTTTGTTGAAAAATAAATGAAATCAAAACTAAAAATTATACCTTTTTCAAATTTGTGTTAATTTTTTTTTTAATTTGTTGAAAATTTATTATTATTATTTTATTACGGCTAATGCCTTTAACAATATTATTAAAAAATATGTACAATAACGATAAATAATACACAAATAAAAATCATTACTTAGAATAATCATCACCAACAATAACAATAGATTTTCAAAACTATTCGTCACGTTTACGTGTGGTGGTTTACCTTTTGGTTAGGAATTTGTTTAGTGTGTGGTAGGTGAGAAAAGGTTTCGGAGCACTGTCGTTAACGACTGTTACATACTAGAGAAAAATCTGGAAGGACTTTCAGATTGGTGCAATAAAAACAAATATTTAAATGTCTTCGGCTTACATAATCGAGATAGATTGTGACGGATAAAAATATGTTTCAAAATCATCACTTACGATCAAATTAAATAATGCTTAAAAAAACAATTATGATGCCATAAAAATGAAATATTGAGAAAATCAAATGTCACGTTCACCGTTCTCTTAGAAAACAAATTGAAAGAGCGAATTGGCTTGTTTAAATACTTGGAAGTAGACCTGTTCGACTACCAAACTTTGAAAATTAATTAATTAATTAAACTTTAAAAACAATCACGATACTATTTTACTATGAGGTCAAAGGATATTGCATCCCTTATGTCACTGCGACCATATTAGGTCTATTGTGACCTACGGAGGTCACAATAGACCTAATGTAGAGGGCTGTATCATAGTTCACCCTCAAGACCTACGTGAGTCATGTAGTTCACGACCTGTCTTCGTTGTAAGAGCTTCACCTTCTCGGAGTCTAGCAGTGGTCCTCCAAGGATGTGACTTCGTTTGCGAGTGAGTGCGTCACAGTTACTGAAAATGTGGATTGGTGTTTCTTTATCCTCTATACAAAATATGCAGACATGGGGAGTCATGTAGTCCAATTTTTGACATGTGTTTCCTCAGTCTGCAGTGTCCTATCAAGGTCCTGGTTAGGATCCTTATTTGTTTCCTGTTAAGCTTTAGAGCTTGTGTGGTGAATTTCTGCGAATACCAAGTTCCTTCGCTTGTTTCATTTCTATGCTGTTGGACCAGATTTCTTGGCTCTTGTCCATGGCCCAGCTTTTTAGGTTGATAGTGTTGAATGTTAGTTCGCATATGGGATCAGGGCCCATTTGTGGACTCTCAGCGCCAGTTTTTGCAAGTTTATCGACACAATGCCCCGGTACCCAAACCAGCCTTATCGCATTTTTGTCGCCCAGACGGTTTAGATTGGTGCAATAAAAATATTAATATTAATGTCTCCGGCTTACATAATCGAGATAGATTGTGACACACAAAACAGGAATATGTTTCAAAGTCATCGTTTACGATCAAATTAAATAATGCTTTAAAAAACATTTATGATGCCATAAAAATGAAATACATATTTTGAAAGCCAAATATGTCACGGTCTACGTTATCTGAGAAAATATTTGAAAGAGCGAATTTGCCAATTTAAATATTTGGTAGTAGACCTGTTCCACTACCAAACTTTAAAAATTTATTTAACAATCAAGATACTTGCAAGTGCAAAAAGCTGCAACATTTTTAACTTTTTAAAAACTAAAAATATGGAAAAATTAAAACACGGAAACGGCAACCGATACCAAAGTAAAATTTTAATAAAAAACATGCCAATATTCCACATTTCTCGTATAATTAAAATAAGGGCGAATGCGAAAAAGTCTAACTTAATTTTGAAAGCCATTGAATTAGAGAATCAGAAACATGTGCATGTTCAGAACATCGTTAGACGCCGGAGATGACGGCACGCATGTTCAGAACATCGTTAGACGAGGAGAAAATGGCACGCAAATGTAGAAATAATGGGAAGTAAAAAAAACTCGATAAATTCGTGATGCACCGCAATGTACAATGGTTCCATTTGGTTTTTGGGCGAAAATTTAAACCATTTCTGGTCTTAATTTTTTTTTATAAAATAGGGAATATTTATCCAAGCAATAGCAACGTGGAAAAAAAGATCCGAGAAAAGTGTTTTTTAAGGTAAAAATAGCCTTTTTTAGAATAAAATTTACAAAATTATGAATAAAAAAAAAATCACACATTTTTTTAACCCGACCCACATTTGTTAGAATCTTTCAGTATTGCTTGATTATTATTTTTCGTAAATAATTGGGCCGGGTTGTGTTCCCGTGGTTAGTGTCGTGGACTCTGAGTCAGAGTTTCTGGTTTCTGGTTCGAGCCCACTCTACCACAAGCCGTTTAGGCTCATAGAGGTTGGTTTGAATGTCCGCCTAAAAGCCAAACAGGATCAGTGCATCTGCCCGCTAATAGATGAAAGGAGGTACTATCGTCTTAGGATATAACGGACCAATCTGTCCCAATGAAGAAGGAAAGTAAAATCCGTTTTTGACAAGGGTATTTTTTTATATTATTGGAAAGCAGTTTTACGCGTCACTTTCGGATGTCGGAAAAGTACCATATTGAGAATAACTACCAACATAAGAAATAATAATATTCTTGTAAAGGAATGTTTTTTTTCAATTCCACTGGCAAGACCTCCGCATCGCAGCATTTGACGCTAATATCACACGTATGTAAATGTCATTTATTATTAACATTTTTTTACACTTTTCTCCTCGATTTCTTTATTTTATCAATAAAAAGTGTATTTATTTACATTAACGAAAACGTTTTTCACGCCGCGATCGTACTTTAACGCCGATAATCATGGGGGATTCCATACCTAACCTACATTGGAACGTCGATAAATCGTTCCGTCAAATAATAATTTACCGTCAATTATAAACGAAGAGTAAATGGTGAAGTACTCCGGCCCTCGCGAGATGGTGCTCAGTACAGAGTGGGCGCAGGTGGAAGTGATCGATCTCTGCAACGACGGCAACGGGCTGGGCTTCAACATAGTGGGCGGCAGGAGCACCGGGGTGGTCATCAAGTACATCCTGCCCGGCAGCGTGGCGGACCGGGACGGCCGGCTGCAGGGCGGCGACCACGTGCTGCAGGTGGGCGCCGTGAACCTGCGCGGCTTCAGCTCCGAGCAGGTGGCCGCCGTGCTGCGCCAGTCCGGCGCGCAGCTGCGCCTGCTCGTGGCGCGCCCCGTGGACCCCACGTCCTCCGACTTTCGCGCGCTCGGCGGCCACGCGCCCATCGTGCCCACCAAGATCCTCTCCGACCCCGAGCAGCTGGACCGCCACCTCGTCGAGAACGGCTACAACGAGACCTACAACGCCATACCCCAGTGCTACGAGGAGCAGTGCCGCGAGAACGGCTCCACTCCCGAGTCTCACATGCCCTTCCCCATCGCCGCCTTTGTGGACATCGTCGGCAGAAACCCCGCGGCTATCGGGCAACATCCGGCTGCGGCGAACCCCGTTTCTCCCGTCATCACTCTGTCCACGCCGCCCGATGCCGCGCCCCAGCTGCCCTCTCCTCCCGAGATGGAAGTGGTTACGGTTCTGTTGAACAAAAATGTATACGGTCTCGGAGTAACGGTCGCGGGATACGTGTGCGAAAAAGAAGAGCTCTCCGGTATATTTGTCAAAAGCATAATTGAAGGAAGCGCGGCGGAATTGAGCGGACAAATTAAAATCAACGATCGTATCATCGAAGTAGACGGCGTTTCTTTGATCGACAAAACGAATCCGCAAGCTGTAGAGGTTTTAAGAAACACGGGGATATCGGTAACCCTCGTTCTAGAGAGGTACCTGCGAGGCCCCAAGTACGAGCACCTGCAGCTCGCGCTCTGGAGGGAGGATTCCCCCCCCTCGCCGCCCTCCCCCTCCGTCACCACCCTGTCCTGGTTCCAGGTGCACACCGATAATGCCGAGAGTTTCACAGGAATCGAAATGGAACCGGAATCTCACACCACCATCGACTCTACCATCCTCGAACCCGAGGAAATGGAGGATCCGCCTCCGGATATAATTGAAAAGGATCTCGATGCGCATTTACAAGTGGATTCGTATAAAACTAAATGGAGCGAACAATTGGGAGAAGATAAAGAAATTATCATCGCGGATATTAAGAAGCTATCGGGTCTGGGAATCAGTCTGGAGGGGACGGTGGACGTGGAAGGGGGTCAGGAGGTGCGGCCGCACCACTACATCCGCTCTATCCTGCCGCAAGGGCCCGTGGGCATGCAGGGAGCTCTGCTGGCGGGAGACGAACTACTCCAAGTGAACGAGCACTGCTTGCACGGACTCAAGCACACCGAAGTCGTGTCCATCCTGAAAGAGCTTCCGTCCCTCGTGAGACTCGTGTGCGCCCGGAGTTCCGTGGATATGGGCCCGAGGCCTTTAATCAATATGTCCCAAGATAGAGAGGGTTTCGAAGCGCGTAAAATTATATCGGGCAGTATTCACAACTTATCCACGTTGATCAAATCTCATTCTGACGGTTCTATAAATACTTCTAGCACCGCGACGTTAACCGACCATTCCATCTCTAAAAAATCTCAATCGTTGGATTGCGTTTCCAATCTCGCCATGTGGAACGACGAGGAAGTGTTTCTGGATGTCACCAAGGGAGAACAGGGTCTGGGATTTTCCATTCTGGACTACCAAGACCCGATAGATCCGGAGGGAACTGTGATAGTCGTGCGCAGCCTGGTGCCGGGGGGAGCGGCGGAGAAGCACGGGCAGGTGGCCCCCGGGGACCGCTTGCTGTCCGTGAACGGGGTGAGCATCAGGAACGTGTCGCTGGACCAAGCGGTCCAGGCCCTGAAGAGCGCTCCGCTGGGGACGGTGAGACTGGGAGTGGCCCGACCGCTCCCCTCCACCGAACACTGCAGTAAATATAGTAGCAATAGTGAAACACTGGCCACCAAGATTACCAGTTAATATTAGCTATAATTGTGTTAATACGTGTAAAGCGTAACTCAAATTCCAAATAATTTTACCTAACACATAATTATATCATATCTTCGTTAACACCGTATACAATGTCACCGCATTTGATGTATTTTTATATAAATAGGTAACTCAAATTTAGTCATTTTATTTATAATAGAGTTTATAATAACAAATTAGTAAATCCATATAAAGATAATACAACTATTAAATCCTTAAAATAATTATTATCGGCACAGCTAAATTGTTATTTATAATAAACATTAATCTTTTGAAATTCTTTAATGAAATCTAGTCAAATTCGTCAAATTCTTTGAAAGTTTGAAACATAATATAAAGCACCATTGTGTAAGTATAATTAGGAAATTAATTAAATCCAATTGCATTGTATACACAATTTTTATAACACGGGAACAAGAAATTTGTAGTATTGTCGGAATAACATATTTAAAGCTTTACTTGTGAACAAACTTAGTTTTGATATCACTTATATTATAGGGCTTGTAGGTGCTTTTGATCTGAATAATTAAAATATTTTGTAAAGGCCGTATGTGCATTACACTAAAAAAATAATTACAAATTGTTGATGTTAGGAAGTGGGTCGCTACATGAGCATTGTGAGTCTATTGTAAAGGATCCGGAATACTTCTCTCTCATGTATATATATGTATGAATAAGTAAATAACATACAAGAATTCCCGATCATTTTCCACATCATCACACCTATATAATATAGCAATACAACTTTAAAATATGTACTAGTATTTAGCACCGTAATGTTTGATAATAAAACCCACATTGATCTATTACAATTTTGTATATAATGTGAAGGGATTCCTGTTTATAGTTTAGAATATTCAGTGACCAATTTTTTTAAAGTAATCCTTAGGTAACCCTACTATTAGATCCTATTAAAATGTATGATTATATATATATATATATATATATATATATATATATATATATATATATATATATATATATATATATATATATATATATATATATATATTTCACACTCATCTTTTGCTAACTTTAAACATTCCAAAATTGTCACAGATAGCCAGCATTGTAGCAACAGCAGCAATAACTTACTAAATCTAAACAAGACACCAAATTAAAACATTATTTTCAATAAAGTGATTTTTTTGTTGTTGTATGTACAATTATGATAGTAAATTTTGTGCTTGTTGAACAATATTATTATTTATTTATTTTTTCATTCTTTAGTGCCTTCAGAATAGAGCTGTTTCATTCGTGGTTTTAATATCAATAAAGTATTAACATCGTAAAACAATTAGATTTTTTTTTAATAAATAGAATTTATAGAATTACTAAAAACATTCCCATTAATAAATCACATACAAGCCGCATACTCAATTTGGCTTTGTCAAAAGTCTTTGTCACTGGAAATATCACCTATTTTTAACGGATTTTTAAGAAAGGGGATAGTAATGTATGGAATTCAACTGACGTTTTCCACTCTATCCGTTAGTGTACGTAAAACTTTGACATCTCTGAAAAATATGCTTTCCTTTTTTTGGCAATTCATCTAATAAAGCAAAAATGTCACCAATTTTCAATTTGCAATTTTCGACTAAATATCAAATATAAGTTTCCTGAGTAATGCAAGGTACGTGTGATAACTGGCAATAATTCATAACTAATGTAACCGGGGAATTTATAATAAGTATGTGATTGGTAGGAGATTTACATACTCTCAATGAAATATTTGTGTAAGAGACATTTAATAAAAATTGACATAGAGGTCTATTTTTTGTAACTATAAAGATTTATCTTAATTCTGTTAAAATAATATTACAAATCAAATTTATTATACCCCGTGCAAACTAACTGGAGAGATTAAAATATTATGAAGCTTTTTATAGACATTATTTCTATACAACTTATATTAAAAATATTTAACATCTTTTTAAAATAAAAAGCCCCTTTTCGTCTCCCAAAAAGTATTTGTCCATTGTATTAATTCAAATTTCCATACAACTTATATTAAAAATATTTAACATGTTTTTAAAATAAAAAGCCCCTTTTCGTCTCCCAAAAAGTATTTGTCCATTGTATTAATTCATATTTCCATACAACTTATATTAAAAATATTTAACATGTTTTTAAAATAAAAAGCCCCTTTTCGTCTCCCAAAAAGTATTTGTCCATTGTATTAATTCATATTTCCATAATTTGGAAATATGGATTAATTGGTTTTAATACAACCCATTCCTATCAATTTGACCGCCTTGCCAGGCTGCCATTAAATTCATAAATTTATTTGCATAATAACAGTGAAATTAAAAATTCTCTCAAAAATCAGGCAAAATCACCACTTCAATGTTATTTTAATGTCACTAAAAATATATTTGTGCATTGTACAATATGTCTATATCAAAATTACTGATGGAAGGTATGTTATCTCATAGTTAATTAAATATGATATTTTATTCGGACAATCTTATAAAAATGATTGCAATAATAATGTATATTGTAAATTATACCTCGTCTTCCGCAGTTTAAGTATTTTAAATTTGTGCATTCTTCTTGTGTCTCCTTGCCGTTTTTTCTGTTTTAGACATTAGATATAAACAAACATATCGTACAGCATACAAAATAGTTGCTAAAGCTACTAGTTATCACAAAAATAAAGAAAATTCAAAAGTATCATGCAAACAATATGTAGTTATATTTACAATTTATAAATATGTGTTATTATAGTGAAAAAAATAATGATTGTCAAGCAAATAAATATTCAAAATATTAAGTAAAAGATTAAATTGTCCTGCGTGGTATATACATACTGTTTGAATCTGATATATCTCGGTAATCCCATGTTGATTGAATCCGGTATTTGTAAACTTACACAGATTTGAACATACAAAATTTTCTTAAAATCAGGTAATCAACCAATTGCAGTTATTTTTACTGATTCCAAAAATGTTTGTAGTTTTAAAAATAAATAAAAAATTATTGATTAATAACTTGTGTGACAATATTGATACTTATAGTTGAAGTTTCAACTATATTTCTTCTTACTATTGAACACTTTACTGATTCAAGGGTTTATATTTTTTTAATATGTGAATCCTTTTTTTGCTATTCAATAAAAAATATATTATTTTACATACACATTTTTCATATGAATCACATGGTGACTTGTTGAGAATGTTAAGTGTTCTATTGTCTTGTTCGGTATGCTTACTCTACATCATAGATGGAGATGTTGTATGAAAATCCAAATTTGACTAAATAAATTGTACTTCAGACACGTAACTAAATAATAATTCTTGCCTCGATTTGTCAGCCGAGGTTCTATTGTGTTGATTTTAATAACAACTTTTTTTATAAACTAATGATTTAAAAAATAAGTTAATGTAAAAACGTTTAATTTGCATACTTATTAATGTATAGTTATAATAATTATTCTCAATTATGCAATAACTTGAATATTTTTATCTTTTTCGTCTAGCTATAAATTACTATTGTACACTGACTAATCTGTATTTGATTGCACAAATTATCCTGCCATAAAAGTGATTCCTATAATTATTATTGATGCAAATAAATAATTTTATCTATAAGGCACATATTTAATAGTTAATGAGATTTATATGATGCCAGATAGTATTGTATTTATTTATATATGTATGTCAAAGGAATAAGGTTCTATGCATGTTATAGGAATAATTATTTTCTGATAAAAGTATGTCTTTTATCTCACTTAGGGACACGGTCAATGGTCAAGATCGGTTTTGCTTTAAGTAATGGAAGTTTTTACCAAGTAATTGCCTTGATTTATAAAATATCTTCATATGACTTTATTTCTCTGATGTACAAATATTATGTCAATGGGTAACAGCCCCTACTATCTTAACTAATATTTAAAGATGAACATATTAGACCACAGGTTCCTAAACTTAGTATGGTGCCCCCCCATTAAGATTTCTCATCAAAGAGGAATATAAAATTACCAGAATGTCCCATCATAGAGAGAGGGAAGGAATAAAGATATATCTCACTTCTTAGCACTTCTATCTGTCTCTTTTGGGCTTCTTATGCCCTGTAAAAGTCTTCTAGAATACCCACAAAGGGGCGTTATTGCCCACTTTGAGAAATACTGTTTTATACCCTGGAATTTATGAAGCAACATGTAAAATCTCAAGGTCTTTTGAAAAAATAATTCCTCTGATCCAAAATGCTTTAAATTGTACTTTAAAGCTTTTTGCTTTCTGGTGGTCTATTTGATTAATTTAATATTTTTAATAGGTAAATGAAATTTCTTATTTTTTGTGGTATTATTTTTACTAGTATGTACTATCTAATATTAGTTCAGATAATCTGGCTGTTGACCATCCATAATTCCAAACATGATTATGTTATTTTATAAATTATAGAATTAACAAGCAATATTATTAGTATTTAAGTTCCTAGTGTCTTTCGAAAAGACGAAAGTTAAGAATCTTAGTTATATAGAGTCTTTTTCACTCAAATAATAAAATGAATTGTTTGATTGACTCTCCTCTATAGCGCAGTTCATATTGATCACTTAACATATTTCATACAAACTGAGATGCTACGTTTATGCTTGCAATTTTAATTTTTTATTTTATTAAAAGAGGAATTGTATATTTATCTGTGATTTTTTAATTTTCAAAAGATTTTAACACAATTTATCTATACAATAATTATAACTTGTAAATTCCTCCGTCTATTTTATATGAAACTCATTCATTTTTTATTCAAGCTATAACATATACCAAGTATATTATACCTAAACCCTTGAATATAAGAAACCAATCTCTAAATATATATTCTCATTATTTTGTTGATGGATTATTCACCAATATTTTAAATACATTTATCAATTACTAGTCATTTATTGTGATTTCTTTTTATGATATAATTTCAACGCACTGTACATGATGTATTTACCATAAGAAAACGCATCGTATGATAATAATTTCTAAATAAAATAATCGGAAACAAATGCTTTGTTATTATTATTTAAACCTGTGAATTTGACCTATCCTATTTTTTTATAAAATTAAATCATTTACATTTAACCACTTTTTAAAAAAAAGTGGTTAAAACAAAGTTATTTAATTTTATAAAGCTTATAAAATGTACCACAAACTATCTTTGGAAAACATTAAAAAAATATCCTATTTTTATTTACATTGATTTATTTTTTTACATCTATTAAAGAAACTGGACTTTACTATCATTTCAATTCAAGTACTCAATTCTATTTTACATAATATATAATATACCCATAGGTATATTGTACAAAAGTGGCTTTTAAAAAACATTTTTGCCTATCATTTTGCCATATTTAGATATTTGACATTTTTAGAAAATAAAATTATACTTTTTATCTAATATTGGTTAGAAATTAAAAAAAGTTAAATAAACAGTAATTGTTTCTTCTTTAAAACATTTTATGAAGAACAAAATATAGAGAAAGTGCAGAAATTATAGGGTTTTTTCCAAAAAAATTACATGCGTATTGTCATTGGAAACTTTATTAAACAACAGGTTGCGTTTATATCTATTTAAAGCACATGGGGCACCTATAGAGCGATGGAAATTTAAATGATTGAAAGTCTGATACAGGTGATAAAAATCTGTATAATCTCTTTTGTTGTATGGATTTTTTATTACAAGGTCTAATTTAACAGAAACACTGTATTCATTTACAGTATTCTATCTGGGGCACTTCTTTAAGTTTTGTGAACAATGTAAAATACTGAGAGAACTGCAAAAAAAAAACTAGATCACACCCGATTCTCATAATTGTAATTTAGGTTTATGCTTTTTACATTCTAGATGCAAAAGCAGTATGTCGTGGATGACCAATAAGTTCGTCCTTATTCCGAGTACTCTCATAACTGCAGTTGCTGGGACGTGTATAGTAAAGTAAGTTTTTTTGGTTTGTGATTGATTATCGGTGTTTGAAAATGATGCGGAATGCATCGAAACACGTGTTACAGTAGATTTTAAGAAACAGTGGTATTTACTAAGTAAAACTTAAATAAAAAATGGAATATTTTAATTAATTAATGAAGACAAGTAAAAAATAATCTAATAAAGTTGGTTTCATGGTATCCTGTAACGTATATATCTATGTATGTAATATTTTTACTTAATTAAATATCGCATTTTTGTTTTTAGAGATCACTATAGTGGAGAGCTATGTGATAAAAGCTTTAAGGCCGATGGAAAAACTTTTATTGTTACGGGAGCTAACACAGGAATTGGAAGAGCTACTGTTAGAGAGTTAGCAAAAAGAGGCGGAAAGGTATGACAATAAACATTTTAATGTAAAACAAAAATTCAGTAAGACCCCGCATAATTTGTTTCAAATTCAATCATTGAATGAGGTTATCTTAACATGTAAATACTTATATGTTAACATGTAATGTAGTGATGTCATTTTAAGACTGCGTGCAAGTATAAAAGTAACCAAATTATACACAATTTGAAAGTACCAATACTGTGTGAGATTTCAGGCCATCCAAATACTACCATATATACTGAAACAGCATTAATTAACAGCATTAAAGAGGTTTAATCTTAACACATTTCAGACAGGTATTTTTTATGCCTGCGGACCGTTGACGACGAGATTTGATAATTATGTACATAAATAAGCCCTTAACAAAGAGATTAGTATATAATTTTCAAATAAAAACCTTGGATAATTCCTTCTTTTCTGCCTTTGAAATGAGGCCCATGCAGAAGCTAAAAATACCCTTCCTGTCCCTAGGTATCAATCCACCGAACGGGTAGAAATACTTTTCCTTTCCGAAGTGTGTTCATGTAAATACATACTTGTAGATTTACTTGTGCTCTAATGATATATAATAATAATAATACCGTTTATACCGAAACAGTGTTAAGCGTGTACTGCGTGCTTACTGTAGATTATGTAAAAAAAATATGAACCATTCTCAACTTTTTTAATGCACGACATTTTTATATTGCAAGTAGTAAGATTTTAATCCTTGGTTTCCAAAATTGAATATTTTCAGGTTTACATGGCATGTAGGAATATGCAGAAATGTGAGGAAGCAAGGAAAAATATTGTTATTGAAACTAAGAATCGTTATGTCTACTGTCGGCCTTGTGATCTGTCATCCCAGAAATCCATCAGAAACTTTGTCAAGGTATTTAAAGAGGAACAGGACAGGTTGGATGTGCTGATCAACAATGCAGGAGTGATGCGATGCCCTAAATCTATTACTTATGATGGAATAGAGACACACATGGGAGTGAATCATATGGGACACTTTCTTCTAACTAATCTTCTATTGGATTATCTCAAGGTCGGTTTATGTTATATTTTAGTACAGTTAAACTTCCGCATAACAATTTTTTATCTAATAACCTTTCACATTCATTTTGACAGTCAATGTTTAGTTTACTTCAAGAAGTGAAGTGCAGCACAATACTTTAGAATGTGTTCGTATATTTTACACATTTCGCTCACTCCTTTCAACAACGTCATGTATCAAAAATCGTAAATTTTCAGTTGTGCATGTTTTCGGAACGCCCAGAAAATGTACTATATCCCAGCAAAAGTGGCATATTTTAAACTTAATATTTACCCGCTACAGGGCAGAAAGTGTTGTTTTTGCATTTTGAAGAAAAGGTATTGTTTAATTATTTTTTTAAATATACTAAATATTTTTCAAATGGAGAAAAAACATTCAGGTTTTACCTAAAAAGATCTGATGCACACTAAAAAGATCAATAAGTGGCTTGATATTAATTTTTAATACATTTTATTATATTTTTCAACTTTAAAAACCATCTCCTGGAAAATCATGTTTTTTTGATATATGACGTTGTTGAAAGGAGTGAGCGATTTGTACAATAAATTTAATAACAAAATCATACCAATCATAAAATTATAAAAGTATATATACCAAACTTTTTTGTTGTGATTTACCGACTTAGTAATATAGAAGTTCGACTTTACTTTGGTCGTTATTTCCATTGTAAAGTTTTCAGAAAAGGGCATAAAATTAGATTAATCAAAGATCTCTGAAAGCTCCCGCCACATTCCTAGGTCCGGTACAGAAAATCTTGGTTTCCATTAAGACCTATCTATGCAAAAACTTTTAATACCAAGCAGACGTAAACTATCACGCACCACTAAAAGATCCAATCAAAGATCAAAAGCGCCAATCAAAGATCTATGCGTCTTCATCTGAGACCTTCAATAAACAAATGGTTGGCAGCATTACTGGATCTAGTGTCCTTTCAATTACTGAAAATGAATGGGAATATACAAGTTTGTAAATTAATGTAGGAAAGTGCCTGGCACCGGTTGCCAGAATCCGGTAGCTAAACAATTTAAAACTAAAATTTAATTTTTATAACTTATATAGTTTTGTAACTACAGTGGTGAGAATGTATGATTGAGCTAGGGAAACAAATGGAGAGCTGAGGCCCACCCAACAACACTACTACTAAATTATTGTTTTCTTATTATTATCACAATGTCAATGACAGAATTTTACGAATTATTGATAGCCTCTGAATTTACTAAAATATACTTGTATTTTTTTTTTTAGAAATCAGCACCAAGTAGAATTATAAATCTGACAAGCTCTACCCATGCTCAAGGAAAAATTAACAAAGAGGATTTCAATATGGATATTAACTATGATCCAACTGAGGCTTATAATAGAAGTAAACTGGCTAATGTACTTTTTACTGTTGAACTATCTATCCAACTATTAGGTATTACTTTTTTAATGTATAATTTTAATTTTTATGATAAAATTATTAAAATTTTAGCATTTAATGTGAATAAAAACATTTTTGTGTACTTAATGTACAAAGGAAAGCAATAAGTAACATGTTTAATTCATTATTTTAAAAATTTTACAGACACCAAAATAACGGTTAATGCTTTGAATCCCGGAATCTCAGACACAGAGATAACTCGCCACATGCCTTCCATGAAAGGGATATCTTCATACTTCACATACATGTTTATGTGGCCATTTATAAAGAAACCTGGTTCAGCAGCTCAATCTGTTGTCCATGCTGCTCTCGCTCCATCCCTGGAAAATGTTACTGGACAGTACTTAAGGTAATGTGTTTTTTTTTAAATGGCCCTCATCTTATGTGGAACTGCAATTTGATTAAAATGTTTGAAAAAGTATTCTCCATGTTTAAATCATATATGTTTGTGGTACCTACTTTTATGATTGATTACCTTATAACATAGATAGCACTGGCACATCAGCACCACGTAGGTAATTTTCTTAATTATCAAGAATGTCCGAACATTGCTATACTCTATATCTATTGTATTAAAATAGAGATTGATATATATTGCTCACTCCTTTCAACAACGTCACAAATCAAAAAACTTTATTTTCCAGGAGAACGTTTTTAAAGTTTAAAAAAATAATACAATGTATTAAAAATAAATATCAAGCCACTTATTGAACTTTTTATTGTGCAACAGATCTTTTTAGGTAAAACCTGAAGGTTTTTTCTCCATTTGAAAAATATTTAGTAAATTTAAAAAAGTAATTTAACAATACCTTTTTTTCAAATTGCAAAAACAACACTTTCTGCCCTGTAGCGGGTAAATATTAAGTTAAAAATATGCCTCTTTTTCTGGGATATGGTACATTTTCTGGGCATTCCGAAAATATTCACAACTGAAAATTGATGATTTTTTATTTATGACGTTCTTGAAAGGAGTGAGCGATATAGTAGGGACCTAAAGATTATGTAAATTAAAAAAATCTCAGCGGATTTTTTTTTACCACAGCAAAAATGTGTCCATTTTTTTAAACCTTATCTTTAGCAAAGCATTTAGATTTTCCCCTTTAATAGTACTTAGCGGTTCTGAATCGGATGTCATTTTAAGAGATAAAGCTTGTTACAAGGCTCATTACATTTTATACCTTAGTAAATGAGTATGTCAGCTTTAAGTTTTGGTTATAAATTTGTTACCGTAGAACAGGGTTACTTGAACTTTGATGTGTTACTTGAGCCCAGTACAAAAAAAATTTAAATCTACAGTGGTGTGCCTAATTAATAGACCCAAGACAGTAATTGTTTTCATCATCACTTTTTTGTTTAAAAAACCATAATAACAGCATTATTTGAAAATGTATTTTTATTACATTAATAGATAGCACTTCTGACAACATTATAAGATAGTTTTTACACCTAAAAATACTGAATTACGAATTCGACAGCGGAAATTAATTGTCAAGACGGCGTCGTATGAGTAACGCGCGGTTTTTCGTCTACTGTTTGCGGAACAATTTTTGAAAACAGGCATTCAATTAAATTTTTTTTTTCTATTGAATGCTTATTTTATATGATTGTTCGTGTCTATTGTTAAATATTGTGTAGTAAATATCATGCTTAAGTACAAAAATTTAACAATATATGTGTTTTTTAGAATGGGGAATGTTTTTGATTTGTCACATAAGAAAATTGGCCAAATATCTGGTTTGATTTAGGCAAATATAATGTCATAGTATGAAATAGCTAATATTGTAGGGGTATCATGGAGTTTGGTGAAAAATATAATGAAAAAAATTGATTCTGAGGATAGTTTACGCAACAAGCGTAAGGGTAAATCTGAGAGTAAAAGTGTTACAACCCCAAGAACGAAAAGACATATTCGTGATTTATGTTTGAAAAACAGAAAAATTCCAAAACGTTAGCTTACTTAACATATAAACAACAAGGGATTTAATATTTCTCAGCGTACAGTGAAGCGACGGCTTGCTGAAGTTGGTATAAAGGCGCGCAAACCTGCCCGCAAGCCAATGTTAACGGAGGCTATGATGAAAAACGTTTGAAATGGGCATAAAAGTGCAACTTTTTTACAGTTGACGATTGGAGAAGGGTAAATATCTTAAGTGCTTTAAATTTTTCAGTTAAAAACGATATCTTCCATTTTCAACAGGTATGTTTCTCGGATGAATCAATTTTCCAAATCTTGACTGATAAGTCGCAATTTTTAAGGAGGAGGCTGGGTGAAAAATACCATCCCGATTGTATTGTTCCGACCGTAAACCATCCCATACATGTCATGGTAGGGTCTGTGATCAATTTCAGAGGTACTGGACGACTTCAAATAGTGCAAGGTACAATGAAACAAGACCAGTACAAGAAAATTTTGGAAGAGCGCCTCTTGCCTCAGCTATCTGAATGGTTTAGCGATGGTGTAAAACTTATTTTTATGCACGATAGAGGTCTGTGCCATAAAACTAGGACTATAACTAAGTTTTTAGCTGAAAAAAATATCACTGTCTTAGACTGGCCTGGGAATTTCCCTGACATGAATCCAATCGAAGATGTGTGGGAGCTTATGAAGCGTGAAGTCCATAAATCTACAAGAATTACATAACAAGAGCTGATGGAGAAACTAATTGACATCTGGCATCGCAATGCCCACCTTTAGATGGTGGTAAAAAAATGCATAGAAAGCGTGCCACGCAGGATAGCATCCCTTATCGCCGCAAAAGGAGGTCACACAAAATACTGATTTTACGTCTTGCATTGCTTTTATTTTTTTTGTCTCTATAATAAAATTCTTAGAATGTTAAAATTTATTTGATTGAATGCGCAATATATCTACAATTATTCATTTAACTAAAAAACACTTAAAAAATCACACGATTGGTAATGATAGCAAAAAAATTGTAGCTGTATTGTTATTTGCTTGTTGGGTCTATTAATAAGGCACACCACTGTATATTGGCCTACAATAATGAACGTATCGACATGATTAATTGTTTCCCTGACAGGTGACACTTATTGTCACAATACTTTGATCGATACCACAACCTAAATATTTTTTTTGTACTGGGCTCAAGTAACACATCAAAGTTCAAGTAGCCCCGTTCTACGGTACATCAGTGGAATAACTATTGATTCTTTTAGATTTATAAGAAGATTATCTCAGTCACAATATTATGGGAACTATGATTACTTTTGTCAAATGCTTGCTTCTAAGTGATTGGTACAAATAAAATAGCTCCAAGCATTTATAACACCAACATTTAGAATTACAAAAAAAATCATCCCAAGTATTTGAAATGAAAGAGTGTAGAAAGTAACAATCTTCATAAAAATTACAATATATGGTGCTATTTCTTTTAGATGCGAGGTTTTCTACTGTGTCAAATTTATTTATTATTGTGTTTTTCACATAGCTAAGATCTTTATTGATATCTCAATTTAAATGTTAAGTTATTGAAATGACTTCAGGGTTGTCATCTATGTTTAAAAATTGTAAGTCATGTTATTTTTTATTTGCAGTGATATGAAAGTGGATCAAATAGCCCCAAGTGCTTTGAATATCGAACTCGGACGTTGGCTCTGGGCTGTCAGTGAAAGATGGACAAAACTGGCCGAAAACAAAACTGAACTTGAACAGAACCAAAAATAATGTTTATTAAACTATTATTAAGTCTATCCATTTTTAATTAATGTTTTACTTAGTAAATACCACTATTTCTAAAAATCTACTGTGACACGTGTTTCGATGCATTCCGCATCATCAATACGGTGTTTGAAAATGATGCGGAATGCATCGAAACACATGTCACAGTAGATTTTAAGAAATAGTGGTATTTACTAAGTAAAACATTAATTAAAAATATTATTAAGTCATTAGTAACAATAAAAAGTAGATAATGTTGAAACAGTATGAATATTTAAGTTATATGATTTTTTTTAGCACAATACAGGATCTGGTGGAAAACAATCCCATTTAAAGCCAAGCTAATTACACATTAGAAAAACCATTTTATAATTAAGGATTTTAAATGTATAAATTCAATTATAACATCATACTAGTAAGCCAATATACTTTTAGAAAATGCATTTACGAACAATTAGTAGTCAGAGTGAATTATTTGTTGTGCCTGTTGTTTTAGAGCGCAACCAGCCTCCATCTTTGAGGCTTAACAAGTGACAAGAAATTTGCACTATTTTTATAATATAAAAAAATGCTTAGTGTTTTTTGTTGATTAGCTGAGAAATAAATAATAAAAATTATATAAAAATATATTTTTGTTTCACTACATATCAACAGAAATTGAAAAGCAGAGCCTTTGAAAGCCTTGAAAAGATGCATTGTGTAAATTGGTGATTGAAGCATCACAGGTCGTATAATCACAAGAAATCAATCTTTTCCCAACTATTATTTGTCAGCTTCCGTGGTGTTATGGTCAGGACGCTTGACTACCATACTGGAGGTCCCGGATTCAATTTCTAGGGGGGGGTCAAATAAATATGTGATTTTTTCACTGTAATATTTATTCAATATTACCCTGACTGGTATCTGAAGTGGAGGGCTGATCACCTTTCCTTCATGCGTTAATGGTCAAGACAACAATGCATTTACATGGTGCATTGCCCTTTGCACCATCGGGTGTAGATAAGTGTGAAAAAATTTGGGTTAAATGATTACAATAAGCTTCATACCATAGTGTATGTTGTATACCCACACAGTTTTGTTTTGGTAGCAATTTAAATATCTAGAGTTTTCCTTGATCTCTCTACTTTCTTTAAATATTTCATTTAAAATAAATAGCACTTACATTGTGATTGAAAAAATAAAATAAAATAGACAACAGAAATAAAAGTCATTGAGAAATAATAACAATACATTATATTATTTATAAATTATGTACATTCTGCGATTGTATCAAATTTATTCCCAAATGGAATGGTGGAAACACGGCTGATCGAAGATGAGCTTCCTCGGCTGTGGCTGTTCGGGGATATCGTGGTTGTGAAGCAGTTTGAATATTCCTGTACCGATAGCAGCGGGAATGCCCATGATGATGGACTCGGAGACTCCCTCCATGGCATCAGCTTGGCCGTAGTATGCTGCATCAAACAGGTGGTCAGCAGTCTTCTCAAACTGAAAACAAATTGGTTGACATGTTTATCTTTTTTGGCAAACTGACATCTAGATGCAATCTATGTCATGTAACAGAATTTTCAATTTTCTTTTTCTGTAGTAAAACTTCATATTTTAACCCTGATTTGTACCGAATGGTGTATAGGGCATTTCACCCAAAAAGTCAGTAGGTACATTATATTGCACTTATTCTTCATATTTTGATTAATTTTTTCATATAATCATTAATAACTGCTTGTGGCATACAACGTTAATCCGTTTATACAACTAAATCAGGTTAAATACATTATCAATTTAGTGAAAACAGAATAAACTGGGAAAAGTGCTATTTTTTCGTTCCCCAAAAGGCAGATAGTTTGCCAGAAACTGCCTCATGACAGTTGCATATGTAATTAATAATAGACGAGAGTGAGTCGATTTGTCACCTCAGGATCTACAGATGCTCACAGACATAACAATCGGGTATGCTAACTCTACTTATTGCTGTTTATCTTATACAGTTCATATCTCCAATGATTTTATATGAACACATTGTTGTCAGACAGTTTTTTATCAAACCCGACCCTAATTAGTATACTAATTGGGTTCATATATTAATCACAAGTAACCGCGAACCCAATTCCGATCTATACAATATTTTTTGGCATCTTCCGCTCACCAAAAGAAAGCAAATAAAACGCTTATAAGCGTCTCCCGCTCTCTACCAACAGTATGTAAAATATGCGTTTCTCACAAACAACGTGTTAAGTTGCAAAAAAAAAAGTATATTATTACAGAAGCGAGATTGAGGACGGATTCCTTCATCCTGGCGAGTCCATATCGTGTGATGCCAAGTACTTCTCCGCGTGCTGTCATCTGTCCGGCCAGCAGCATCATATGACGGTAGTCCACTGACATGCCGTGCCCCTCCATTACCTCCTTGATCTCGTGCATGATGGTGGTCTTGGCAGCTTCCACGCCCAGGGTTTGATACACCTGGAAACAGTGTGCGGAATGCAGGTTAGTATAAAGCAACAATATTCTAAAACCTCATCCATTTTCACAGCTTTTCATCTGTGAGTATCTAATATTATTTTTGGATTATCATGGCATGTGTCATCTTCTGTTTAACAGCGTTAGTAGAACAGCTTAATAATAAATTGCTAATTAACTAGGGTTGAAAGTCACATCTCAAATGATAAAATAACCTATGAATGTTAATAATAATCATGTGCGTACTTATAGTTTACATATCTGGCTTTAACTATACAGTATATTAAATATTATTCATAGATATCCAATCTAGATATCAATTTGCTAATTGCTTAGATTTGTATCAGAAGAAAATAATCATTTAAAATAATTAAGAATTTCACAAAAATATTAACTCTTGTATTGTAGTGAGTTATTTCCATTGATAATTATTTCTCATAAAATCATCAGTGACTATGAATGAAAATTTCATGCGAAAAATTGATTACCGTGAATTGAATTTCATCTATTTTTAATAATGTTTTTTTCCTAAGTTATTGATATTTACAGTATGAATTTTGAATGTGAAAATTAAAGGGTTTTTAAAAGTAGTAAGTAAATTAATTTTAATTTACTACAATCACTTATTTTTTCTTCAAATCATCGAGTTTATGATAAAAGAAAAAATGTGTGAAAATAAGTTTCGATTCCACTTATATGGTTTGCAACTTACCTCCCAAATATTGTTAGATGTGGTCTTATTCCCGTTAACACCATATGTTGCCATCACATCTCGTAAACCATCGCCTTCCACGCAAAGCTTGTATCTAAAAAATATATTTTTATTATTGATGGCATTAGCTTATATGAGGTTGTCCACCACCCGAAATTTTACCGTCCAGCAGTCTGGTTTTGAAAAATGAAAGCGACTACGGCAGTTTAGCGTGACCGAATTTACGCGCAGCGTGTTCACGCACCGATCAAGAGCACCAATCCGAAGAAAGATGGACAAAAGCACAAGCCAATCATCCGTTTTATATGCTAACTGTCGTGCCGGTCGGTAAAATTCCGTGTAGTGCACAAACGAATTGAAAACAGGGAGAAGAAACATTAGATGCGTATGCTTGTCGACATTATAATGAAATATTTATGGATTTAATTAACATTAAATGAAATGGTGGTATTTACTTGACGGGAGTTTTAGTGTCATCGCAAGCTATGACAGCTCGGGACACGTGACTGAGTCCTTTGATGATGACCCGGGGCACCTGCTGCGCCAGCAGCTGCAGGGCCATGTTCAGGGCGTGGCTGTGCTTGTTGATGTCCGGGGAGATGGTCAGGATGGAGTCCCCCACCACTGTCACATTATTCGGTTTCAACTTCAACTTTGATGTGCATAATCTATAATGAAATTGTTTATAAATGTTTGTACATTAATATATAATACATTGTTTGTAATACATTTGGCGTTTATTTTGTAGAACTTTATGTATTAAATTTATTTAATTTATGTATTAAATGTTAAATCCAACACTGATTTTTGAGTCTACTAAGTTGTATTTTATTATTTAAAAAAACAAATAAAAATCAATTTTGTGACAATTGTTTCGACTAGTTATGGTCACAAAATAGATTTTTTTGTGTTTTTTTAGTCTAACATTTAATATTTGTCAACTGGGCACACATTACTGTGTGGATAAATGGAAAAAATGAAAATAGAAATACGTTTTTAATATGCATAACTTCATAATACATACTTATGAAGTGACGAAAATATCAAAAAATCTATGAAACAATAATGTAATCGAAAACATCAAAATGCCAGCAAAAAAGTGAGAGTAGCTGTCACGAAGCACGCTGGCCGCCATGAGCATGAATATGAGATGTCAAGTAGTGTGATTGTTGCTGTTATGTTTAACAGATGTTGCTGCTATTGAGATAAGGCTGTCTAAAAAAAATTTACCATTTTGTCATGTTTTTAATTTTTATTTATATTGATGGATAAAATAAATTTTAAAGCAATAGATGAACATATACATTTTTATTTACATGGCTTTGTAAATTTTACTCACGAGTATCGGATGGATTCCGCATTCACTTCTAAACTTAGCAGTTTGATCCTCTCAGTGTTTAAACGAATCAGCAAGAAACAGTCTTCTCTCAAATACACTTCTTCTATGTAAGTTGTTATCTGCAAGAATGGAAATATGAAGTAGTCAACAGCGTTGTCAATAAAGACCCATTTTTAGAATACAATTTATCAGCAAATTTGAAGCTAGAAAACCTATGTTAGAATACACTGTATAGAATTGTAGTATGCCGGGAAGCATATAAGGTGTGTTTTATATTTCCATGTTGAGATGTCAAAAAAGTTTTAGTACCTTTATGATTCTGGTTTAATTATATTGAAGTAAAAAATCAATACAAATAATAAAAATATCTAGTATTAAGACTTTATTTTAAAACATCAACAAACCATGCATGTGTTTATTGTTTTGTATGTATTGTTCCACTCCAGTACTAAGGGTTAAAAGCGGATTAATCTCATTCAAGATCTGTGTTAAGTGAGATAATCTTAAACTGAACAAAACAATAGCAATACAAGCGACATAGGCGTAGAACGGAGTAAAAAATATGTAAAAACTGCGAGAAGTCTAAAAATTAGAATAAGAGAACATCGCCGTGGACTAACAAGTAATCATTTTTCAGAATTTGCAAATCATATCATGGAAACTAACCACTTATTTGACTCTCATACACTTAAATTATTACACTCTGTTACAAATAAAGGTCAAGTCATGAATAATTTAGAAATACATAAAAATTTTAATTTAGACAAAACGTTAATTAATAATATACTGTTTCAAAATACGTCACCATTATTATCAATGTTTCCTTTTACAAAAAATCTTGTTCCTTCACCCCTTCCCTATATTTATTAACCTATATATACCCCTTAATATATTTTTTGTTCGTTAGTTTTAATTTTTACAAGAATATGAAAACATCTTTAAGTTTTCGAAACTAGTCGTATATATAAATAAAACTCATTAAGTGGTATATTCAAGTGTTTAATTTTAAAAAAATAATCAACAAGTCATTCCACAAAGTTAATACCGAATCGATAAATGATATGGAAAATATGTAATGAAATTGAATACCTCTCCAAGCGTGGTCTTCTCAATCCTTCCCTTGACCTTCCTGGCAAACTCCTGGTCCAACGGGTCTATGAGTTCAGCCGTGATGATGGGTGTCGAGATGTTCTTGCTAACGTTGATGATCTCCTTGATACGGGGCACTCCCTGGGTGATGTTCATGGAAGCTACTCCGGCGAAATGGAACGTCTTCAGGGTCATCTGGGTACCGGGCTCTCCGATGCTCTGAGTTCATCAAAATCCATTTATAATAATAATTAAATTATTATTTTTCTTAGTCTTACCGGCACTAGATAGTGAATAGGGCAGTGCAGATTGACTGACGATTGATTAATTGATTATGAGATGATCGGTCCTGCACTACAGGTACTGGTTCATCCGTCATTGGACAGGATGAACCAGTACCTGTAGTGCAGGACCATTTTATTTTTTATTTTTGAATTTGTATAGTTGAGATAGTATCTACAATAAAAAGAAGGATGTTTTCAATATGTAACGCAGTCGGACGCTATTCAGGGTTGTATTTGTGGTGTTACCAAATTCCCTTCTTAAGAAAAAAAAAGAAGAAAAAAAACATGAAGTATTCTTTACAATGTTGACATGTTTGTTACAATTTTTAAAAAATTCATTGATATTTCATCCTTAAAAAATAGCCAATGCGGGATTTTTTATAGTTACCACAAAATGGGCTAAAATATGAGTTCAAAATAGTCAACCAATGGTAGGTTGTAAGTCTTGTGAATGCAGACATCCACATTCCCCCCATATAAAAATATTGGAGGTACATAATGGTAAAACACAAACAATGAATAAAAACAAAGTAAGTCACTTTATTATGCTCTACAACTATGCTTTGCAAATAATATAATAATATAATAAAACCCTTATCCACACCCTAATGGTGCATAGGGCACTGCGTCATATAAACGCAACGTTATCTTGATCGTTTACACGTGAAGGAAAGGTGATCAGCCCTCCGCTTCAAGTACCAGTCCAGGGTGTTATTGAATAAATATTACAGTGAAAAAATCACTCATATTTATTTTTGCAAATAATACTAAACCATTTTTTTAAATACTTAGTAAGATGAATACCTGAGCAGCCAATGCACCGACAGCTGTTCCGGGCTCGATGATACTCCTCATGTATTTACTTTTACAAGTGGTAAGGAATACGACAACTTGCGATACTGTCAGCCTCTCCAGTTCCATGGCAATCGGACCGCAGTTTCGGTATTTTGCATGCAAACAATTCACTTTAGCGGCGACGGCGCGAAGGAAATTTCTGTAACTCAAATATACATGAGGAACAAGAATCAAATAGGATACAAATCTTTTTCAATGTAAACGGTCAATAAAATAAACTTTAACACCACTGATCCTCATTGATCCGATCAAACGATCATTTATAGAGGAAATTGAAACAGTTCCTGATTATGTTAGTAATAAAAAGAATAAGAAAAGAAAAGTATCTTACAAAAGCTCAAGTTTGAATTCTGGACTGCAAGATTTGAAGTCTTCCATTTCTAGTGTTTCTTCAGCAGCTGCAATGATGGCATCTCCGGAAAGTGATTCCTCCTCCCTATAAAAATAGACACAAATTACATCATTTTTATTTTTATTATAGATGTCGAAGGATCTCCATGGATCGAAGATGGAAAAGGAATATGGAAGTCTTTGGTCATGAAGGACACCATTGCTATATGAAGAAGGAAATCTTATTCTTCTTACCCTTATTGATGCAATATTAAGTTGATCTTTAATTATATGAAAGCAAGGTCTTCTGCCTGTGTGGAGGCGGAAATAAAAGAAGAAAGTTAGGTAGGAAAAAGACAGTAGCCGCAATTTCCAACTCGAGGTTGCATACACATACTTGTACAAGTCTTTTAAGACCAAAAAAATATGTATGCATGGTATGAATTTTTAAAGTTAACTCGCATTTGTGTGTTTGTATACTTGGGATGTAATTTTTGTTTTAAAGACAAATATTACATCCCAAGTATTGAATGCATGATGACAATATTCCTGTATGCATAATTCTTAAAAGTAATTGAGATAATTTCTTTCACTTGAATAAAATAATAAAATAACAAATAAATTAAAATTTCTACAAGAAAAAATACAAACCTGGATGGACATTTAGCTCTGGTATCGTAAAGCACCCGGTTAAGATCAACGGGTTTGTCTTTAGCTTCCATATAGGAAGGGTCCAGTCCATCACTTCCGTACTTGAATTCTACAACTTCACCCACGGCATTCCGGACTGTCATGTCGTAGTGCAGCACCAGATCTTCCAAAGACTACAACATCGACAATATAAGACATCAATAAGTGATTAACTAAAATTTATCATAAATACTGGTATTTTTGAGATAAATAATGGTATAATTGTTAATTGTTATAGTTGTGCGCCTCCGTAGTGTGATGGTCAGCACGCTCGGCTATTGTTCTGGAGGTCCCGGGTTCGATACCCAGGGGGGGTTAAATAAATATAAATGATTTATTCACTGTAATATTTATTCAATATTACCCTGGACTGGTACCTGAAGCGGAGGGATGATCACCTTTCCTTCATATGTAAACGATCAAGATAACACTGCGTTTATATGAAGCAGTGCCTTATGCACCATTGGGGTGCGGATAAGGGTTTTATTATTATTATTATTATTATAATTGTTTCTTGAAACATATTTTATATCCAAAGTACTTGAAAACTGTATAAAACATGTTTTGTGACATCAGAGAATCCAATTATTTGTGACAAGTGTCATATTAGACCATGTGACATGTGACCATCAACTAGTGCTTGCATAAAATACTTATCCCGATAGTACAAACTTAAAAATAGTACACTTTATGCATTACTGCGGAAATAAATCATACTGAACCTCTACCTATTGTTTGATTTTATGTATTAAAGGTAAACAATTGGGATTATTTCATAATTGAGCTAAATGTCCCAGTCCTAATGTGTCCTGATTAATGCGTTTACTGCATATAAAATAATGTCACACAGATAAACTTAAATTTGCAAATTTTTGAAAACCCATAACATTATTCAACATGAAATTCTACCTTCTATTTAAACATCATAAATAAGTGTGTTTCTTTGTGTTAATAAAACACATAAAGCCAGCTACGAATCTTTATCTTTATTCAACACGACTCTCGGATTTAACGGGAGCCGTGTTAGACACACAGAATGTGTTAAGCGGATTGACTGTATTTAGTAAATTTAGGTAATGAGGTTTACTTTAACAAGTCGCCTCTGCAAGTATCCAGTCTCGGCAGTCTTGACAGCCGTGTCGACAAGCCCCTCTCGGCCTCCCATGGTGTGGAAGAAGAACTCGGTCGGAGTCAAGCCAGAATAAAAACTGTTCTCAACGAAACCGCGAGCTGCAGGTATTTTTGCTAGAAATTCAAAGAAAGACATGTTGTACTAAAGATTTAATTTAATAAGGACTAAGTCTTGAAGAAAAAGCTATTTGCTTCGAAACTGATGGATATTAATATAAGGTTTAAATAAGATATAAACTATTATTTATTTGGTATTAACTTTGTGGAATGACATGTTGATTATTAAAAATATAATACTTGTATTAGACCACTAATTGAGTTTTACTTCACACGACTAGGTTTTGTGATCACCTGTCCATTAAAACATAAGTTGTTTTCGAAACTTCTTCTAACCGTTATCCACACCCAATGGTGCATAGGGCACTGCATCATAAAAACGCAGTGATATCTTGATCGTTAACCCATGAAGGAAAGGTGATCAGCCCTCCTCTTCAGGTACCAGTCCAGGGTAATATTGAATAAATATTAGATCGAAAAAAATCACATTAATTTATTTGACCCTTCCCCCCTGGGAATCGAACCTGGGACCTCCAGAACGGTAGCCGAGCGTGCTGACCATTACACTACGGAGGCGGACACCTTTTTGAAACTAGTTGTGGGAAATAATATTCATTAATGGTTTAATACAAGTGTTTAATTATTAATAAGATATAGTGATTTTATAACAATTACAAGTTATTTTGTTAGTAACTGTCTATTATACTTACAGTGCCTTTCAAAATGAGGGAGTGATCTATCTTCAAAGCCATTTGGTACTCTTTTACCATTCAAAGCTTGTTGGCCGACACATGCTATCATTTGGGATATATTGATGTTTGAACCTAAAAGAAAAGAAAAGTTTAACAATACATACATTTTCTTCTTACCCATAACTGAACCTCATGGTTATCTTTGATGACACTGTATCAATCGAAAATCGTAATTTACAAAGTAATCAAGTCCTGTGCTGCAACTACCAGTCCAGGGCATATTAACTTCCAATGGGTGAAATACCCGGCAAGAAACGAATAAGCACAATGATCTAATAAGTGCTCTTCTTATACTTGCTTCAATTATACTTATATATTAAATAACAAAATATTCAATATTTCGTAACTGAATATAAATATTAAAAAAATAAGGTTTTTTTATTAACAGTTTTTTCATCTCTCATGTATCAGATGGAGCTTTGATTGTATCATTTTTATCACTCAATAAAATATCAAATCTACATAAAATAATTGAACTAATTGTTTTTGGAGTTACTTTGTGATGATATTTATCCATTTTAAATTTTTTCCATTAAAGAATAATAAATTTAAAAAACAGTATCCATACCTTCCTCATTTTTCAACATCCCAACAACACAACCCTCAAATGTAAGTTTTACAGTTTCACAAATGTTTTATAATGATATTGAATATATTGAAACTTAAAATTTATTCATGTAAAGTGGTATTTATAAGGTGCAATTTAAATACAAAAAAGATAGTTGATCATAATGAATTGAGTATTTTTTTTTAATTCAAAATAATATTATGGAATGACATCTAAAAAAATGACATCTACTTTAAAATTCCAGTTTTATGAATATAAGAAATGTCGCCTAGACATAGGAAGGAATAGTGAGGGGCAGAACTGTCGTTTATAGAATAATAGTAAAAAAATAATTATATCATGTATCTAATGGATACATTGTACCTATCAGAGGGTTGAATCAATATCAGAGTGAAAAGGAGATCATAATAACCTTTGGAGCCACTCTGCGCCATGATCAGCGGGGCATTGGTAGGATGCAGTTCCCGGAAACAGGCCTTGGCAGCCAGCTCCCTGATGCTGGAGAGCTCATTGAGCATCACGGCCTCGAGGGTCTGCTCCACGGAGCATCCTGGCTGGCACTGCAGAGTGCCCCTCTCCATCTCGCGGATGTACTCATCACACTTGCCGTAACTGAGGAATTGAAATACATTACTTACTTATACTCATTCATATCGTAGTCGTACAGGAGAAAGTGACTAACTAACAAAACGTAAAATGTTCAGGAGGGCCATTTAACCGTTATTACACTCTTGTTATCAATACAGTTAGTCATTTTTTACAAATCAATAAATTATACTTCCAAGTTTAAAACTTTTTTCAGGTCAACATTAATCTAGTAAGATGTCAAATAGTCAAAAATCACGTTTTTATAAAAAATGCACTTAATCATTTTCTCCTGTATGAGGACGATATATACAAACCACAATGACTTCTCCACGTTAATAGTAATAATGTTTGCATTTTCACCTGTTGATGAGAACATCTATAATTATCGAAAGTCATATTTTACATTAAAAAAACTCTATAAAGTGGTCTTAAACCAGTGTTTTTTTTTTTTTTAAATAAGCTAATTTCTATAGCGGTGTTATGTAAAAAATCACCCCAAGGGGCTTCATGACATATCTCTAGATATTATTTCTTGGTAAGTAAGCGAAACTTTTTGATTGTTTATAGCAAAATATATACAATAGCAGAATAAACCTTTAGGTGACACAAGATACATATTGTCCTAGCTACTGCTACTATTCTTTTTCTTCCTAATATTCTTCATCCATTGCCTTTTTTATACATATAGCAGTAAAGTCCTTCGCTGAAATCACCTATCCTATGAAATATATTCCACTCCTAAATCGGAGAATCTCTAGTTTACGACTGATTGCTATACGCCGGGTCGATCCAATGTGACAAGGTAATCAGTTCTGCACTCTGGATAATTGGATACAGGAGTAGAATAAATTTTAATACATTACATATGGATAACATCAGTTAAGGAGGAAGAATATTAGGTAGAAAATGGGTTTCAAACCTGTAGCATACTAATTTAAGTAAGTTTAACAAATACAAACAAATTGTTTGAGGATATTAGACGTTGACAAAAAACTTGGACAGTGACTATTCCCCACCATATGTTTAGTTAACATTTCATACCCGGACTGTAGGAGCTTGTTTTTTGCTTCGATTAGTTGCTTGCCAGGAGTTACATCAATTATTCCAAAACTAAATCCTCGGTTCATCATGTAATACGACGCCATTCGTGCTAACCTGTGAACAGCACACAAACAATCTTAAGTTGAATTAAACTACTTAAAAAATCCTTACAAAAAAAAACAGATATTAAAACAGAAAAAAAATTAATAAAAATAATTTACAGACCTCCACATTCCTTTGACTGCATGCTCTTCCCCCCAATCTCTGAGTAGAATGTAAAATATACTTGTCTTAGTACCAGAGCCCAATGTACTCTTATCCATGGAGCCGCACAGCAACTCGGAATTTCTTATTATCACATCTACAAAATAGACCCAAATTATTATACAATTCAAAAATATATTCCTTATGATGAACAGCAATCGTTGATATGAAGGCAACAAGAAAGTTTTATCATTCACAGTGCATATGACCTGGCATTGGCCTTTGTTGTTGTTGTTGGATTACCTATTGGCGTCTAAATGACTGAATTCTAGCTACAGCTGCAAAAACACTTGTTTCTACTTAGGCTACAAATTTGAAATTTTTATAGTGAGCGTTTTTACTCTTTGTGATTAAAGTTATTAAATTTCATGTACATATTTCTTTTTTCAGAAACATTCTGTTTCAGAAACACTTACTAGTGGCGTTGGCCGACTAAAGTGATAACAAAATTTTATTTTTATTCCAAACCTTAATAGATTACAAAGAAAACTTTTATTAAGGTAGAATTGTGTATACGCTGTGTAACATAAACAATTCTGCTTGCATAAAAATATGCGACATCTGTTTTTATCTAAATTTATATCCTCCAGTGACTTAATCCAGTGTTTGAGGACAATTAAATAATAAAATAAAATAGAGTACAGCTAAATATATAATTTTTACTATACATACAGGAGTCTTGAACACACATGTCTAAATTTGATGTATAATTTTTCCCCTTTGTCTGAAGATTTGCATTTACTATGCATCGCTTATTTGGTTTTAAAATCAAGCTGAAAGAAAGGAAAGTTTATATTAAAAGAACTGTTTGTATATATATTTGAAAAATTTATGACGTACATAAATAGGTTTTTAGTTGTTGCTAATTTTCAATGGGAAATTTCTTTATTTTATTTATTGTTTCGGCATTAACTCTGTGGTAAGACATGTTACAATGATTAAAGAAAACACTTGTTTTTTACCACTTGAGTTTTATCATTCAGGTCTGTATAATAACTATAGTCTGTATAATAAAAGTTATTATACAGACCTGAATGATGGAAGTTTAACTTCTGAAACATGTAGTCTATAATAAAACTCAAGTGGTAAAAAACAAGTGTTTTCTTTAATCATTGGAAATATCTTTCAAATTTTGGTCTCTTTAACAAGATTTTACTACAGTACATGATAGTTACCTAAACACTTGTTTGCCAGTCCACATACACCGTGGTTTCAGTATCGCCGGGATGGGCATGTCAATCTTCATAGTGGCATCCTTGCCAGCAAGCAGACAAGCAGCCAATTGGTACACTTGTTCCTTTGTTAAAAAACAGTCTCTTTGGGTGAGCAAATACCCCCCCGTAATAAAATCTTGAGTTGCCGCAATCAACAGTTCCCCGTTTCTTGGTGTAACTAAATTAGATTTATTCTGAAAAAGTATATATTCTTTATTAAATATAAATTCAAGAAGTTGATTATTTTGTAGTGATTCGATGATCAACTTACGCCCATTAAAATCAATGCTTCAGCTCTTGCTTCTTCGGTTTGCGGTAAATGAAGATTCATTTCATCGCCATCGAAATCAGCATTATATGGTGTGCATACGCATTCATTGAATCTACAAAAATCACATACATATAATTTATTTTGTAATCTAGTATTTACATATTATTATTTCCATTCGAACTTTTGAAAATCATTCATTACATTTTTTTTTTAAACTGAAATTACCTGAAAGTCCTTTGTGGCTGAACTTTGGCTCGGTGACACATAATGGAAAGTTTATGAAGCGAGGGTTGTCTGTTAAAAAGGACTACATCATCATCAACAAGATGCCTTTCAACAACGTCACCACACTGAAAAAAAAATGCTTATTTATGCATGATATTACATACTTCACGTCTTTTTGACGACCTGTTATAGGCAGAATGTTATTCTATACACTTGATTCTTGCACACAGATTTCCTGCCTCTAATTCCAGTGAACTTCATATCCATAATGAAATCTGACATATTTACATGCAAGCAATTAATATAACTTATTATGTCAAGTCTTTTATCAAATTTCTCATATTCTACATATATTTTTTTGTGTTTAAAGGTACAATATGTTATGAAATTGAACAACGTGTTTTTGTAGTATTGAGGACGATATGTTATGTAGAACTGAAATGGGTACCTTTAATTCCTGCGCTATCTTTTCCCTGTTTCCGTACTTGAGAAACTTCTTAAAAGCTGATCCCCTCTGTTGTACGTAATTAGCGCCTGGATGTTTATCCGGACCATTACAAACCAGGGAACGAAGCCATTGCAAGTTAGCAGGAAATACCTTCTCTGGATATGTCAATATTTTTGCCACATGAACAGGGACGCCAACCTGATAAATGAACAAAAAATAAGTACTATATTTTTAATGCTTATTATTATAAATTATTCAACTCAGATAAAAATTTATTTTTAAAAAATGTATTAAGTGACCTGCTGTATTTGAAGATTGGGATCCGGAGAAATGACAGTTCTGCTGGAGAAATCAACTCGCTTTCCGGACAGATTACCTCTAAATCGACCTTGTTTGCCTTTCAATCTCTGAACAAGACCTCTTCCAGGTTTTTTTGGCTAAGAAAGTAAGAAAACATTTTTTATTATTACATCTATACATTCCACCTCCGTAGTGTAATAGTCAAGCACGCTCGGCTACCGTTCTGGAGGTCCCGGGTTCGATTCCCAGGGGGGGTCAAATAAATATAAGTGATTTTTTTACTCTAATATTTATTCAATATTACCCTGGACTGGTACCTGAAGCGGAAGGCTGATCACCTTTCCTTCGTGTGTTAACGATCAAGATAACACTGTGTTTGTAATGCAGTGCCCTATGCACCATTGGGGTGCGGAAAAGGGTTTGAATGAATAATATTAATTAAAGGGCATAAATTACATTTGCCCCTTCTGTATACTACTGGGAAAAAAAACCCACTGTTATAAATGAGATGCACCAACAGAATGCTGTAATGACTTACTTGCATGGCAATCGGAATACCGGACATTTCGCTGTTAATGTATAAAGCGCAATGTAGTTGCAGATAATCCCAATCTTCTTGGATTAATTCTATTTTCCCCCCACTGGACATATGTTTTTGAATCACGTCATTAATTAGCAATATTTCAGACTGCTTCATTGTGAGGTCATCCTCATTTCTGTAATTTAATCAAATTAAACATTTTTAAAAATATATTATTGCATGGCATCATACACTTCATGCCTCAGAATGAGTGACATTAACAAAAAAATTGTTAATGATTAAAAATAAAGTTCAATGAATTGGTATGAGACGTGGCTGCTACTCAGATTACAGAAAAAATGTACATGTAAGTTAATTTTATTTTTATACATCGAAAAATCATATTTGTTTACAAACAAAACTTTAGACAAAAGACTTCCTAATTCTTTAATTAACATCCTCGCTGTTGAGAACATGCTAGGAATGTTCTATAGCCGTATGTGCATGTAAAGTTTTTTTTTTAACACTTTGTATTATTCATATCAATCCATAAATATAATGGTAGGTTTACTGCTAGAATGTCTTTCAACCAACCATCTATATTATCAGCAAGGCATTTGTGCAGTACATTCTCAATAAATTGGAACGACCCTCGTTCATATCTCAAGAAAATTTCATAGATTATGAAAATTTAAAAAACAAAACATACGTTCCAGGCTTCAGATCAGACACGACACTGGGTCTGATGCAGACTGGCGGAACTGGTATTCTGGTCAGAATAAGATCCTCAGGTCTGGAGCGAAGACTATTCATTCCTAAAAGCGGAACATCATCTTCTGGTATCCTACTTAGAAGTTTCCATACCTTGAAATAGAATAGATTTAATTAGCAGCTGCAGAAAATTTAAGTGCTGTAATTTTTTTTTTTAAAATGGGACTTAGTTTTTTTTTATCTGTGGACTTCTTAGTGTGGTTTTGTATACATTTAAACTCGAATAAAAGCACTAACTTTGTGATTATCCATTTTATAATTAAAATGTAACTTTGTAATTTTATAATTAAAATGTAATTTTTTAATATCAATATAAATATTTTATTATAACTTAATTATTATGTCTACCGGTTTCGAAGCTAACCGCTTCTTTATCAAGACTGATTGATTAATAATATTAAACAGTCTTGATAAAGAAGCCTTTAGACATTATAATTAAGTTATAATAAAATATTTATAGTGATTTTAACCCGTAAGCTGCGGATCGCATCTATTGTCGTTTTTTTACAGAAGTACCGTTGACTGCGGATCGCATGCATAGTCGTTTTTCAACTTTACGTACTTATATCAACACCTATGGATAATTTTTTGCACTTAAATTTGGTTCGAGGCATGGATAAATTAGTTCTCTTTGATTTTTTGTAATAAAATATCAAAATTATTTTAATTTAGTGTCAACTTTATCGTGAATACTTCGAATATCGTGATACGACAGCCGCGTCTTCTATACAGCCGCCATACTTTAGGCCGCGAGTCCGTAAATGTTAATATTTTTGTGTAAATACACCATAAAAACATAATAAGTAAAGTGCATTGTGTACTGTGAACATCTATGATGGATATCCGAAAGTTTCACTACAAAAAATAGGCAAAAATATGCTTTTTTTGTCAAAAATATTGTAATGTAAAATAATCCAGCACGGGACGGAAAGTTTGACACTCGAAATCGAGCAGCTTAGAGGTTAAAACAAAGTTACATTTTAATTATTGAATAAAATACATATCTGTTTTGGTTTGTTTAAAGTATTTAAGTTTTAAGTTTGGTCACAATTGAATTTTCTTTTTTTTTTGCAATTTTTATTCATTCAGAATCTTGGTTAATTTTTGGTTAATCTACGATGTGAAAAAACTTTTAAAAAGTTAATAAACCAAATTCAAAATCCTCAGATATAGTTTAGTTTGTAAGATGTTAATAATTACGACTGTTCTTAAATTGTCTTCACCACACCTCTCTTGCTCTTCCAACGATTTGTTCTATATGATTATCATCTAGATATATAGAATAAATTTTTACATTTTATTTCACTTATTTTTTGACATCTCATCAAAGATAAAGAAGAATATGGAAGTCTGGGCATTTACGGGGCTGACGACCGTCATAGGCTGGTTTAAGTGATCACTTTACACACGTGTAACATTCACCAATTCTACCCATTATTGACAACTACACTTCTCAAATTCTTGGAAGTTCTATATATATGAATCAATTTTTGAAACATTATTCTTGAATAACTATAACTTCACTAGAGACATCTATTGGTGAGATGAAAAGAAGCTTTTTATTAAGTAGAAACTCTTGTATTAGTATGTGAGGTCCGAATCCTGGATTACAATCACACACATAAGAAACGCCAGAAAATATCATTTTCATTTTCATTATTTAAGCTTATAATTTGACCAAAAAATAATATGAAAATAACTCCAGTAATTAGAGATAATCCAGATTTTGTGAATAAGTATTTGGACACCCTCAAAATGTTATTTTACAATTTTATTTAACTTACATTCAAAGGGTTCATATCAATTTGTAGGGCACTATTTAGCATTGTAGACAGTTCTCTGTTGGACTCCTTGGCTTCGTGCAACTCCCCGAGCACATTGACGACCATCGGATCAGTTGCCTTCTTGTTTCTGTACTTGTCGTGGATAATTTTCAATATGCCGGCGGGGCTCTTCTTGACCATGCCATTGACAACTCCGCAGTGAGGGCATTTTGTGGATTTCTTTGCCTTCTTCAATATCTGTGCTCGCATCGCCTTCCGCGTGAGATAGGATAAATTAGGATTCAGCAGACGTTTTCTAAAAACACTCTTATCCTGTTCTGGTATTAGAATCCGAGCACATTCCTTAAAAATACAAACAAATTAATATACATACATATATATATATATATATATATATATATATATATATATATATATATATATATATATATATATATATTATTTTTTTTATTTTTTATTTTTTTTATTTTTTTAAATATTTTCATCATGTAACATTTAGAGTTAATTATTATACGTATATATATTCTCCAAAATGGTGCATAGGGAACTGCATTGGATTACAGTAGTGTTAACTTGACCATTAAAAAAAACTAACGCTGAAGAGCAAAACTTTCTCATTAATATCTTACTATTTTAGAGGTTGAATACTAAAAGACGTAGTTGACCTGATAATGAAATGGTTATTCCGAAATCAATATTGTGAAGTAGAGTTTTTAAGTGGTACTACAAAGTGAACAATGAATGATAAGGATAGTGTTGTATTACCTGTACCACAAAGTTAAAAATGCTTTTAAAATATAAAATAAAATACTAAAAAATTAAACAAGTCACATGATACTCAATACTAAAATGGTTGATACAGTTACAGGGTGGTCATGCAGAGTCGTACACAAGATTGCTACGCCTTTTCAAAATCTCCCAAAAACCAATGGCGACCTGGAAAATATGTCCTTTTTCGTGTGAACCAGGGCTTACCTTGCAGATAGTTTGAAGAATATTGATGATTGACCTAAAATATCCAACGTGGAACACAGGCAGAGCTAATTCCAGGTAGCCATAGTGCCCTACGCACTCCCTTAAACCTCTTCCACACGTTTGACAATTGGCATCTTTTTGATTTGTCCCCTAAATCAAATATTAAAATGTTAAAAACAGTCAACATGATATGTGAAATTTAGAATGTTATATATATTTTTCTTGATTACTAAAACAGTGGCTAATTAAAAGCTAGGCATTAGTTGGCAAACTATTGTGAAGAAATTAAAAGAGTATATGTCACCATTCGCCTATCCAAAACACCATGTATTGCGGGAGTTCGTTGACCATCTTGAGAATATAAATTTTTCGTGACAACGTGAAGATGAGCCTGCTGCTGAATATTAGCCGCACTATCCACTCCAAAAGTTACGTGGGATCTAAAAAATCATTAATCGGTTTAAACAGATAACCTCAAATACAAATAAATGGAGAATTCGGAATTATCTTAACAGATGACTTACATTTTTCGAGCTACATCCGTTTCACGATACTGTTCTTTAGGCATTTTAACACTATTTAATTATCTCTGCTACTTACAAAAATACTGAGAATAATATTATTTCATAAACATGCTCAAATTGCCTATTTCCAGTTTGCGTCAATGTGTCAAACCGTGTCAAACAGTCTACGTCCATAGAAAAATACGAATATAAAATAAATATAGTAATCCAATGCCTTCTATACGTTTAGGTATAACTAACTAACTAACTAACTAACCATCACGCCGCTTCCCCGTAGGGGTAGGTAGAGAGAATCGAACGCCAAACCACTCGGTCTTTGCAAACATTCTTTGCCTCTTCTACATTCATGCATCTCCTCATACATACCCGACGATTATTACGACTCCTGATCCGGCCGCTTTCAAGTATTTGACATACCTGATTGTGCCAAGTTTTCCTCGGTCGTCCTCTGCTTCTTTTTCCAACTACATTCGCCTCATAAATTTGTTTAACCGTTCTTTCTTCACTCATACGCTCCACATGTCCAAACCATCTCAACACACCTTTATTAATTTTATCGATAATGCTTATCTCAGCCTTACATTCTTTCCTTATTTCATCATTCGAACATCTATCAAACATCGTTTGCCACACATTCGTCTGAGGGATCGCATTTCGACTGCATTCAGTCTGCTTTCATCCTTCTTTTGCCAACTCCATGCTTCGCTTCCATACATAAGGGTTGGAACCAGAACTCCATTGTGTACTGCCAGTTTAGCTTCCGCTGATAGATTTTTATTTGCTAAAACTGATTTTAGTGCACCATTCACTCTGTTCCCAGCATTCACTCTCCTTTCTATGTCTTTATCAATCTTTCCATCCCTAGAAAACATACTACCCAAATATATGAAATCATCTACCTGTTCCAAAATCTCCCCATTTACCAATATTTCACACTCAGATCTACATTCATCTCTTTCGTCGTTTAGGTATATACTTCTATAATTTTCGTTTCTTCATGTAATATTTTTTATATATGAATTGCCTCTTTTGTCTGAAAAGGTTATGTATATATATATATATATATATATATATATATATATATATATATATATATATATATATATATATATATATATATATATATATATATATATATATATATATATATATATATATATATATATATATATATATATATATATATATATATATATATATATATATATATATATATATATATATATATATATATATATATATATATATATATATATATATATATATATATATATATATATATATATATATATATATATATATATATATATATATATATATATATATATATATATATATATATATATATATATATATATATATATATATATATATATATATATATATATATATATATATATATATATATATATATATATATATATATATATATATATATATATATATATATATATATATATATATATATATATATATATATATATATATATATATATATATATATATATATATATATATATATATATATATATGTAATAAAATAACTAGGTACCTACCCATACATTTTATTAAGTACCTACAAATAGTACCTACATAAAACAGTTCTACCAACAGATGTCGCATGCGTCACTCAGAAGAAAACAAAAGACTTCCGATAATATTATTAACTGTCAGAATCATATAGATATAAAAATTATTGTAAAGATTAATTAAGAATAAACTTTTATTGTCGTTTCTTTAATTAAAAAGCAACACATTGTTTATTTTATTATTATACACCCACTTTACATATTATTTACACTTAATTTTCAAAAGGAAAATATTACCACGTTATAAAACGACAATTTTGTTAATCAAAAATAAAGAAACAAAATAAAAATAAAAATGGATACTGGTCCTCAAACATTACAAAACTTACTAGAAAAATTAATACAAAATGCTCAGGTAAGCAAACATCAAAATTTAAAAGATATTTCAGAGAAGTTCATCATTGAAAAATTTACAAGCAAAAATCCTAATGCAAACCAGTGGATAGATATTTTTGAAAAAGAATGTATACGTTTTGAGGTGACAACGGATGAGAAAAAAATTGAAATATTAAGATTGTTTATGGATAAAAGTTGTAAAGATTGGTACAGTTCGATGATGATAAAATTTTCCATGAACTCAGAATGGATAGTATGGAAAAACAACTTTTGTAAAACATTTACAAACAAGGGATGGAACCATGTAATGTTTGCATTATCTTTTAAATATAACGACGGTTCCTTGTTAGACTATGCCATAAGGAAGGAAAAACTTTTGTTGGAGATGAGAAGAACGATCGACATGGGTACCTTAGTAGATCTTATTGTGGCTGGTTTACCAGAATTTATAATTAATAAGATTGATAGAGAAAAATTAGAAGATACAGTCGATTTATTCAATGAAGTAAAAAAACACGAAAACATTGTAAATAAAAAAAGGTTTTCGGATCAAAGAAGATATGGAAATCTAAGAACTAGTGGTAAAATTAAAGATAAAAGTCCATGTAAGATTTGTGAAAAATTAAATAAGGGAACTCGATATCACCCTGAAGTAACGTGCTGGTTTAGAACAAAGGAGGATGATAAGTTTAATAATAAAAATACTATCAGACATGTAAACAATTCAGTTATAGAAGCTAAGTTAAACGAAACCGATCAAAAAAACGAATAGTAACACCATTAATAAATGTCAAACTATTACTAAATGATCAAATTGAAATATTTGGAATTTACGATTCAGGTTCAAATGTTTCTCTAATAAATTCTAAGTTATTAAAACTAAAAGGAAAAGGAAACAATATGAATGAAGCAGATTTAGTAACAATTAATGGTGTTAAAAAGACAAACGGTTTGACGACTTTGAAAATAAAAATATTTGAATTGGAAAAAAACGTTGATGTATATATTATTGATGAAGAAAATTTCAAATATGATTTTTTGATAGGATTAGATATGATAAAAAAATTTAAACTAATCCAAAATGAAGACTTAAAAATAACACAAAAACAATGCTTGAAAAATGAAAATAAAAAGAAAGTAGAAAAAATTTCTACAAAATATAAAATTAAAAATAGTGAATTTAAAAATACAGAAAATAACAACAGCGAGGAATGCAAAATAAATTATAATGAACATGTAAAAGAAGAAGATTTTGAAATAAAAATAAATCATTTAAATCAATTTCAAAAATCTAAAATAAATGAACTGATTTGCAAATATAAATCCGTTTTTGCAAAAGACAAATATGATATCGGCACTGTTAGTGGATACGAAGCGAGGATAGACTTACTAGTAGACAGATATTGCAGTAAGAGGCCTTACAGATGTACTGTAGAAGATAAAAAGGAGATAGAAAAACAAATTGCAAAATTACTGGATAATAAGCTAATAGAAGAATCCTACAGTCCATTTGCTGCACCTGTTACATTGGCATTTAAAAAAGAGGAAAACAAAAAATCCAGACTGTGTATAGATTTCAGAGACTTGAATAAAATAGTAGTGCCTCAAGCTCAACCATTTCCTTTAATTGAAGACCTAATGATAAAGACCAGGAATTGCAAATTTTTTTCAACACTAGATATAAACTCAGCGTTTTGGTCTATTCCTTTACGAATCGAAGACAGAAAAAAGACGGGATTTGTTACACAAGAAGGACATTTCTAATGGACTTGCCTACCATTTGGATTGAAGACCTCACCAGCAATTTTTCAAAGGATACTAGGTAACATATTAAGAAAGTATAAACTTACTGATTTCACGGTTAATTACATAGATGATATTCTTATATTTTCTAAAACTTTTGCTGAGCACATTAAACATCTAACACAGTTGCTGGAAGCGATCGAAACGGAAGGTTTCAGGTTAAAATTTACAAAATGCGCATTTGCGTCAGACTTGGTAAAATATCTAGGTCATATAATTCAAAATAATTCAATAAAACCAGTAAAGGATAATTTGATTTCAATAAAGAATTTTCCTGTTCCAAAAACGATAAAAAATGTAAGACAATTTCTGGGGAAAATAAACTTTTACCATGAATACATACCAAAGAGTGCAATAATACTAGATCCATTGCATAACTTACTAAGGAAAAATCAAAAATTTATTTGGTGTGATAAATGCCAAAAAGCATTTGAAATAACAAAAAGCATGCTTTGCTCACAGCCCGTTCTAGAAATTTTTGATCAGGATTTACCAATCAACATTTATACCGATGCTTCTTTAGAAGGTGTTGGGGCCATTTTGAAACAAAAGCAGCCCGATGGTAGAGAAAAACCAGTGGCATACTTTTCAAAAAAACTAAATGAAGCCCAGAAGAAAAAAAAAGCAATATATTTAGAATGTTTAGCAATTAAGGAAGCAGTAAGATATTGGCAATACTGGTTAATAGGTAAATCATTTACGGTTTATTCAGATCACAAACCTTTGGAAAATATGAATCTGAAATCTAGGACCGATGAAGAGTTAGGTGATTTAACATATTATTTATCGCAATATGAATTTGAAATAAAATATAATCCAGGAAAGAAGAATTTAGAAGCAGATTGTCTAAGCAGGAATCCAGTATTAGAATCGAGTGAAAATGCAGATGAACAATTAAAAGTTGTAAATTTGGTTAAATTAGAAGATATTTTAAGAGATCAGAATAAAAATGAAAGAATTCAACAGAAAAAAAAACAAATGGATTGAAAAAAACAATGTCTATTTTGAAAAGGTCAAGAAAAAAGAAAAAATAATTCTTTCAGAACCGTTTAGCATCGAAATCATAAAAGACATACATGAAAACCTATGCCATATTGGAATTGGACAAATGCAAAAAACTATTAGTCCACATTACACAGCCAAAAATTTGACAAAAAACATAAAAACAATTTGTAGAAATTGTGAAATTTGTATTAAAAATAAATCAAGAGGACAAAAGAAATTTGGATTTATGTCTCATCTAGGCCCGGCCACAAAGCCTTTTGAAATAATATCTTTAGACACAATTGGAGGTTTAGGAGGTTCAAGATCAACAAAAAAATATCTACATCTCTTAGTGGATCACTTTACAAGATACGCATTTATTTTAACCTCGAAAACTCAGAATGCAAATGATTTTATAAAACTAGTCATGAAAATAACAGAAACCGAGGATATTGGTATGCTTCTCACCGACCAATACCCAGGAATAAACTCGAAAGAATTCAAGGAATTCTTAAATGACAAGCAGATCCCAATAATCTTCACTGCAGTAAATGCACCATTCTCAAATGGCCTAAATGAAAGGCTGAATCAAACATTGGTGAACAAAATCAGATGCAAAATAAATGAAAAAGGGAAAAGAAGAGCATGGACCACAATAGCTCAAGAATGTGTTAATAAATATAATAATACTAATCACTCAGTCACTGACTTTTCCCCAAGTTATCTTTTATATGGTACAGATGTAAATATTTTACCCAACGAATTAAAACAAGGAAAATCTAATAATGACTGGATTAGAGACAGGAAAATAGCGTTTGAAAATACAATAAAATCACATAATTACAATAAAACATTATTTGACAAAAATAGAATAGGCTGCGAATTCAACGTAGGAGACATGGTGTATGTGGAAAATGGAAACAAGCTAAACAGAAAAAAATTGGATGAACTAAAAATTGGACCTTATAAAATTATTGAAAAAATTTCTAACTCAATATACAGAATTGATACAGGTCACAAAAAAATAAAATCAAACCTTTATCATATCACTAAACTTATACCAGTCCCTTCACTACAAGAAGATGATCCGGAGGACGAGTGAAAATTTTACTATGAATTTTCATCCCCAAGGGGGGAGATGTAATAAAATAACTAGGTACCTACCCATACATTTTATTAAGTACCTACAAATAGTACCTACATAAAACAGTTCTACCAACAGATGTCGCATGCGTCACTCAGAAGAAAACAAAAGACTTCCGATAATATTATTAACTGTCAGAATCATATAGATATAAAAATTATTGTAAAGATTAATTAAGAATAAACTTTTATTGTCGTTTCTTTAATTAAAAAGCAACACATTGTTTATTTTATTATTATACACCCACTTTACATATTATTTACACTTAATTTTCAAAAGGAAAATATTACCACGTTATATATATGTAATAAAATAACTAGGTACTTACCTATACATTTTATTAAGTACTTACAAATAGTACCTACATAAAACAGTTACCACCAGATGTCGCATGCGTCGCACAGAATTAAACAAAAGAGATCCGATAATATTATTAACTGTCAGAATCAGATAGATAGATAGATAGATAGATAGATATAAAATTATTATAAAGATAAATTTAGAATAAACTTTAATTACAAAGCAACACATTGTTTATTTTATTATTATACACCCACTTTACATATTATTTACACTTAATTTTCAAAAGGAAAATATTACCACGTTATAAAACGACAATAAAAGTTTATTCTTAATTAATCTTATTAATTATAAATTCTGGTAAACCAGCCACAATAAGATCTACTAAGGTACCCATGTCGATCGTTCTTCTCATCTCCAACAAAAGTTTTTCCTTCCTTATGGCATAGTCTAACAAGGAACCGTCGTTATATTTAAAAGATAATGCAAATGAACAATTAAAAGTTGTAAATTTGGTTAAATTAGAAGATATTTTAAAAGATCAGAATAAAAACGAAGACATACAAATAACACAGAAACAGTGCTTGAAAAATGAAAATAAAAATAAAGTAGAAAAAACTTCTACGAAAGATAAAATAAAATATACTCCAGGAAAGAAGAATTTAGAAGTAGATTGTCTAAGCAGGAATCCAGTATTAAAATCGAATGAAAATGCAGATGAACAATTAAAAGTTGTAAATTTGGTTAAATTAGAAGATATTTTAAAAGATCAGAATAAAAATGAAGACATACAAATAACACAAAAACAGTGCTTGAAAAATGAAAATAAAAATAATGTGGAAAAAATTTCTACAAAATATAAAATAAAATATACTCCAGGAAAGAAGAATTTCGAAGCAGATTGTCTAAGCAGGAATCCAGTATTAAACTCGAATGAAAATGCAGATGAACAATTAAAAGTTATAAATTTGGTTAAATTAGAAGATACTTTAAGAGATCAGAATAAAAATGAAGGAATTCAAAAGAAAAAAACAAATGGATTGAAAAAAAACTGTGTCTACTTTAAAAGGGTTAAGAAGAAAAAAAAGAAAGAAAAAAAAAAGAGCGGAAAAAAGAAAAAAAAAAACTTTATCATATCACTAAACTTATACCAGTCCCTTCACTACAAGGAGATGATCCGGAGGACGAGTGAAAATTTTACTATGAATTTTCTTCCCCAAGGGGGGAGATGTAATAAAATAACTAGGTACTTACCTATACATTTTATTAAGTACTTACAAATAGTACCTACATAAAACAGTTACCACCAGATGTCGCATGCGTCGCACAGAATTAAACAAAAGAGATCCGATAATATTATTAACTGTCAGAATCAGATAGATAGATAGATAGATAGATAGATATAAAATTATTATAAAGATAAATTTAGAATAAACTTTAATTACAAAGCAACACATTGTTTATTTTATTATTATACACCCACTTTACATATTATTTACACTTAATTTTCAAAAGGAAAATATTACCACGTTATATATATATATATATATATATATATATATATATATATATATATATATATATATATATATATATATATATATATATATATATATATATATATATATATATATATATATATATATATATATATATATATATATATATATATATATATATATATATATATATATTTATACATATTACGCTTCACTTAAATACTTAGTATCCATTATACATAGGGATGAAGGGTGCGCAGCAGATGTGTCACACAGAATATGTGTGGGATGGATGGGATTCCGATCCATGACGGGTGTCCTTTGCGATCCAAAAATGCCATCCAAATTAAAGGGAAAAGTCTACTTATCAATCGTCAGACCACTTCTATATGGCTCTGAGTGCTAAATGATGTATAACACCTTATATAGGCAACTAGAATCCGATGAAGTGCGAATGCTAAAATGGTGAGCGGGAAAGTCCCTTAGAGACAAAATAGAGTTCACGCATTCGTGGAAGCCTGGGCGTAATAGACAGGTATAATAAAAAGGTAAAGGAAAGACAATTGAGATGGTATGAGCATATAGGTCGCATATGGGCATTTAGAGAACCCGAATATGTGGTTAACCAGGCAATAGAAATGGATCTTCCTCGAAAGTTATGTAAAAGAAGACCAAGGAATTCATGAGTGATGCAGAAAGATAACATGATTCGAAGTCATGCCCTAAGTGACGTTATCCAGGACAGAAAAACATTTAACCTGAAGACAAGGAGACCTGACCCCAGCAGTCTACAAGGACAATAATCTGGGGTGTAGCCAGGAAGAAGAAGATATAAACTACCATCACGCCGTTACTCTGAAAGGGTATGCAGAGAGTATGGAACGTCACATTATTCTGTCCTGTCATATACACCTAACTTCTTTCACGTCTATATATCTAATTATCATGCTTTCCAATTACGTAGTCTTTTGACCTTACCAGATTTTAGATTCTGATTGATATAATATTTTTTTAGTCGAAGCTAAGGTTAATTTGACGTTAGTAACCAAAGTCTATTCAAAATGTTACGAAAAATTTATTTTCTAAATATATTTATTGAACAATATACCCCGGTTTTACTTGCGTTGTTTTTCCCCGTAGGAACTTTTTTCCATATGGAATTATTATTCACCATCTGTTCGCGTTGTCTTATGCTGGTCACTCACGACGAGGAAAATAGTAGATTTTGTTACATTTTCTCTGGTTTTGTAACGTTCAAGTACGAAATTCGGAAAGACGAAAGATTTCACTGCCAACCTGGCGATATGACGCGAAATCATTAGTATATAATGTTTGTATATAAGCTTCGTTCGAGTCTGGCCGGGCGGCCGTTATGAATTCATTGCACAAACTAATTTATATAATTCATTGTAAACAATAAATGACAAGCCGGGTGATCTCGTGTTGAAAATAACTATTATATATTGGAAATGTGAGTACTTCATTATTGGTAAGGCGTTTCCTCTCATTCCGCCGTTTGCTAAACAGCTGTCAAACAAATTACGCAAGAAATTTGTCTCGACTGCTGCTCAAATAAGCGCTAATTAGAAGAAATATGTATTCTATAACCTCCGGAATGACCCCATCAACAGCATTGCAGGTAATCAACTGTTTTTGTTGTTGTTTTTCATGCCTGAAAAACTGTGCAATCTTCTTTGTGTGAAATGTCATTTTGACAGTCCGTTGACAGCGAGTCTGTTTTTATTATTGTTTTTATGTTATATTTTAGGTAAAGTACGGACAACCGGCATAGTTACAAGCACATTTATTGTCATATAATGTTATTTATTGCACTATATGCATATAAAATAAGATTCAACAAACACAAAAGATGTCATTCAAAAAATAGCTACAGCACGTGGCGTATAGATTTTGAAATGGTTTTCCAGTTTTACTTATACAGTTACAAATGTCAATTTACTAGTGGGTGCAATGCTTGCCCATGTTTTGTTCACAAAGAAATAGGTATGGATGATAATTAATAAATAATATTGGATATATGATGAAAGAAGACCAGCCCGACGAAGCTTGCAATCGCAAAACCGGACTGGACTCTTTTGCTGACAAATTTCCAGCCCCCATCTGTGCTCCACGAGTAGTTTTATGATGAGGTTGGAACTCTTCATATCAACCCCTCCGAGAAGCCTGCCACTGTATACCTTATAAGACCATCTTAGTGTATACCGGTGTCTGATATCCTCATCATCGGAGATCGCTCAGTGGGTCGTAATGCTAGCAATTATTTTTCAAACATAAAAACTAATTCTGTAACTTTGTTACCTTTTCAGACTCTTGCAACTATTGGCAAATGACTTGTCGCGGCAGAAGGGTTCCATTTCCCCCATTGTGTTGGCGCTTTGGACAGTTTCATTTCCTAGCGCTGGATCAGAATATATAAACTACAGAGGACGATTCGGCATTGTTTTATTTGGATGTGTAGCCAGTAATTACTGTTTTAGTGTTTGCAGATATGTATAGGCAGATAGATGATATAACCATGAAACGTGTGTTATTGCACAATTTTCTTGGGAGTTATTCATCGTGACTAATATATATGTATACTCTCCCCCCTGAAAATAAACATATTATGCTCTTAAATATGTTTTTATTTTGTTCATTAATGACCGAGATCCTTGAAAAGTATCATCCTATCCCGCTCTCTGTGATCTTACAACATTGACCTTAATTTTTTACAGAAATGCAATCTAAAGTAACTAACTGACCATCACGCCGCTTCCGCAGGGATAGGCAGAGAGAATAGAACACCACACCACGCTACTCTTGTCTTTGTACACATTCTTCTTTACGCATCCCCTCACACATCCTCCTCCCAACCCTTCTCCGCACCCCAAAGGTGCATAGGGCACTGCATTATATAGAAGCAGTGTTATCTTGATCGTTAAATACACGAAGGAAAGGTGATCAGCCTTTCGCTTCAGGTACCAGTCCAGGGTCATATTAAATATATATTTGACTGAAAAATCAATAATATTTATTGCGACCCTCTTGGGAATCAAACCCGGGACCTCCAGCATGGTAGCCTAGAGCGCTAACCGCTACACTATGGAGGCGGACCTCATACATACCCGCCGATTATTCGGATTCCTGAATTGACCACTTTCAATTATTTTAAATACTTGATCATGCCAAGTTTTGCCCGGTCATCCTCTGCTCATGTTCCCAACAAGATTCGCCTCATAAATTTCTTTTACAATCCTTTCTTCGCTCGTTCGTTTAGATCTTTTATAACTAACTAACTAACCATCACGCCGCTTCAGGCAGAGAGAATAGAACGCCACACCACTCTGTCTTTGCAAACATTCTTCGCCTCTTCCACGTTCATGCATCTCCTCATACATACCCGCCGATTACTACGACTCCTAACCTGACCACTTTCAAGTATTTGGCATACCTGATCGTGCCATGTTTTTCTTGGTCTTTCTCGGCATAAATTTGTTTTACCGTTCTTTCCTCACTCATTCGTTCCACATGTCCAAACCATCTCAACGCACCTTTCTTAATTTTATTGATAATGGTTATCTCCGCTTTGGATTCCTTCCTTATTTCACTATTCGAACATCTATCATACATCGTTTTGTCGCACATTCTTCTGAGAGATTGCATTTCGACTGCACTCAGTCTACTTTCATCCTTCTTTTGCCAACTCCATGTTTTACTTCCATACATTAGAGTTGGAACCAGGACTCCGTTGTGCACTGCCAGTTTAGCTTCCGCTGATAGGCTTTTATTTGCCATAACTGATATTATTAGAGGGTATTTCTTTTTCATCGAGAATTTTAATGACTTCCTTTAATCTGACTCTATCGAATGCTTTAGTAAGACCTACAAAGCAGAGGTAAGCTGTCTTATTGAACTCTATTGCTTTTTTAACTAATTTGTCTAACAACAAATGTGTTGAACTTATTTACGTCCGAGTTCACTCGGTTTCTCAGCGTCACATATTTAGCATATTCTTCTGGTGACGGTGAGCTTCTGTATTTCAGATGGCTTTTCTTCGGCGAGTTCCTTGACTTCATCAGTAAACCATTTTATCAATAATGATTATCTCAGCCTTGCATTCTTTCCTTCTTTCACCATTCGAACATCTATCATACATCTTTTTGCCTCACATACAAATAAAACTAACTAACCATCACGCCGCTTCCCCGCAGGGGTAGGCAGAGAGAATCGAACGCCACACCACTCTGTCTTTGCAAACATTCTTTGCCTCTTCTACATTCATGCATCTCCTCATACATACCCGACGATTATTACGACTCTTGACCCGGCCGCTTTCAAGTATTTGACATACCTGATTGTGCCAAGTTTTCCTCGGTCGTCCTCTGCTTCTTTTTCCAACTACATTCGCTCCATAAATTTGTTTAACCGTTCTTTCTTCACTCATACGCTCCACATGTCCAAACCATCTCAACACACCTTTCTTAATTAATAATGTAATAAATAATAAATAATATATATAAATAATAAATAATGTATGTAAAAATAAAAATAATAGATCAACCTGGCTGATCGGTGATAATATGCGTGAATAGCCTATAAATAAAAAAAAGACATTCATAATAACAGCAATGGGGGCGCGAGATAGAGACAGGCATGAATATAGAAAGAGGTAGAAAGACATTCGCCGGAGCTAGCGGTTGAGTTCGGCTTCGTCCACAGAACCAAAGATCAATTAACGAACATCTATTTACTTATATTTCTTCTTTTTTTATGGCTATTCACCCTTCTAGCCAATGCGAGTTATTTTTTATTTATATATTATTATTTTACACTTTTTACAATTTAAAAAAGATAAATGTTTGAGTTTTTATTATTTACAAAAAAAAACTTCAATTTCATACTATTTCTGTGAGCCTGAGCGGCTCATTATTAGAAAGTGGTATGAAATTGTGGTAAAGTGGTTCGAACCGAAAAACTTTGATTAAAAAATCCGAGACACTAGCCACGGGACCACAACCCGATACGATTTGAATTGAAATCGTTTGTTTTCCTGTAATTGGGGTTAGCTTCATTATTAAGTTGGTTTGTTTAGTTAGTTATTTTATATATTTCATACACATTTACAAATGATTTTCAATTAATTTTGTTTGTTAGGGGAGGTCGATGAGATTGAGATGTTAGTGGAAAATGGAATTGGATTGAGAAGACAATACTTGACATGTAAATTTATCTTAAAATTTTCGACTAAAAAATATAATATTCTGATTTAAAAAAATGATAGTTAATTCCGAGGGGGCGTCAGAGGCCTGCACTTGCAGGGCATTAATTGGAGACCTAGATCTTATTTCATTGGGTGCCCGTTTAATGACGGCTTCTTTTCAGACCTCTCCAGCATTAGCATTCCGTTTTCCACTAACCTCTCAACCTTATTAACCTCCCAAACTTGTTTGTAATAATTTTTATTTCTGCTAATAATTTGGATGCAACTGGCTATCCAGAAGCTTTCAGATTCATTGTCGTTGCATGACCTAGTTGTGAAAGTAGAGTGGAGTTCCCTAGATTTTCAATTCTGCGGCGATTGCATCGTTCAGAACTATCTTCAAAAGCTGTTCCGCACGACCGCGCTTTTGTTGTTTTCGAGTCATCTTGCCCTTATGTGCGGCGCGGCGAATTGCCGGCTTTGTGAGTCAGTGACAAATTGACATTCTGATTCTGGAGAAGGGTGATGCAGGGGACAGAAGACGATTGAAAGCACGCGTGGAGAAGAATCATTAAAGATATCATGAAATACATTTAAAAAATAAAAAATATAAATTATACATTTGTGGGTTACAATAGTACATGTAGGAAGGCTCAATATATAAATACATACAGATAAACTTCACAAAAAACATAATAAGATAATAAAAAAAAACAAATAATTCAAATCGTATCGGGTTGTGGTCCCGTGGCTAGTGTCTCGGATTTTTTAATCAAAGTTTTTCGGTTCGAACCACTTTACCACAATTTCATACCACTTTCTAATAATGAGCCGCTCAGGCTCACAGAAATAGTATGAAATTGAAGTTTTTTTTTGTAAATAATAAAAACTCAAACATTTATCTTTTTTAAATTGTAAAAAGTGTAAAATAATAATATATAAATAAAAAATAACTCGCATTGGCTAGAAGGGTGAATAGCCATAAAAAAAGAAGAAATATAAGTAAATAGATGTTCGTTAATTGATCTTTGGTTCTGTGGACGAAGCCGAACTCAACCGCTAGCTCCGGCGAATGTCTTTCTACCTCTTTCTATATTCATGCCTGTCTCTATCTCGCGCCCCCATTGCTGTTATTATGAATGTCTTTTTTTTATTTATAGGCTATTCACGCATATTATCACCGATCAGCCAGGTTGATCTATTATTTTTATTTTTACATACATTATTTATTATTTATATATATTATTTATTATTTATTACATTATTAATTAAGAAAGGTGTGTTGAGATGGTTTGGACATGTGGAGCGTATGAGTGAAGAAAGAACGGTTAAACAAATTTATGGAGCGAATGTAGTTGGAAAAAGAAGCAGAGGACGACCGAGGAAAACTTGGCACAATCAGGTATGTCAAATACTTGAAAGCGGCCGGGTCAAGAGTCGTAATAATCGTCGGGTATGTATGAGGAGATGCATGAATGTAGAAGAGGCAAAGAATGTTTGCAAAGACAGAGTGGTGTGGCGTTCGATTCTCTCTGCCTACCCCTGCGGGGAAGCGGCGTGATGGTTAGTTAGTTTTATTTGTATGTGAGGCAAAAAGATGTATGATAGATGTTCGAATGGTGAAAGAAGGAAAGAATGCAAGGCTGAGATAATCATTATTGATAAAATGGTTTACTGATGAAGTCAAGGAACTCGCCGAAGAAAAGCCATCTGAAATACAGAAGCTCACCGTCACCAGAAGAATATGCTAAATATGTGACGCTGAGAAACCGAGTGAACTCGGACGTAAATAAGTTCAACACATTTGTTGTTAGACAAATTAGTTAAAAAAGCAATAGAGTTCAATAAGACAGCTTACCTCTGCTTTGTAGGTCTTACTAAAGCATTCGATAGAGTCAGATTAAAGGAAGTCATTAAAATTCTCGATGAAAAAGAAATACCCTCTAATAATATCAGTTATGGCAAATAAAAGCCTATCAGCGGAAGCTAAACTGGCAGTGCACAACGGAGTCCTGGTTCCAACTCTAATGTATGGAAGTAAAACATGGAGTTGGCAAAAGAAGGATGAAAGTAGACTGAGTGCAGTCGAAATGCAATCTCTCAGAAGAATGTGCGACAAAACGATGTATGATAGATGTTCGAATAGTGAAATAAGGAAGGAATCCAAAGCGGAGATAACCATTATCAATAAAATTAAGAAAGGTGCGTTGAGATGGTTTGGACATGTGGAACGAATGAGTGAGGAAAGAACGGTAAAACAAATTTATGCCGAGAAAGACCAAGAAAAACATGGCACGATCAGGTATGCCAAATACTTGAAAGTGGTCAGGTTAGGAGTCGTAGTAATCGGCGGGTATGTATGAGGAGATGCATGAACGTGGAAGAGGCGAAGAATGTTTGCAAAGACAGAGTGGTGTGGCGTTCTATTCTCTCTGCCTGAAGCGGCGTGATGGTTAGTTAGTTAGTTATAAAAGATCTAAACGAACGAGCGAAGAAAGGATTGTAAAAGAAATTTATGAGGCGAATCTTGTTGGGAACATGAGCAGAGGATGACCGGGCAAAACTTGGCATGATCAAGTATTTAAAATAATTGAAAGTGGTCAATTCAGGAATCCGAATAATCGGCGGGTATGTATGAGGTCCGCCTCCATAGTGTAGCGGTTAGCGCTCTAGGCTACCATGCTGGAGGTCCCGGGTTTGATTCCCAAGAGGGTCGCAATAAATATTATTGATTTTTCAGTCAAATATATATTTAATATGACCCTGGACTGGTACCTGAAGCGAAAGGCTGATCACCTTTCCTTCGTGTATTTAACGATCAAGATAACACTGCTTCTATATAATGCAGTGCCCTATGCACCTTTGGGGTGCGGAGAAGGGTTGGGAGGAGGATGTGTGAGGGGATGCGTAAAGAAGAATGTGTACAAAGACAAGAGTAGCGTGGTGTGGTGTTCTATTCTCTCTGCCTATCCCTGCGGAAGCGGCGTGATGGTCAGTTAGTTACTTTAGATTGCATTTCTGTAAAAAATTAAGGTCAATGTTGTAAGATCACAGAGAGCGGGATAGGATGATACTTTTCAAGGATCTCGGTCATTAATGAACAAAATAAAAACATATTTAAGAGCATAATATGTTTATTTTCAGGGGGGAGAGTATACATATATATTAGTCACGATGAATAACTCCCAAGAAAATTGTGCAATAACACACGTTTCATGGTTATATCATCTATCTGCCTATACATATCTGCAAACACTAAAACAGTAATTACTGGCTACACATCCAAATAAAACAATGCCGAATCGTCCTCTGTAGTTTATATATTCTGATCCAGCGCTAGGAAATGAAACTGTCCAAAGCGCCAACACAATGGGGGAAATGGAACCCTTCTGCCGCGACAAGTCATTTGCCAATAGTTGCAAGAGTCTGAAAAGGTAACAAAGTTACAGAATTAGTTTTTATGTTTGAAAAATAATTGCTAGCATTACGACCCACTGAGCGATCTCCGATGATGAGGATATCAGACACCGGTATACACTAAGATGGTCTTATAAGGTATACAGTGGCAGGCTTCTCGGAGGGGTTGATATGAAGAGTTCCAACCTCATCATAAAACTACTCGTGGAGCACAGATGGGGGCTGGAAATTTGTCAGCAAAAGAGTCCAGTCCGGTTTTGCGATTGCAAGCTTCGTCGGGCTGGTCTTCTTTCATCATATATCCAATATTATTTATTAATTATCATCCATACCTATTTCTTTGTGAACAAAACATGGGCAAGCATTGCACCCACTAGTAAATTGACATTTGTAACTGTATAAGTAAAACTGGAAAACCATTTCAAAATCTATACGCCACGTGCTGTAGCTATTTTTTGAATGACATCTTTTGTGTTTGTTGAATCTTATTTTATATGCATATAGTGCAATAAATAACATTATATGACAATAAATGTGCTTGTAACTATGCCGGTTGTCCGTACTTTACCTAAAATATAACATAAAAACAATAATAAAAACAGACTCGCTGTCAACGGACTGTCAAAATGACATTTCACACAAAGAAGATTGCACAGTTTTTCAGGCATGAAAAACAACAACAAAAACAGTTGATTACCTGCAATGCTGTTGATGGGGTCATTCCGGAGGTTATAGAATACATATTTCTTCTAATTAGCGCTTATTTGAGCAGCAGTCGAGACAAATTTCTTGCGTAATTTGTTTGACAGCTGTTTAGCAAACGGCGGAATGAGAGGAAACGCCTTACCAATAATGAAGTACTCACATTTCCAATATATAATAGTTATTTTCAACACGAGATCACCCGGCTTGTCATTTATTGTTTACAATGAATTATATAAATTAGTTTGTGCAATGAATTCATAACGGCCGCCCGGCCAGACTCGAACGAAGCTTATATACAAACATTATATACTAATGATTTCGCGTCATATCGCCAGGTTGGCAGTGAAATCTTTCGTCTTTCCGAATTTCGTACTTGAACGTTACAAAACCAGAGAAAATGTAACAAAATCTACTATTTTCCTCGTCGTGAGTGACCAGCATTACTGGTTTCGTTGTACCTCCTATGTTTCTCGCGGAGCGCGCCGTTTTTAGCTTGTCAACTGAAAGCCGCGCTAATTTTATTGAATTACATTTGTTGTTTATGACGAATATTTTTCAAATATGGACTGTTTCTAAGGGACATCTTTAACATGTTCATATGTTGCTAACAGAGTTAGATAAAATTCTCTCAAGTTTCAAGTCGTATTGTTGTTTTACACCTTCGCGTTCTTAGACCTTTCAACATGCCTTTATTAAAGAGAAAAGCCTTTGAGAAGTCGTCAGGTTCCGAGTTTCTCAGAGATGACGAGGAAGTGTTTCATTGTGAGATCACCGACGAAATATTTCGCGATTATGAGTAAGTGTCGTTACTTATGATTCGGGTTTAGGGATTATTTTGATAGCAAAAATTTCGACCGTTTTATTTTGCTAACCCTCATTATCGCGGCGTTTACGCAATTGCCCATGCGTAACCCAAATTTTGTATCGGCGTAGTAGAATTTTTAAACTTAATTATCCGATGTTAGTGTTCAAATATCTAAAAAAAATACGCGTTTTTATCGTGTTTTTTGTTTGCAGGGAATACTGCGAGCGAATCATTCTCGTCAATTCGATGGTGTGGTCGTGTGAAATGACAGGGAAACCGAACCTTACTTACACAGAGGCATTGGATAGTGAGAAAAATGCCAGGAAATCATTGAGAGATTTTCCCATGGAGTTGAGGGTACCGATTCTGTACTTGGCCTCCAGAACTAAGCGGTGTACGTTTGCAGAGATGCAGGACGATGTGTTCAACTTTGTGCGGGACCGCTACTTTGTGGGAGAGACCGTGGAAGCGTGTCTAGAGGGAGATGCGTGGTCCGAGGGGCAGATCCTCTCGGTAACAGCTCCTAAACAACTACCCACAGATTCTAAAGGGTAAATATTACATATTTTACATTATGTTAAAACTTGTCCGGCTCCGTAGTCTAATAGTCAGCATGCTGGGCTACCATACAGAAAGTCCCGGGTTCGATTCCCAGGGGGGGTCCAAATACCAATGATTTCTTCACTCTAATATTTATTCAATATCACCCTGGATTAGTGCCTGAAGCGGAGGGCCGATCACCTTTCTTTGATATCTTAACGATTAAGATAACACTGCGTTTATATGATGCAGTGCCCTATGCACCATTGGGGTGCCGATAAGGGTTTAATAAATAATATGCTAAAAAATTACATCAATGTTCATGAGGCAAAAACAAATGATATTTTTTAGCGAGGCTTTGTGATATAAGAGAAACCTCATATCTAACATTTTATCTGTAAATTAATATGATTCATGCAATAGTAATTATTGTTGTGAAAATATTTTTAAAGAATAAAATATCTTTGAATAACAACGGTTTATTAACTGAAAATCTCAAGGTTATTTTGAATAAATTGTATCATCATCATTATGATGCATTGTTCAACTGTATATTTCAATTCAATTTCAATTTTCAATTTCAATTTATTCAACAATAAAATAATATATACAAAACAAACAATATTCAAGTCATGTATATATTAAAAGTAAGCAAGAAGACTTAAAGGTGTAGAAGAATCCCGCTTCGGAAAACTCCTTCGGACACATGGAACAGATCAATATTCAATGTGATATTGTTCAACATAGCGGTAGCTCTTCCTACAGGCATAACCATCGGCAGGTTGGTCCTGTGTATAGGAATGTGAAACAATCTATGCCGACGCTGTCTTAGGTAACTATCGGGAACATAGAGACCAATGTTCCGGATAATTTCAGGATTATAGGACTCTGTAATAATTCAAATTGTTAAACAGAATTACAAATTAGACAGTTACCCGTTTGAATATAACTTATTGGAAAGGGTTGAAAAACCTCATAAAATTGACCATAATTGATACTACATAAAAAAATCTTATTTATTTTTTTACAAAAATGTTAGTAATATTAGTATATAACCACTCACCGAGATTTTTATGTCTACCGGTTTCGAGACTTACCCGTCTATTCGTCAGGACAATCACTACCACAGCATGCAAACAATACTACCCTTCACTACCATAGCACTATTTACACACTTAAAGCTGCACTAAATGTTGTATTCTAACATTTTTCAAGAAAAAAAAGAGTAAAAATGAATAACCACAAAGTAAATGCTTTGAATATTAATAATATTGAGAATAAAAAAAATCTAGTCAAGCCTAAATATGCTTGTAGTGAAAATCGTTTAGTTAATTTATAAAAAATGGTAAACCAAGTTATTTACTGAATGCTTGATTCCCAAATATTCTTGTTTAATACAAGCATGAAAATTTATCAGTGTTTCTTTCAAAAATCATTCATCAGATAACACTTCCGTATTGTATTGATTAGCCCGTTTGGCTACTATACTGTAGGTCCCAGATTCGATACCCAAGAGTTTCAAATCAAAATAAGCATAAGGGATTTTTCCACTTAAATATTTATTCAATATTACCCTGGACTGGACCTGAAGCGTAGTACTGACCAGCTGCCTTTGTAAGATCAATGATCAAATTAACACTGCACCGAGTTGATGCAGTGCTCTCTTCATCATTGGATGCGAATGAGGTTTAAGAAAAGAATTATCTGTAGAAGATTTATATAGATTACAATCAACAGTTATTCGAATAAGAATCCAGTTGGACAACACGTGGTGTCACAGCCTACCAATTAAAAAATCTTTCATAACCCTTTCCGGTCCCCCCAAAAAAAACTAGGTAGACAGTTTCATTCCAATTGGAAAAAACACTTTTGTCAATTGCTTCACATACTGTTGTAATAGATACGAGTGACTAAAATATAAGCTTGGAATTTAAATAAATAATTCTAATGATGAAAAAAATGTCCAATAACATCCGACATGGGACCTAAGATCAAAAAATCGATGTCGAATGAGATTCGACATTGGACCAGTAAGGGTTAATTCTTTTCTCTATTCCTCTTTAAATTTTACAACATTTTGAGTATTTTCAAATACTTGTTCACAAATCTAGATTATCTCCAAGTATAGGAATTATTTATAAAAAAAAGACATCTCAACATAGATGAAGAAGAATATAGAAGTCTGGGCAATTATAATCCGGGATTTGGACCTCACGTACAAATGAAAGAGTATGTGATCAATAAAAAGCTTCTTTCATCTCATCAATAGATGTCTCTAGTGAAATTCTAGTGATTCAAGTACAATGCTTTGAATTTGGATAAAATATGTAGATCTCCCAAGAATTTGAGTAGTGTGGTTGTTAAACCAGCCTATGATGTAAGCCCCGTAAATGCCCAGACTTCCATATTCTACTTCATCTTTGTTGAGATGTCAAATAAATATTTTAATTTCAATGATAATTTAAATACTTGAGTCACATTTGCTCATTCAACTAATTATCTAATTTTTCTTTTGTGCTAAAGTACTATAAGATAATTATAAATTTTTCCGCCTCCGAAGTGCAATGGTTAGTGTGTTTAGCACCGTGCTGGAAGGCACGGGTTCGATTCCCATGGGGGGGGGGGTAAAATAAATATAAGCGATTTTACAGTATTTTATTTAATATTTATATTTATTTAATATTACCCTGGACTGATCCTTGAAGCGCAGGAGTTACACTTTGCCTTCATGTAAGTAACGATCAAGATGAATGCATAAATACGATGCAGTGCCCTATGCACCATCAGGTAACATTCTTTGAAGAAAAAAATGTTAATATTATGCGGTAATGAATTGACTGATATTAATATTGAGGGCTTGAGGAAGAAGACAACAGGATAAATATATGAATGTCAATGTTATTCATATTTATTGTAACTGCAGACAGTTGGTAGAATTCCATATTGAATTGTTAAGTAATATATCCAAAATAAAACAAGGTTTTTGCTGGATTGAATTCTACATTTATTTATGTGTATCTTAATACGTGACGCGCTTCGTCTTCTTAGGACATTATCAAACACTGCCTAAAAATATTTACAAAATGTCCTTATATACCAATAATATCCTATATATCCTTATATACTAATAATATCTTATATACTAATAAATCCTTATATAATAGTAATGATTGTTGGTATATAAAGTAATAATAATAAAACCCTTATCCGCACCCCAATGGTGCATAGGGCACTGCGTCATATAAATGCAGTGTTATCTTGATTGTTTACACATGAAAGAAAGGTGATCAGCCCTCCGCTTCAGGTACCAGTCCAGGGTAATATTGAATAAATATGACAGTGAAAAAATCACTTATATTTATTTTACCCCCCTTGGGAATCCAACCCGGGACCTCCAGAACGGTAGCCGAGCATGCTGACCATTACACTACGGAGGCGGTTGGTATATAAAGACATTTTGTAAATATTTTTAGTCAGTGTTTGATAATGTCCTAAGAAGACGAAGCGCGTCACGTATAAAGATATACATAAATAAATGTAGAATTCAATCCGGCAAAAACCTTGTTTTATTTTGGATATATTATCCAATATATTATATAATATATTATCCAGTTATTCATATTGTCAACTGGTTCATTTTTTCTAGTTCTCCCGCCAAACCCTCTTCCCTGTACTGTTACGAGGTGGAACAATTTGACGAAGAAGTGGATGGCAACGGCATGGGACGGGTGGCCATTGTACCGCACGACCGCGTGCGCAGGAGTCGCGGGGTGTTCACCAGAGAGAAGAATAAGCTCTATCTCAAGCAGTTTGTGGAGCAAGGCCCCGGCGGGGTCATCAGGATAAAGGTAACATCCCTTATTTGTAAATTTTATACCGAAAACACATTAGGTATTATTTTTTATTTTTTTAACATAATTTTTTCCTCAAGTGACACAAATACGGGTATGCAACCCCAGAGTGTCTTAGCCATGAGTGCTATCCAGTTTCTTTCTCCATTTTTTTTTCCATATACCAGTAATACCCATCTCCCTGACCCCCTTTGTATCTACTCATTTGTATCTGATCTCATTATTGTTTTAATTTTTTTTCATCTCACCAATAGATGTCTAGTGAAGTTCTATTGATTCAAGAACAAGGTTTCTAAATTGTTTCATACATATAGAACTTCCAAGAATTTGAATAGTGTGGTTGTCAATTACGGGTAGAATTGGTGAATGTTACAAGTGTGTAAAGTGATCACTTAAACCAGCCTATGGCGGTCGTCAGCCCCGTAAATGCCCAGACTTCCATATTTCTTCTTCATCTTTGATGAGATGTCATAAAATAATATGAACTACATACATGTGATTAATCACAATTTTAAAATTGTATTATTATATTTACTGATTTATTTCTCAACAGGGTAACACAATGGATAAGTACAACATATCCAAGGTGAAGTTTGACCAGATATTCACGGGCAACCCGCCCGAGTTCCCGTCTTCCAAGAAGTTTGATAAGATATCAAATATCGGGGTAAAGGGCAAATTACCAAATGGACAGAAGAAATCAAGTCCAGATAAAAAGAGACAGGAATCTATAGCCAAATACATCACTAAAGTTGACAAATTTGAAGGTAAAATCTTCCTTCTTTTTTGTGGAGACTTTTTTTTTCTATTTGTTTTATCTAAAATGTTAAAATGAGTGCTATAACTGACAAAATGCCATTTATAATATTTTTACTGAGGGAAATAAAGAAAATAATAAAAAATAAATTAAGGTATGCCAAATACTTGAAAGTGGTCAGGTTAGGAGTCGAAATAATCGACGGGTATATATGAGGAGATGCATGAATTTGGAAGAGGCGAAGAATGTTTGCAATGACAGAGTGGTGTGACATTCTATTCTCTCTGCCTACCCCTGCGGTGAAGCGGCATGATGGTAAGTTAATAAAGAAATCCTTTGTGTAAGAAATGTACATTGTGGCAAAGAGTTTGTTTTAAATTTTGCATGTATTTACAAATTTATCAGTTTGATGGATAGACCATAAAAATGGGATCAAGGACTCTCATCTCCTGTATCCTACCCTCATCTATAAAAAAAAATACAATTAAATTACCGTCCCTCTATTCTCATGTGTTTAAAACCTAAGCCAATAAAGCGACTGATAATGATTCATTATGTTTAAAATTAATTGAAATTGCTATTTTCTGTGTCTATGATGCTTTTCTATTGGTCAGTTTAAGATCATGTCATTTTACGCACGGCCAGATTTAATCAGTGTTTACATTGTCCATCAGAATGAGAGGTTTGGCGCATATATATATCATAATAACAAGTTTTTATTTTTAATTTGATATTAGTATGATCAATTCCTGATGATAATCAGTTTGAAATGTATCATTTTATTATCTGAATATATCTCAATTATTGATAGCAATCACTCAACATAAATATTAATTAAGGTTTAACAAATCAACAGGTATATAGCCTTTTCCACTTTTGTTTTATTTGACCAGTACTCAGTAACAACGAAACCCAATCACTGATCAGATAAAATAGAAATGGAAAAGCTATGTAGGTGTTTTATTAGTATAAGTTCCACCAAGAAATCTTATATATGTACAAAACTTATATCTAATTCAAGGTTTTGTCCATATGTCTACTCTTCCGTAGTAGCCAAATGTGTAATACTTTATGTTTAATTGATTTCAGGCACTAAACAGTCCAAAACAATGGAATTAAAAGACAAACTCAGCAAACTCGATCACAAGTCGGGGAAGATACAGAAACACAAGAACGGAATAGCGGACGCCAAGAACCTCAAGGACGAAATGAAGAGAGTCGGCGAGGAGTTGAAGCAGAAGAAACTGGAAGAGAAAATGAAGAAGAAAGAGAAGAGTTTGAAGCTCGCCGCTTACCTCAAGGAGTGGAACAGGCAGAAGGATGACTTGGAACTGGAAGATCACAATGTGAGAATGTTTATTAACTTTTTACAGTCTTTAACCTTTCCCGTACTGATCATCCGAATGGGGGTACCAGAAGACCCCAGTTCATATTTGTATGGAAATCATTGTACGCAGCTCACTGCCAACTGAGTCACAGGTGCCACATCCGTCCCAGAGCGCCGTAAGATGGCGACTAAATGCGGTCATCCGAAAAGTGAGTGGCTGGAAATTGGATCAAACAAAAGCCGAGTAAACCTCTAGTTGTCTCGATCTATCGTAGAGTGAAAGAAATAACATCGACGTTCATTAATGTCGATACTCCTTTGAGGAAAATTCGCACCGACATTCATGTATGTCCATTCTTCCGGAAAGGTTAAAACTATTTAATTTTTTACCATCTAGTATACTGAAAGGAATCAATAAAATCATTAATTGATTCGGCAGTCACTTTGTGCTATTTTTAATAACTTATTTCTAGCTATAACTTATTGACAGTATTTCTAGTGGAATTTACTAAGTAAAACATTAATTAAAAATTAATCAATAAAACCCTCAGAACAGGTATAAGATGTACCTAACTAATTTAAATTTAATAATTAATTATTTTTTACAAGGTAATTTTTTGTCCCTTCAATATTGAATTCTTGAGCTTTTATCCACAATTTTTTTTCTTTATCCGGGACATTTCACATGTTCGTGTTTTTTATGAGTATGCTTTTGTTGACAGCCCCTGCCGCAAAGCATTCCTGTGGAGATCCCGGGCATCCCGAACAAGTACTTTGGGGACTTCATGGCCATCCTGGAGTTCTTCCAGGAGTTCAGCAGGCCGCTGAAGCTGCGCGACGCCTTCCACAACGGGCTGGACATGGAGGTGCTGCGCCGGGCGCTGGTCACCCGCGAGGTGGCCGGCCCGCTCAGCGACATCGTGCAGGTGCTGCTGGGGGCCATCTTCTCCCTGCAGGAGGACGAGGCCGAGGAGTACAACGAAGACAGAGACATTCAGGATGTTAATGGTAAGTTCAATTATGCATACCGCTACTTTTGTGCGTGTAAAAGAAGGTGTCAAACGAAGCATAAATGTAACACTCTCCTTCTTTAGCCTTCTGTCCTGCACTGCTGGATATAGACCTCTTCCATCATCCATCATTCAAACGTTCATCGTAGAATGCTGAATGATAAGGAGAGTGTTATATTACCATACCACAAAGATTTATTTATTAATTTTTTTTATTCGGGAATTGTACAGCTTTACATTTAGTAAAAGTATATAATAAAAAATAGTTACATTCATAAAAAAAGGCAATTACACAATTCCACATTTATGTTATAATAATAATCAAAAACATCACTAGATATAAAATAAAATAAAAAAGAAAGGGAGTGTGTGTGTGTGTGTGTGTGTGAGGAAGGGAGAAAAGGGTAAGGGTATGGTATGATTTTGCAGGAAGGAGAAGGAAAGGGCAGGAATTATGAGAGTGGTTCACCCCTCAACCCATAACCTAACTAGGTTATTGGTGGAGAGTTAACAGAGCATGACAACTTTCTACTAACCTCTTTTTTAATTGTAGCTATGTTTTTTCCAAAAATATCAATGCCTTGTTGTAAGTGTCCATGATTAGTTAACAATACTTTTAACACATTGTTTGCGGGAAATGCTTAAAAGCATCTTTTATATACTGTTAGTAGAGATCGTATATCTATTTGCTTACATTTGGTAGTAGAACGCGAGAGACGACAAAAAACATTGTACATATCGAAATTGGGTTTGCGGTTACTTGTGATAGGACGACCCTAATTTGTATACTAATTAGGGTCGGGGTTGATGAAAAAAACCGCCTGACGGTCATAAGCCCTGTAAATACCCAGACTTCTATATTCTTCTTCATCTATGATGGATGAAATTGTGGCTTCATAAAATATAAACTGTACAACAAATAAAAAGTAATCGCTTTTTCTTCTTTCTAGATATTCAAGAGAACTCTGAAGATATTGGCATGACGGCGATGCGGGGCATCCAGCTGGCGACGGCGGCCTCCAAGTGGCCGCAGACCTACATGGCCACTCCGCTCAGTCAACTGCCCATCGACTCGCAGACCTTCAGCGAGGTCCTGAGGTATGCATAGCATCTCGACATATGCTCCAACCTAACCTTTGGTTGCAATTTGCCCACATACAAATGTGATTCAATTCAATTTATTTATTTTCAATTAACATATACAAAATCAAAAATATGCTATTGCTAAAGGTGTAGAAGAATCCCGCTTCGAAAAACTCCTTCAGACACATGGAACAGATCAATATCCAATGAGATATTGTTCAACATAGCGGTAGCTCTTCCTACAGGCATAACCATCGGCAGGTTGGTCCTGTATAGGAATGTGAAACATTCTATGCCGACGCTGTCTTAGGTAACTATCGGGAACATACAGACCAATGTTCCGGATAATTTCAGGATTATCGATCATACCGCGCAACAATCGATACACATTCCTTTTAGTCTCTAAACTATTGTAGCCAAGCATACCCTGGAGAAACTCGGTCGGTTAGAGCCAAGGATAATAACCAGTGATGTAGTTGTTTGGATAAATTCATAAAACAATGTATTTCAGGCTCCATTTACTATCGTCGGGCAGCAGCGGAGGCGACCGCTGCATGAAGTGGAGGTATCAGCAGAGGGGGGGGTACAGCTCCCAGGACGACCCGGGACTGTGGCTGCGCATCATGAAGCCCCACGTCATCAAGGCCCTGTCCAGAAAGCATCTCACCCAGTTACCTCTGTGTGAGTATAAGAACAGAAACTCATCATGAGTGTTGTGGCCAGACTGTGAACGGTACTTTGTCCCTTCGTCGTTAGTCGCTATTGACCAGTCAGATGAAACAGCTTGAATAGTGAATTATACAAACTGATTTATCTTGAATAACTCTGGTAAGTGCCAATGACTAGTTCCTTCATACAAGACGTCTATTACCAGATTGGTGAAATCTAATTGAAATGGAGTCTTGAATTATCTACCTTAATCTTATAGCTTAGTTTAATTTCTCTTTTACTTTTTTTTTAATTTCATTACTTTTTATTGTTATCACTATTTTTTTACAACCACATTTCTGTTCTTTCTATATACATGTATTTAACCTGTGCTTTTACTTGTTTCTGTAAGTTTGTCGTGTTCTCATCAAATTGATGAAAAAGATTTTAACGATTTGTATTGCACTGTATTTCATTTCATGTTATGTTTTTTTTATTGTTTGCGAACCACAAATAAATAAAAAATGGTGACATAGAAGTGAGTAATTTCAGTTCTACAAATCCTATTTCAGCCTTTCCAGACAGTGTGTCATAAATACTAATTCCAGACCTGAATCATATCGCTCACTCCTTTCAACGACGTGTTATATAAAAAAACTTGATTTTTCAGGAGATCGTTTTTAAAGTTTGAGAAAATGATAAAATGTATTAAAAATAAATATCGAGCCACTTATTGAACTTTTAATTGTGCAACAGATCTTTTTAGTTAAAACCTGAAGGTTTTTTCTCCATTTGAAAAATATTAAGTATATTTAAAAAATTACTTAAACAATACATTTTCTTCAAAATGCAAAAAACAACACTTTCTGCCCTGTAGCAGGTAAATATTAAGTTAAAAATATGCCGCTTTTGCTGGGATATAGTACATTTTCTGGGAATTCCGAAAACATGCACAACTGAAAATTTATGATTTTCGATATATGACGTTGAAAGGAGTGAGCGATATATGTGCCCTTTTTAAGATAAATAACCATCAGAGCATAAGATTATTTAAAAAAAAAAAAATTAATTCAATATTATTTTAGTTTCACAAGGTGAATGCCATCGTAATCGCAAAAGTAATAGCTTATTGCTTTTTTGTTTGTTTCAGCTTACAAATTCACAATCATCAACTGCTTGATCAACCAGATATTGAGTTATGCGACCATCAGAGATCTTATAGAAGAGAAATTAGAAAAATCCAAGAATCTGAAATATGACATCAGAAATCTACAGGTAAATCATAAATGGTATTATTAAACCAGCATAGTGTAGTGGTTTGTGCGTCTTAATTTTTTTTTTCTAATATTTATTTATTGTATTGTAAAACTTTATTAATTTAACCTTTAACCTAACGCAAAGCACGGCACACATGCATACACTGAGAAACGTTTGTGTATTGGTGATTCTATCCTGATTTTTTTACAAATTATGTATTTCCGTCGCTACAAATGAATAACATTATATTAAAATACTTTTACGCAATACTTAATTGTATTTCATAATCATATTTTATATCTATATTCTCATTATTAGAGTTAAAGTGTAGTAAATAGATATCGCCGGAAAGGAAAGGTTAAAGAATGATAATTTAAATGTAACCATTGTTAGTTTGATCGCCCATGTCTTATTAACATAAGATACTTTTTTATAATTTTTTTTTATTTTACTATGAGGTCAAGGGATCTTGTATCCCTTATGTCACTGCGACCATATTAGGTATATTGTGACCTCCCTCTGTATCATAGCTCACTCTCAAGACCTACTTGAGTCATGTAGCTCACGACCTGTCTTGGTGGTAAGAGCTTCACCTTCTCGGAGTCTAATAGCGGTCCTCCAAGGATGTGACTTCGTTTGTGAGTAAGTGCATAACAGCCATAGAGACTGTGGATGGGTGCTTCGTTATCCTCAATACAAAATCTGCAGACTGGGGAGTCACGTAGTCCAATTTTTGGCATGTCGCTCACTCCTTTCAACAACGTCATATATCAAAAATTGTAAATTTTCAGTTGTGCATGTCTTCGGAATGCCCAGAAAATGTACTATATCCCAGCAAAAGCGGCATATTTTTTACTTAATATTTAGCTGCTACAGGGTACAAAGTGTTTTTTTTGCATTTTGAAGAAAAGGTATTGTTTAATTATTTTTTTAAAAATACTAAATATTTTTCAAATGGAGAAAAAACCTTCAGACTTTACCTAAAAAGATCTGTTGCACAGTTAAAAGTTCAATAGATGGCTTGATATTTATTTTTAATAATTTTTTTTATATTTTTAAACTTAAAGTTTAAAAACAATCTCCTGAAAAATCAAGTTTTTTGATATTCGACGTTGTTGAAAGGAGTGAGCGATGTGTTTCCTCAGTCTGCAGTGTCCTGTCAAGGTCCTGGTTAGGATCCTTCTTTCTTTCTTGTTGAGCTTTAGAGCTTCTGTGGTGAATTTCCGCGAATACTGCAGCTATTCATTTGTCCGCATTTTGTAATACGGCGAGTTTTGCAGGTGGCAGAGAGGAAGCGCGATGCCGAAGTGATCCTGTCCAAGCAGAAGATAAAGCGAGACGCGGCGGCCCGCAAGGAGGAGGAGAAGCTGGCGGGGGAGGCGGCCGCGGAGCTGGACCAGCAGGTCAAGGGCAAGCTGGAGGAGCTGCACAGGGACTCGGAGCACAAGAAGGCCGACTACGAAAAGAAGCTGAAGAACATGCAGTCCGAGTGTTTCAACTACCAGAGCTACCTGGGTATGCCATTGTACACTTCTTAATATTCTAAAGTCTGGCTCCATAGTGTAATGGTATACTATACTGGAGGAAGTGATTTTTTCACTCTAATTTTGATTAAACATATTTAGACTTATTGGTAAATTGTTCGTATTTATTATTTTTGATTATTCACTGACTATTCATTTGTGTCCGCCTCCGTAATGTAATGGTCAGCACGCTCGCCTACCGTACTGGAGGTCCCGGGTTTGATTCCCAGGGTGGGGTCAAAAAGTGATTTTTTCACTCTAATATTTATTCAATATTACCCTGGACTGGCGGAAGGCTGATCACCTTTCCTTTATGTGTTAATGATTAAGATAACACTGCGTTTATATGATGTCCGCCTCCGTAGGGTAATGGCCAGCACGTTCGGCTACCGTTCTGGAGGTCCCGGGTTCAATTCTCAGAGGGGGGTTTAATTAATATAAGTGATTTTTTCACATAATATGTATTTATTCAATATTACCCTTGACTGGTACCTGAAGTGGAGGGCTGAGATCACCTTTCCTTCGTGTGTTAACGATCAAGATAACACAGCCTTTATATGATGCAGTGCCCAATGTACCATTGGGTGCGGATAACGGTTAAAATATAGAAAAAAATTGAAATAGAGAATGATATACTTTATTTATTGTTTCGGCTTTAACTTTGTGGTAAGACATGTTACAATGATTAAAGAAAACACTTCGTTTTTTACCACTTGAGTACCACTTGTTTTTTACTCAAGTGGTAAAAAACGAAGTGTTTTCTTTAATCCTTATGATATACTTTAATCATTTTACTTGACTGCTTACATTAGAAAAGTTATTTAAAAAAGTATTTCGAAAAGTATATTAAAAAATTAATTAATTTCATTGTACATTTTAAGTGTCCGATATTATATACCATATAGTTTACTAAATGGAGACATTTTAATGAGTTATACAAAAATGAAATATAATCACGTTTATCCAGTATATCATGTAGTAATATCTCCTCCCCTTTATTTTACCTAATCTGCAAGCTGCTTGATGCAAATGGCCTTAGATACATTAGAAAGAAAAGTAAATTTTAAATAGTAATATTTGTTAATAAATAATGACACCAATTATTTTCCAGGCTGCGACCGAGCTCACCGCAGGTACTGGATCTACGAGACTATATCGGGCATCTTCATCGAGCACGATGAGAGGTTCAACGGCATCTGTCTGGACAAACCTGTCATCCCCAACCCCTCTCTGGCCACCGCGCCGCCAGAAGACGCTCTCAGCTATGTTCAGAAATTATTTGAGAGTGAACACGGAGGTTTGTTCAAGTCTTAACTCTTACCACTCTGTAGGCCAGACATTCTGGCCCGTATGATTCTAGTAGGCAGCTCCGTGGGCTAACCCGTATGACCTACGCGCACGACAAAAGATATCTATTCCAAAAATATTTTATGCGTAACGGATACACTGATAAATTTTTGACAGGTTTCATACCTGATAATATTTTGTGACAACGAACGTGATTATTTTGCTTGTTTATAAAAAATATGCCTTAAATTAACCCGAAGGTAGGGTGGTTAAGTATGTCCATCAAAATTTTATAAAGTATCAATTAATTTCTTGACTGATTACAAATATGTATAATTTTTTTATTTGAAAAAAAATTTGTAAATATTTATTCCCCGGATCCGTGGTACAATGGTTAACGTGTTTAGCTACCGTGCTGGAGGTCCGGGGCTCTATTCCAAGGGGGGTCAAATAAATATATTCAAATAAATATAGATCAAATAAGTGATTTTTCACACTAATATTTAATTAATATTACACTTTACTGGTACCTGAAGCAGAGGGCTGATCACCTTTCCGTGATAATGAAAATAACACTGCGTTTATATGATGCAGTGCCCTGTGCTCCATTTGGTGTGGATAAGGGTTTGAAGCGGAATAATAATTCTGGATATTTTATATAGTGCCATTTTCATAAAATACCTCAAGGGCATTTCGCTGTGATTTAATTTACTTTCTAGACACTCTGCGTATAGAAGGTCCAAACTGCCTGTTTCTATTGTAAAAGCTCTCTGGGCATATATGTGTTAATAAGTAAACTTTCATACATAAAAAGGAATTATTTAATTATGCAAACGTATAATTAAAAATTTTAATCTAGAAAAATTTTACTGCTTATAATTTTCATTGAATCTATAAAGGTACATACTTTGAATAGTCCATTCTTTTGCTCAACAGGTTACAGTGACAAAGAAAATGACTCGGAGAATGCCCTCATAAAGAAAGTTATCGAGGCTGGTAAGTCTCCGAAGAAGAATACTCCGGAGAACAGTGTGACCATGATGCAGGACCTCATGATGTGCACCGCCAGCCCCGCCACCTGCCCCGTCCACAGCAGCAAGTTCCCCAAGACGCGCTGGGCCTTCCTGCACACGCCGGAGCATGTGGACGCCCTCATCGGAGCCCTCAACAAGAGAGGCATCCGGGAGAATGACCTCAGGCAGACGTTGGACCTAGAAAAGGACCTGATTGTGAAGTACATCACAAAGTGCCCCGTCAGCCAGCTAAATCCTGTTCATGTGAGTTTAAAATTAAATACTATGTAATACAGTGGAAGTGGTTTATAATGCGGGTTTATGGACGGCGTATCTGACCGCGTTATATGATCACTGCGGTATAAACAAATCGTCCAAAATTATGCTTTTAATTCTTTATCATTTTTCTAAATTTTTATAAAATATAAATAAAAATCATACCACAGTCACTTTTACAGTTTAAGTTACAGTTTAAAACCTCGCATAAAAAATCAACCATTGCCAGGAAGTTTTTGAATTTAGGTTTGAAACCAACCTGCAAAATTCCTCAATTGGTGTTATCATCCTTACCATATTCCACCCCCAATATGTTTGTGAAGATTAACATTCTTTAAGTGAAAAATCAAAAGAAATACTTTTTATAATTTTTACAATAATGAGGGTTATTCCAGGCGCCCCCAGTGGTGAAGCCGGAGATGCAGACCAGGTTGGCCAGAAGATATGTGGATGCAAACCTGAGGTTTCCTCCTGGCACCGATATTTCCCAAGTCCTGGAGATGTCATTGAGAGACGCAGTGGTGGATCTGGAGGAGAAGCTCTTCATGGGCTGTCTTGGAGAACTGCAGATTAAAGTAAGTGTACATACTTATTGATTTCACTATCATTGTTAGCATTGCTAATAATCATTTTTTTTATTATGATAATGTATACACTATTTTTTAAACATATAGTAAATTTCTTTATTTTTACCCATTTTAAATTATCACATTGTTATTGGGCGGTTTTTTCATCAACACCGATCCTAATTATACTCGGACAGTCTGCAGCCCGACCCTCAGTATAATACTAATCACAAGTAACCACAAACCCAATTCCAGTCTGTAAAATATTTTTTTGCGTCCCTCGCGCTTTACCAAAAGTAAGCAAATAGAGCGCTCATAAGCGTCTCCCACTCTCTACCAACAGTATGTAAATAATGCTTTTAAACATTTGCCGCAAACAATGTGTTAAGAAATAAATAAAACATAATATTAAAACGTTAATATTAAAAGTTTTCTCATAGTGTAAAAAATTCAAATGAATTTGTATAAATTTACTTCAGTAAATTTTAAATACTGGTCTCCATTCTTAGCAATCGAGTTTCATTCCTATGATATGGTTGTTAACCTTTTCATAGCCGCAAATAAATTACGCCGCAGTGCTCAACAGGCCAAGTATTTTTTTGAAAAAAAAAAGTTGTCTAAAGAATTTTTTTTTTGTTGTTTTTATTGAATTATAATTTACTTACCAAATATTATATCCCGCATCGATTGTTAGAGTTTTATTCTTGAAGTTAAACCAGTTTCAAATTTTCATCTCAGACAGGGTTGTCACACACGCAAGTTTTTATTAAATTTAATATTAACACAAAACTATTATTTATCAATGGAATATAGTTTGAAATGTAAAAAAATAGTAAATTTAATATTAACACTCAACTATTATTTATCAGGTATCTTAGAATGAAGTATAGTTAGAAATGTGATAAATTAGTAATTTTCCATTGTGTGGTACTTCTCAAAGCACGGTATAACACAAAGAGCCATCTTGCATTGTTTACACCTATAACTAGACTCTTTTCTTAGTTTTTTGCTAGTACACACAATACACTTCGCAGTCGGGGATGATTTTTTTCGGTCCGTGGTAGTTTTTCCAAAAAATGTCTTTCTGTAAGTCGCGATAGAAATTCTGCCTTCCGTTTTCTGCCATGAGAAGTACCGGGTTGTTCTTTTTCACTTAGCACGAAGAAGAACAAAGAACTTAGCACAAAGAAATAATTTATTTACTAAAAAGTTGTGAAAAGAAACCAATATCACTAGCAAAACACTGATAAAATCGGAGTAAATATAACGCGATAGGTATAAATAAACAAATATTTTCAAAATAATATTTAAAAATAATAAGAAAAACACAAAAAAATTGAGCAAAATAAAAACCCCTGGCGTTCAAAACAATCGATTAAAATAATCAATATTTCAAGTGGTTTGAGTGGTAGCCCTAATGACATCTGTCAACTGTCAGCTGAAAGTGATACCGATAAATCACTTAAAAGTAATTAAAAACTTTATAAAATATTTTGTGAGAACTTCAACACATGGCAATGTATGTTCCGTTTTTGACAGATTGTCAATATGAGTTAAAACTGCGGAGTAATACGTCATCAAAAGTACTGACGAGATATCTCGTCTCTGGCAATACGGGCACTCCGCCATTTGCCGAGATATCTCGTCTCTGGCAACCATCGGGTTAAATATTGGTTTAAAGTCAGGAACTGCCATCTGGTATTAGAGTGTAAAATGAAGTACAGACTCTCGAATTGTCAAGATTGTCAGATTGTCAACGCCTTGAGTAATTAGCAGTGACCAACTGCAGGAATGATAGTATGAATAGATTCTGAATTACAATCTGAGAAAAGGTATTCTCAAACTTTATTGACTGGAAAATTAATAAGAATAATAATAAAACCCTTATCCGCACCCCAATGGTGCATAGGGCACTGCGTCATATAAACGCAGTGTTATCTTGATCGTTTTACACATGAAGGAAAGGTGATCAGCTCTCCGCTTCAGGTACCAGTCCAGGGTAATATTGAATAAATATTAGAGTGAAAAAATCACTTCTATTTATTTTACCCTCCTTGGGAATTGAACCCAGGACCTCCAGAACGGTAGCCGAGCGTGCTGACTTGAGAATTAAGTGAAGAATACCTTTATATATATTTATCGCAGATATGAGCTAATGTGACATTTCAGTATTTAAAATAAAACATTACAGAGTGGACAAATATTATTTTATTAATGCATAAATCATTGATCGGTTTTAGGATCGCCAGGCTTGGAGAGACACCATTATAAAAAGAGGATATGACAAACAGTGTAACAACCTGACTTGGGGACCGCAGAGAACACTAACAGACGACCTCCACCTCATCAACGGGAAAACTAAAGTGGATCCCGGTAATTATGCCATGCCTTTACATATTTACACCTTTCTACATGCTTGGCATCTATGGGTGTCATGCCAGAGTAACCCCGATGCATTGGGCATCTACAAATAATACATATGTGATTAGTAGTGAGTGTTTTTTTTTTTTTTTTTTTAATCAAACACTGATTTTTAGTCTACTAAGATGTATTTTACTGTTAAATAAAATTATGTGTGTGTGTTTTTTTTTCAACAATAAAATGCAACTTAGCAACTCAAAAAAACAAGTGTTTGATTTACCATTCAATGCATAAATTAAAATGGAGTTCTACAAAGTAAACGCCAAATCTATGAATAGTATTGTTTTATTCGTAGTGTTTTTTTTTTTTAATCACACACTGATTTTTAGTCTACTAAGATGTATTTTACTGTTAAATAAAATTATGTGTGTGTTTTTTTTTTCAACAATAAAATGCAACTTAGCAACTCAAAAAATCAGTGTTTGATTTATCATTCAATGCATAAATCAAAATGGAGCTTTACAAAGTAAACGCCAAATCTATGAATAGTATTGTTTTATTCGTAGTGTTTTTTTTTTAAACAAACACTGATTTTTAGTCTACTAAGATGTATTTTACTGTTAAATAATATTATGTGTGTGTTTTTTTTTTCAAAAATAAAATGCAACTTAGCAACTCAAAATATCAGTGTTTGATTTACCATTCAATGCATAAATTAAAATGGATTTCTACAAAGTAAACGCCAAATCTATGAATAGTGTTGTTTTATTCACAACATTTTGGGTGTATCCAAAATATCTTTTCACAATTCTGGATTTCCTACACTTAGGAGTCATGTTTAGATTCTTTTTTATGTTATTTTTACATGACATTAGATATTTTTACTAGACTAATCCAGCTTATCAGAAGTCATAAGCCCCTGTAAATACCCTGACTTCCATATTCTTCTTCATATCTGTGTTGAGATATCAATATGTTTTGCCATACGCAGAGACAAATGCAGCCGCGTACAAGGAACCTGGTTACTTCTTGGGAGCCACTGGTAGCGAGGAAGTCAGCGACTTGGAGGATGACAGCAGCCCCGATGAGAAGCCTGCGGATGATTTGCCCATTGTGAAGGATCTCGCGTCGGCCCTGCTACAGCTAGGCCAAGCTGTGGCACAAAAGTACCTCAAGAGACCTCTTGGTAATAATAATTTCTCTTCCATAAAATAATTTGTGATGGCTTCCTCGATATTAACTGCCCTACCCATACGAACGTACATGATACATCGGTTATATTATCGCCCGAACGCAGCAAGCTGTATCTCGTATGGTCAGGTATAAAATAGTATGCCCGCAACCACAGAAACGTTTGTGATAACTCAAATTGTTAAAAATAAATCAAATAAATATCAAATAAAACAAATATGTATTGTAAAATTTAAATGTACCTATTTAACTTTTTTAAAGAAATCAGATATTTTGGTTCATTGAAATATATTTAATAACAAGTAAAAAGCTTTGTCTTGCAATTTACGTAAAAGCATCTTTGAAAACGAGTAACGAAAAACTAATGCGCGCGTGATATGTACTTGACATTCAGTATGTTCGGTATTTTTGGCGCAATGTTATAGTAGCTCGGATTTCCATTTTTAAGAAGCGCTGGAAAGATGAGTGGCCATTCAGATTACAGAGGGGTTTGGATTATAGAGGTTCTGCTGTACTATGTTTTTTCATTTATTGATGACCATTTCTTACTAACTGCATATTTTACCAGGATATGATGAGAAAGAGCGCGCAAAGGAATCCAAGACTCCCCTGGAGTTCGACGCCCTGCGGCGCTGGGAGACCTCCCTGATGGAGTGCTCCAGCTTCGCACAGGTCATGCTGCACCTCGTCATACTGGACAACAGCATCCTCTGGTCCAAGTCCATCCTGAACGCCAACTGCCGCATCTGCAGGAGGCGCACCGACGCCGAGAACATGCTGCTCTGCGACTCCTGCAACAAGGGCCATCACATGTACTGCCTCAAGCCCAAGCTCACCGTAAGTCAACTAGTATTTACTCTTCCGACCCCGTTGAAAATGCAACATATAACTATTCTATTGCAGATACACAATAGTGTGTCTCATGATTGGTTGGAATTATAATGCGCCATATCGCTCACTCCTTTCAAGAACGTCATAAATCAAAAAACTTGATTTTTCAGGAGAACGTTTTTAAAGTTAAACAATATAACACAATGTTTTAAAAATAAATATCAAGCCACTTATTGAAGTTTTTACTGTGCAACAAATCTTTTTAGGTAAAACCTGAAGGTGTTTTCTCCATTTAAAAAATATTTAGTATTTTTAAAAAAATAATTAAACAATACCTTTTCTTCAAAATGCAAAAACAATACTTTCTACCCTGTAGCGGGTAAATATTAAGTTAAAAATATTCCTCTTTTGCTGGGATATAGTACATTTTCTGGGCATTCCGAAAACATGCACAACTGAAAATTGCCGATTTTTTATATATGACGTTCTTGAAAGGAGTGAGCGATATATGTTTTCAGCCAATTGGGGAAAGAATATTGCCAATATTAGTTAAGAGGGATGTGTGATATTACAATTTAAGCATTTGTGTGTCATATGGTATTAGTATGGACGATCTTGGGTTCTCATTTTAAAAAATCTAAAATAAATGTACAAAACCTAATAGAAATATATTTTTTCTCTATATTTAGACATGTAGACTATCATGCAAAGCTTTTAAGTAAATATCTATATATGTAGTCAATAATATAAATGAACTGTAATATCATCATATTTATTCACGCTCAAGGCATCTAACCAGTCAATATGGCAAGCCCTACAAAATTTAGAAAAGGCAGCCTACTAGCATTTCCATTACACGAGAGTGATTGTAACCATGAAATTGATTTTGGCTATTTCAGAAAGTACCGGAAGGTGACTGGTACTGCGATCAGTGCAAACCCAAAGAAAAAACTCCACAAAAAAGAAACCGAAAAGTGTTTAAGGAAGAGGATTCTTCCAATGAACTGGATGACAGCAACAGGTAAATAGGCTTCTTCTTCTAACCCTTTGGACTGCATTGTATTGACACAGTGTGATCTTGATCATTACTTACGTGAATGTAAGGTGATCACCCCTGGGCTTCAAGTACTAGTCGAGGGTAATATTGAATAAATATTATAGTGAAAATTTATAATATTTATTTTCACCCCTCCCCTCTGGGAATTGAACCCGGGCCCTCCAAATTCAGTATTAAACGTACTAACCATTATACTACGGAGGCGGACAAATAATCAGATAAATAAACAGATAATTTATATGTTATATATTATGATCTTAAGAAAAAATTAAAAATACATTTGTTTGCTAAATCATTTCCACTATCTTTTTTTTCCCCAATTCATTCACAGTGAAGCGTCCTTGAGGAAATATTTTACAAAACTGGCAGTTTACAAGTTGTTGGGTAATATATCCAAAATAAAACACGGTTTTTTGGATTGAATTCTACATTTATTTATGTATATGTAAATACGTGATGCGTTTGGTCTTCTTAGGACATTATCAAACACTCTGTGTTTGATAATGTCCTAAGAAGATGATATATTACTATATTATTGATATATTAGGATATATTACCCAACAATTCAATATGGAATTCTACCAACTGTCTGCAGTTACAATAAACTATATAAGTTATCCAAATTTATATTATAAAAGCTGTAAATTGAAATGATTTCAAACTAAATGATCGTGTGATTTGTTTTCCAGTTGGGACGGCAGCGTCAGCATGGCTCTGTGCACCTCCTGCGGGTCGGGAGGCGTGCTGATCCAGTGCACCGCGTGCTCCGACGGCTGGCACTCGGAGTGCCTCCCCAAGCCGCCGGCCAGGCGGGCTGCTTTCACTTGTCCTTCCTGCAACAAGCCCAAACACAAGAACACCAGAGGTAAGCGCTACGCCCTACTCATCAGGGTGCACCTCCTGCAATCTAGTGCTCCGACGGCTGGCACTCCGAGTGCCTTCCCGAGTCGCCGGCTAGATGGGCTACCTATGCATGTGCGTCTTGCAACAACTTGTCAGGTTGCAGTGGCATCGGCATAACTAGGATAAGTTTCACCCCCTTAGAAAATTTCCTACGTGAAATTACTTACTTACTTATAACCCTTATCTGCACCCAATGGTGCATAGGGCACTGCATCGAATTGACGCAGTGTTGATCATTGCTTACATGAAGTCAAGGTGATCACTCTTGCGCTTCAGGAACCAGTTCAGGGTAATATTAAATAAATATTACAGTGTAAAATCACTAATATTTATTTTCACCCCCCCTGGGAATCGAACCCGGGACCTCCAGCACTGTAGCTATACACGCTGACCATTACACCACGGAGGCGGACAATAATGTGAAATAATAGAGCACTTTACCTTTACAACCAGAACTTCTCATTGCGGTAAAAGCTCATTAATTTTAAGTTTAAGAAACAAACAAAAATTATTTATAGTTAGCATATTTGAAGAAGAATAAAAACAGTAATTTTCTGCACACCAACTCATCCATGGCAAGATTTGGAATGTAATTCTTACTTTTTGTAAAACAACAAAAACGGGTAATGAAATAGTGTCGCGTTGTGATCCCGTGGTTAGTGTCGCAGACTCTTGAGTCAGAGTTTCTGGGTTCAAACCCACTCTTCCTCAATTTGATACCTATTTTTAATAATGAGCCACATAGGCTCACAGAAATACATAGTGTGAATATTAAGTAATTTTGTAAATAATAAAAACGCAGATATTTCTCTTTTTAATATAAAAATAAATTGTACAATAGTTAATTCAAACATTTTTTTTATTCTGTATTTATGTATGTCTATTTTTACATATTTACCATAAATTAGTTTTCCTAATTAAAAATGGTAAATATCTTCATTCATCCAACAAAAATTATTTTTTCTTGGGGGGACTCAACATTTTTAGCCCCCAAAATCTTTCATATGCCAGGATTCTATGCATACCAATATTCTCTAGTTCAAATTAATTTGTGACAATGTGTAGCTGATATAAAAAATATGTATTAAACGTAATATATAAAAATATAAATGAAGATATTTTTTTTTGTGTAAGAATTTTTGATATGCTCCCAAATTCCCTTTTTCCATTGTATCACTTGTTTATAATTTGCATTAAAGCATCCATAAGTGCATGAGCGTAAAAACCATAGTTATATGTAATATTACCAAAAAATGTTCTTTTATTATTCACACAGTACATTCCCGGATGAATGGTGAAAAAATAATCCCATATAATCGATTGCCCATTTTTTCAAATACAACACCCCCCAGAAAACCTGGAGTGAATTTACTCCACCAACAACCAAGTATTTGAAAATTTCGGGAAATCTAAAGTCATACATTTCATCTATTCATACAATAATCAATTCCTACATCACAAATAAGATCTGATCTTTTTGATGTGCAGAATATTCTCCGAAATATTAAAATTAAGTGAAAATGTTACATTTTATTGTTTAAGAGCGTTCATGTGTAGTTTTAAAAATGAATGTGACATGAATTATTTCATTTATACATTTCCCTCTAGAAATGGATCGAGGCGTACGCCGTTGTGCAGCTGATGCAATGACCAACATCAACCATTATTCTAAGATGCTAAAGAATTCCTCTCGACACCAGAGTGGTTTGTTGAAAACAAAAATTAAAAAAATTAACAAGTATTTCATTACCCCGGCATCTTTTGGTCTTCCCATACCTTCGTTGCTTCTCACCGATAATCTTTCCACATCCGACTATTTTTTGTTATGATTTATAACACAAATTGTGGCATTGTCATTTTACGTTAATAACACGATTCTTTTGCATGATTTCCTTCATTGCTTGATAGTACATTGTACTAGCTCGTTTATTTTCATTTCTCATTTCTCATTTACCCGCTTGCTTCAATGGTTATGGTCTCCTGATAATTAAAATTGTCATCTGTAATTTCCAATATGATTTAGTCATCACTCTTATAAATAACATTACAATATCCATATACTAATATTTCACAATGAAATTAAAACATATTTTATGATAGATTATTCAGTATAAAAAAAAAACAAAAAACGAAAAACAAAATGCACCATTCAAGACAGACCATTTTGCATGTGATGAAATCACAGAGAATTGACACTTATTAAAAAAATGTGTTTATTTCATATAAATAAGGTTGGTTTCTTATAAATAAAGCGATGAATTAATATAAGAGTGAAAATCACTTATATTTATTTTGACCCCCCCATGGGAATCGAACCCAGGACCTCCACATGGTGTGGATGGGGTCCAAAGTTAGATTTTTGCATACTTAAAACATTTATTTATTGAATTTTTTTTTCAAATGCATTTGGTTTTCTGCCCATCAGCGTAATATTGTCATTAATTTTTAAAATGCACAGCACATTCCACCCACAAAATATGTTATATTTTAAAAATTATGTGATTATTTGTAAATAATTTGAGTGAAAATAATTTCATACATTTTATTTTGCTATTCACTGATTTTCTGTACATTTTCTATCTTGCTATAATCTTACACTGTTCTGCAGTTAATAAACATATTTTTTATACAGATTCAGAAAGCAGCGAAGAATCTGTGGCTGTAAAATCGAAAAGGAAACGTCAGTCTAAAGAATCTTCACCGGTTGAACAAATAAACGGAACCTCGAAAAAGCCCCGTCGATCTGCCCCTGTTATAAGTATGTATTCAATTTTACATCAATTAATGAAATCATTAACACATCGGCCAAAATTTTAATTGTACCTGTAAAATTTCAAACCTTTATCCGCACCCCAATGATGCATAGGGTACTGTGTCATATAAACACAATGTTATCTTGATCGTTAGCACATGAAGGAAAGGTGATCAGCCCTCCGCTTCAGGTACCAGTCCAGGGTAATATTGAATAAATATGAGAATGAATAAAACACTTATATTTATTTGACCCCCCCCCCTGGGAATCGAACAAGGGACCTCCAGAACGGTAGCTGAGCGTGCTGACCATTACACTATGGAGGCGGACCTGTGAAATACCTATTTGATACCTATTTCTAATAATGAGCCGCTTAGGCTCACAGAAATAGTATGAAGTTGAAATATTTGTGTAAATAATAAAAACACAAATATTTCTCTTTTTAAATTTAAAACAACAAAAAAATACAACAAATGTTTTTTTTTGGAAATCTTTTTTTGTAACAAAATTTATATCTTCTACCATATAATAAATATTATCAAATGTGTAGGGATATAATTGTACTTTTCAGATTAGCGTGTGTTGTTCCATTCTGATTATATGGACACATTTTTTCATTTCTTGGAATGTTTCACTTCCAGTTGTACAAGCAAGAGACAGAATGATCACAGATTGATGATATTTAGAAAAAAACTAAAAACGCATTTGTTTGCTAAATCATTTCCACTATCTTCTTTTCCCCAATTTATTCGCTGTAAATGCCCTATTTTACGAAAATGGTGCTATAAAAAATATCCAAATTTATCATTTTATTTTCATGAAATTTTAAAATCTCAGAAACATATTGTTATAGGAAAGGAATATGGAGGTCTGGGCATTCGCAGGGCTTACAACCTAGCATCGGTTGGCTTAAGTATTCAAACTATGTAACATTTACCGTTCTGCCCATTATTCAACATCGATATTGCCTCGATTCTATGAAGTTGTACATATACATATTCAGAATATCTTAACAACCTATTAAGTTTGAATTGACCTACTGTAATTAAATATGTTTTCAATATTTTTCATAATAAATTCACAATAAGAATATGTACCTCTATTCCACACTCTACTGACCCTCATGGTGCATAGGGCACTGCAACAAATTGACAAAACATTTATTCAATCGTTTATTATATGAAGGCAAAATGATCAGTTCTGCAGATACCGGTAATAATACATAAATCAATATTAGAGTGAAACAACACATTTATTTTGACCCCTCCCCCCTGGGAATCGAACCCGGTACCCCAGTACGGTAGCCAAATGTACTAATCACTACACTGTATAGGTGGACGATACATCCCTCTATACATCCCATATAAATGCTTGCATATCGCTACCGCCATGACCATCTCATCAAGTGATATAGTTTAAAATATTTGATGTTGTCGTGTAGCGTCATCACAACCGCCAATTTGTTATAAACTTAAAATAGATTTATATTATCCACTGACACTTCGTGATGGAATTGAATTTTTAATTTATTATTAGATTAAAACCAATATTTTTAGCTTTTCCACTTTTTTATTTGACCAGCGACCGGGTTTCGTCGTTACCGACATCATCAGACCAGTCTGATGATGTCGGTAACGACGAAACCCGGTCGCTGGTCAAATAAAAAAGTGGAAAAGCTAAAAATATTGGTTTTAATCTAATAATAATGTTATAAACTTGTCATACTATCGTATTGTTTTGACGTAGAACTTTACATTTTGAATTGAAAATGATTACTATTTATTTTTTTACAAAAATGTTAATAATATCAGTATATAACCACTCACCGAGATTTTTATGTCTACCGGTTTCGAGATGTAGCCGTCTCTTCGTCAGGACAATCACTACCACAGCAAACAATACTACCCTTCACTACCATAGCACTATTTACACACTTAAAACTACACAAAATGTTTAACAGATGCGATTTTTGGTCGACCCGAAGACCAACATGCACTTAAGGTTTCAGCACAACCATGCGTTACGAGCCGAGGTTAAACATGCACTACGATTAAACATATTGATGAACCAGCTTATATACTCGTAGGATGAAAAGAGCGGGCGGGGTTTGAATTGGATATTAAGGAATCTTGCTTAACCGACGTTGAATCAAATAATGGACTATAAATATAATTTATTTAATGCTTTAAATATTAATAATATTGAGAATATGAAAATGATTGTTTGAATATAGTGCCTACAGACTACGTGGTAAGGCGATGTGCCGCGGACGCCCTAAATAATATTCATCACTACACTAAGATGCTCAATAGAAAATATCACGATGAAAGCGGTTGGTCCCAAAACCATTCACATAATATTGATGTGCTTTCTTTACTATTTTACGTTAGCCAGCATTAGTGAATGTCATTTTTTTCCTCATGTGATGTTTATGTATATTTTTAAAAAAATATTGTAGCATGCTTTTATTTGCAAAATGTATCGATTGCAATATTTTTTTATTTTATTCATTCTTGTGTTCATGTTGCTGGTTTTATGTTTTTAAAAAGCATGATCCGATGAATAATCTGAATTGTTTTAAAATAGTTATTTCATTTATTTATATATATGTAATGCAAAAAAATATATATTTGCATGTAAAGTATTGAATATTCATTAGATAGTTTACTGTTACAGAAAATCTAATGTTACTTTTTAATTTTAATAATGTAATGATGATTTTGCACAAAACTTTGAAAAAGAACTTAAAGAAATTGGAAACAGAAAATACTTATGGTTTTCTGTCTTATATTATTATTGTCATTATTCTATCCTGCCTAGAAGTATGGCTTTATCGGTGCGGAGAGATGGATTATTGATGTCCTGTGGGCAGTTTTCTTTGTGGAAATTCACAAACGGATAGGTTAAATTAATTAAACCCATCGTTATAAGTTTTATTAAACAATTGAATAAATTTATTATTAAGATAACATAGATATTTTAATTTGATTGATATCATTGCGACTATTCTGTATTGGATAACTAAATAAGGGTTTACAACTCTGTACTTCGTAATGTATTAAGCAGTGTTTAGAGTTTTTACTATTTCTTGTGTCTTTTATTAATTTAGAAAATATTAATTTCTTTAACATAGATGTAGGGTAAACGCCCCAATTATTGGCACTATAAGCAGATTGGCTCAGTGAATATTTATGTACAACCAAATTCCTCATATCATGTAGGTGCAATTTATTTTTTGTGGTTTACATAACGTAATTTTTTATTATTATTAACTGTTGGCATTCTAGAATTAATCATTCTTATTTGACTAGACAACCCATTTTCAACACTGATGAGTGTAAAGCTGAGAATTGTAATACGTTTAGTCAATAATAAAAATATATATTACGCAAGAAAACCACAAAAAATGTGTACTTTGAATAAAATCATGTGTCAACAGAAACATTTAGATTAAATCATCATTGCTATTCAGTATGTTTATGGTATTAAAATAAGATGCACTAAACTTCAATATGCATCTAATTAATATTCACAAAAGAAATCAGCAGTCATAACCGAAGAGGTGCCAACAATACTCTTGTTTACCCTATGTCTAAATAATGTTTTTTTTATTATTACAATAGTGAAAAATAGTATTTTTATAAAGAAAAAAGTACTTTTAAATTTGCCCTTTTTAGGTAAAGGAGAAAAAGTAAAGAAATAAAGATAATGTTTACTCTTCAACTTCAGATGCCGACAGCGGCGATGAACCCGTGTCCAACAAATCTCACAAGAAGAGAGTCTCCAAGGAGCCCGCTCATCTCACCAATGGTATGACCAATGGAACATCTCACAGCAAGCGCTCCAGCAAGCGAGCGGAGGAATCTCCAACGCCGAGAAGGGCGTCCGCACCTAACGTCTCGCGTTTACTTATCGGTGAGAGGCTTTCTATTGGCTAATCGATTTATTGAAAATGATGTTCATAGTTGAAGGGACCAACATTAGAAAAGGTGTGCATATTTATAATTAACAACAGGTCTCGCTGCTGAAGAAGAAAAATGTCAAAATTTGCCAAAATAATATCCGACTTTTAAGAACCAGTCCCGCATTATCGCAGATATATAAGTAGTTGTAAAGTAAATTTATATTTATAACTAAATGCCATCTATTGGGTAAAGCAATTCATCTAAAATAAGTCAAAATAAAAATAAAATTTAAATATGTACTTTGTTGCTTCAGAATCATGAATTTCAAATCATAAAAAATGTGTCAAACCTTTAACTAGAATGGTTCGAATAAATCATATTTAAATTTGAGGTTTTTTTTTACAAAACTTGCAGTTTATTATATATATGCCAATACAATATTAAAATTATTTTGTTTTTGGCGAAACATTTTTTTCAGATTTTGTTTTTCAAATGTTTTCCATGATAACATTATTGTGAGCGCTTACATTTTGTAATATTTTTCACATTATGGCAAAATTTAAACTGTCATTGTTCGAGTAAACAAATTTTTACTGTACAAAAGCAAACAGACTTTGGATTATAAAATGCTTTGTTTTCAGGTTTATCAAGAAAGTCCCGCCGGTCTGAAGCTATTCACCAAGCCATTCTGGAAGAACTTCTCACCGACGTGATGAAACACAAGGACAGTTGGCCTTTCAATGCCCCCGTCACCGTGGAAGAAGTAAATATGATCATCATTCTTCCTCTTGGTTTTGTCATTATATACTGTAAAAGGCGCCATTTTTAATTTGCTGTAATTTTAAAGGTCCCGGATTATTTTGAAGTCATCACGGAGCCGATGGACTTCGGGACAGTAAAATCTAAACTGGACCGCAAAAAGTACTCCAGTGATTCGCAGTTCATGACCGACTGCTCACTGGTGTTCAATAACTGCTTCACGTACAATCACGAAGATGATGCTGTTGCCAAGTAACTATTACCTTGTCTATCACTTTTATGTATTATATATTTAATTATGTTTATAATATACCTTCTGGTTCACTTTACCCACACTATTTACCAAAAATATATTTATTTTTTATTTATTTAAATCAACATTTTTACATATTTAGAACACTTTTTTTTGCAGAGACCCACCAAGCCACCTTGTGTGTCTTGTCGGTGGAGTTCTTTTTTAATACATTTTTATTGTTTTTAACAATTTTAACCTAATATACACACAAAAAAAGAGAGAAAAATTAAGAATATAAACATTTTACAATATTTATAAAATTAACTCTTGTCATTTATACATTCCTTTATTTTGCCTTTGTTCCATATTTTATTTTGACCTCTTCACATCCGTCGGCAACAAATTAAAAATGTTCGGAACGATATATTACAGTCGTATTCTACAGAACTGTTGAAAGTTTATTTGTCACCCCTCACATCATGGCCTCATCCATTTTAGTCATAATTTTTCCTAGTAAATTACTGTCTCTCTGCACCCCATTGTCTGCTTAAAACTAAAACAGACTATTTTTTTTTAAATATAGCGATGCTATTCCAGTTGATAGCTTCGCCATATTGCTGAATTTGTTTAGTTCAATAGATTTTTCAGTCAATTTGTAAGAGTACCGTTATGACACATTGTCTATGGTCTGTAATGATATGCATGTATCATCCCAATATGCACTTCTCCATGTGAATGCTTCCATGAACAGGTCATGTAGTAGAAAATAGGCATTTGACAGTTGCTTCTCATGTACACGGGCATTTACCTAACACTTTTATAGATTGTGCCAAAATATTAGGGCAAGATGCAGTATGTTATGAAAAAAAAATATTATCATTCATTTGGTAATAGTGTGATCATTTATTAATATGTATTTATTTACCTTTTTTTCAATTCCTGACCAATATTCAATAAATCATAATTTGATATGGAAAATGATAGTTATATGAAGAATCTTCAAGATATTAGAAGGATTTGTTTGGCGAGAGACTTGTATTAGCTTAAAAACTAAGCAGACTTTAAGAATACGGCATAAATTGTTACTACACTATTGTTTTGTGTCCTACAACATTATGTTTTGACAGTCTGCTTATGTAGTTATTCTCTCATTTTGCTTTTAGGGCTGGAGTGAGATTGCACAAATTCTTCGATAAACGGTGCAAAGAATTAAATATACCAGGACTTCCCAGTGATGATGTACCGCTAGAGGATTCCTCAAAGAAGAAGAATCGTACATTAAATTGAGTGAAAATACATATAGTGAAAGCTCTTTAATTCGAATTTTGCCATTATTAAAAAAATATTACAAATTTCTGGTCCGTAAATTCCTATTTTCATACAAAGCTTTCGGTAATTCAAAACAATGTTTTGCCCGAAATTCAAAATAAGATTCTGTGCGAAATCTTGGCAAGAAAATTGTTGGCAGGTGACCAGAATATTTTTCTCATTTTAAAAGATAATTTTCATATTTTTAAAATTGATCATTGTGTTTTAATCAAAATTAAGTTTTTTTTAATGATAAAAAATTACTTTTTATCATCCTTTAAATGTTAATTTTATTTTTTTGAATTAATGAGCTTTTATTGTGTAAAGTTTAATCTAAAGAAAGTAGTTTTAAATATTATAACTTTTCATGTAAAAAGGCGGGTGTCTTAATTTAATTATTTATAATTATTTATACTGGCTTCATTGTTTTTAGTAAATTTTAATTTGGATAACATCAACCTATATTTACTATATACATATTTATGGAATGAACAAGTGATTTTCTTTATAAACCAGTGTATGAATATTTAAGTATTTCGGTGTAAGTAGCAGTAATTGATAATACTACTTTTAAGGTTAGAAAACACATCACTTTTATTGCATGTAAATTCTGAATTCCATTAATTGTACCGAATTGAATACTTTTGTCATTTAGCTATAGTAAATGTTTTTTTTTATACATACTTTAATTCGATGATAATGATAAAAAAAATTGCATCGTCTGATCCCCAGTTTTATGCTTCACGAGTAGTATCCATAGTAATCTCATTTGCGTAATATTTTCTATTTAGATTGTAATTATTTAGAACCCCGGGTGAATTAAGTATTTTTATACATATTCCTGGTTAATTTACGCTGTGATGAGACTGGATAAAGTGATATGTTCTTTTTTAGTGATGGCGCTCAATATCCATAAATTAAACTTTTACTTTGTTTTTGTATCGTGAGTTGATTATAAATGCTACTGTTGTAAAAATATTTTACAAAGTTGTACGTTAGCTTCCTGACTCTTACTTCCAATGTGAATTTATTCCAAATACAGCTAAGACCGCAAATATTTTTTTAATTATAAAAAATATATACCTCTTACAATTGCAATTTATGTAATCAATAACGGAATGGTGCATAATTTTAATATACCGTAAATATGACTACCATAACTACTTTGGAAGATCCGACGCCTTGTAAGAGTTAACGTCGAGTTAAGCTTAGACTAGATGCTCTCTGCCTAGTCTATACATGATGTTTATGTGGAAGGACTAAATATAAATTAATTAATATAAAAAAATTGTGTTCATTTTTGTATTACTTCCTCATCCTGACATTTTGACCATTTTCAGAGTGCTACGGTACTGAAATTTTGTTTACTTGGAATAATTCACTTTGGAATGTATAATCTTGTTATAATCCTTCAGCATTATGATTTGCAGGAACTGATAACTCTTTAAATTCAAACTTATTAGTTTTAATAAATTATTGTGTAATTTGTTTCTCTCGTGAAAATGTCTCTCTATTCTTAAACAAGGTTGAAAATATCATTCACGTATGATGTATGGTATTGTGATTATTTAAGTTAATATGCCCCTACCAAGTATTATGAGCGCTGTGACCATCTCTCTTATGTAACCACGTGATCAATAGATTATGTAGTATTTTGAGTACAAATAATGTGTTTTTAGTTTTTTTTCATAAATAAGTCTGCTTATCAATAAAAACATACAACCAACTTCATTTTGTGTTTCTTGTATTCCTATAAACCTTTTGTTTTTCATTGTCATTCCGAGAAAATCAAGTTTAAAATTATGATTAGTAAAAAAAGGAAAATTTTCTTTCAACGCTATATGCAAACTCTAGAAAGTGAAGATAGCTTTATAAAATTTTCCACTTAGAAATTGACGGAACTCATTCATCAGGTAACTTAACACATTTAAGCCGGGAAAACAACAAAAACAAACCTTTTAAAAATCATAAATTATAATACCGGGTTGATTCTGTTCCCCCAGCCTTGATGTGTAAGTAGATAATGCATAAATGAAACCAAATTTTCACAGATTAATAACACAATATATTTATAGAAATTAAATACAACATGTACTGATTTATACTGCTTCTAGGAGAATTAACAAGCTTTTGAAATATTTAATGGCCATGTTGCTCAGCTAACTCCTTCAACTTGGCTTGTTCATGGGTCCTAATGTTTCCGGGGGAGTTTGCTGGAATAAGAAATTAATTTCAGTTTTACATTTTGATTTCTGTTAATACATATAACTAACTAACCATGATAGGAATATCAATGTCTATGCTAAGTCTTCGCCCCTTCCACATACATGCATCTCATACATATCCTCCAATTATCTCAACTCCTGACCTGACCTTCATGTATTTGAAATAAATACTTGATCATGTCAAATTTTCCTCGCTCTTTTTCTGCTTTTATTACCAACCTCATTCGCCTCATAAACTTGTTTTACTGTACTTTCTTCACTCATACGATCCACATGCCCAAACCATCTCAACGCACCTTTCTTAATTTTATTGAGAATGCTTATCTCAGCTTTGCATTCTTTCCTTATACCACCATACAAATACCTATCGTAAAACGTTTTGGCAAACTTAACAAACTTGTATTTATAAAAGATCATCTTTCAATATTCTTTATTGAATATAGAATATCTAAAGAATATACTTCAATGTATTTTGCCTTTTATATAGCTAAGATGTGAACATGTGCTCAAATTCCATACACACAATTGGTATAAAAAACTATGCCAACCCATATATTATACATAATGTATTTCCATAAAACAGTTCACGTTTGATGATCCCCGCACAACAGATGTTTATATGGGAATGAATATACATTGTTGAAAAAAAGGAATTGGCAGTCAGTTGACTTACAAATTAAATAGGAATTGATGAAAAATGATCTATTTCCCAAGGATTATGTTTTCAAAATATTAAATAAATTAGTATTAAAATAATAGCTTCTTGCAAAAATAAAAATAGCTAGCTTAAGTCCCTTTGTAGAAGTGCTTTACAAAAATGCCTCTATGATTATTAAAATTATTATTAGACTTCCTTATGTATGTATCACACCAAAGTCTACACGAAGTAATGATTTAGCTTTAAAAAAAGTATATAATAGAAATCTTCATAGAACATTTGTATGAAAAAGATATCTCATCAATCATTCCCACTGTGGCCTTTCATCCTTTTCACTGCCACACACGGTAAAATCTTGTTTCTACCATTATTGGACGGGACAAAGATAGCTGCCATCATGGAATTTACAAATTCGCTCCTGTTAGCGCATGCTTGTGTCACTTGTTAAAAACGTCCAAGTTTTTATTATGGCTTCTAAGCTACGCCACAAATCCGCTAAAATCTAAAAGTGACAGTACCATTTGTCCAATCCAATGTACCAAGATCTCTTTAAGGGCGAAGACTGACCGGAGCATTTCGTCGTAACGTAACATGTTACGATGTGAGCATTCAGGCAGTCAGTACACCGAGCCGAGCGCTCCATCCAGTTTCAGATACTCGCTTATACTCGCCGCGAGCGATGTTACGACGAAATGCTCCGGTCAGTCTCCACCTTAAAGGTATATGTTAATTGCAATGAAGATTCATAGATACCTAGGCTGTGGATGTACATTATAGCTGGGTAACTGACGACCATCCCGATAAGATAGTACTTATAAATCCAGTTGTTTTGGATATGGAACTTATAAGGAAACTGAGCTATTTTGGCAGAGAAAGTATATGGGTATTTCATGGGACGACCAGCCGGAGCATCAGACATGATGGGTTATCTGGAAATGTCATGATAACATAAGATTATGTAATACTTATAATGAACAGAAGTAACATCTCGCTTGGTGAATGAAAAAGCCAAGTAAATTTTTGAGAAAACGAAGTAAATGCTTACTTTAATCTGCTTTCCAATAGAGTTCCAAATAAAACTAGATTTCCCGTTTCCCAAAAAATTCTGTGGGATGGAAAAAAAGCAACGATGGCAAAGGCAAGTCGAAAACCATAGATTAACTAAAATCTATATATTTTTTGCTTGCCCTTGTATAATTCATAATCATGAAAGGCTTTGAATAAATAGAAAACAATCTCGATTTTAAAAATTTATCGTAAAAATTGTGAAAGGTAGAATTCCCAGTATTCATTTAAAATCACGGAAAGCTCAAAATGAAATAAAAAGAAAAATGCCAAACACGCTCTCAATAAGGGTCTACGCATTTTCCGCCGGTGTTTTCTGCTTTCGATATTCCAAGTTAGTGAATTTATAAAAACTAAATACTTGTTTTGTCTTGCAAACGATTGTTTTTATTTCTGAGGGAAAAAGATTCCCCGGCAATCGTTTTACAATCTAACCTATTCAATTCTTAATTCACAATATTTTATTTATCACGTGAATACGCATTTTCAAATAAATAAAGTACAAAAATTAAATTTTCCCACTAGAGGGATGAAGAACTGAAAAATTTTGAAAAAAAAAAGTAATTGCCGTGCGGCATTTTCAGACCATATAAACTGAAATTTATTTTTGCAGTTAGTACCTAGACCACTAGAGAATGTCCACCCCCGTAGTGTAATTAATAATCAGCACGCTCGGCTACCATTCTAGAGGTCCCGGGTTCGATTCCCAGAGGGGGTCAAATAAATATAAGGGATTTTTTTCACTCTAATATTTATTCAATATTACCCTGGACTGGTACCTGAAGCGGAGGGCTGATCACCTTTCCTTCATGTGTTTAACGATTAATATAACACTGCGCTTATGCACCATTATGCACCATCTGGGTGTGGATAAGGGTTTAAAGAAGAAAAAAAGTACCTAGAAATAACTATTATTGTTGGTGGTGTTGATGTTGTTTTTTCTATAATGATAGTCTATGGTAATCAGAATCCAACAATCTATGGAAACTTTACAGCTGTCATTAAAAGACATTTCCGAAATGACGTATTCTTTGTGATTATATCGATAAAAACAAATATTTTTATTTATTTTCTGCATTATTATTATGATACATAATGGCGTCTTTAAAAGTAGCTGTGCGAGTGCGCCCATTCAACCAGAGGTAAGAGTTGATAAATACGTTAATATAATTAGGACAGCGACCATTCGAGTTAACTTGCTTTTATTATAATTTCCACATTACAGGGCAACGATTATTCTATAATCTATAATACATTTGAGTTATCTATTTATCGTCGCCAATTGAATGTTTTTGAAGCAACACGATTTGAATTCCTGCTATTATGCTAACTTGTTCAATAAAATAAATTTATAATGTTTCTTTACATAAATCTTTCTGCATTTCTATCAAATTTTGAAATTAGATTTAATTGCGTTTAAATTTGTCTATTTTATTTATTGACAGTTTTTTTAAGGATTTTTGTTTTTAAACTATTTTTATGTTTCATTTCGATAATAATGCTCTTATTTAGTAGGATTACTTTCTGAATATTTGTATTTTCATTCCAGAGAATTGGACATGAATGCAAAGCTAATTGTGGAAATGGATGGTAAAAAGACTCGACTTCATACACTAAAAGTAAGTATATATCCGTAGTAAAATAGGTAAACTAATCCAACCAATTACGGAGTTAAAACTTTAATAGTTGAAGCATTAAAGCATTTAATAAAATTTTGGCATTAAATACAACTACAGGAAATATAAACCATTAAAATACATCATCCATTATGATGGGTGATGTAGTTAAATTGAAACTCGTTATTGAGGTGGAAATAAATTAATTAATGGATGAATTAAACAATACCTTTAACGGGAGTAGACGGAACATCTGAACTTCTACTAAAAAAATAAATCCTGTATCCATTAGAAATTTTAATACTAAACACCTACAGTGTATTGGATTAATTCGCTTCCTTAGAAAAACACTTAATTAACACAATTTTTTTTTTCTATTAAAAAAGAGAATTATTTGTGTTTTTATTATTTACACAAATATTACAATTTCATAATGTTTCTGTGAGCCTAAGCGGCTCATTATTAGAAATAGGTATCAAATTGTGGTAGAGTGTGTTCGAACCAAAAAATTCTGAATTAAGAGTCTGCGACACTAACCACGGGACCACAACCCGACATAATTTTCAAATTTGCTTGCGCAGAATGCAGAGATAATTAAATTTATGGATTTTAGCATGACCAAGGATGGACAACCTGGATGCTATCATTTGAAAATTTGTACATGTAACTATACCAACAATCGAATGTAGATAAATAAGCAAAGGGATGCTATGAACCTAACCTAACCTAACCTTACCTAACCACGGGACCACAACCCCACATAATTTTCAAATTTGCTTGCACAGAATGCAGAGATAATTAAATTTATGGATTTTAGCATGACCAAGGATGGACAACCTGGATGCTATCATTTGAAAATATGTACATGTAACTATACCAACAATCGAATGTAGATAAATAAGCAAAGGGATGCTATGAAATATTTAGGAATTATAGACCCCGAATTGGGCGTTAATGGGTTTTGTTGTAAAATGAAGGGGTGGTGTTGTTGAAAATTGGCTTAATTTCATGAAAATTCATTCAAACTTCATTAATTAAATAATATCATGTATCATATTAAATTAATTACATGCAATTATATAGAGATGAATACTAAAAATGAAAATGATTCGAATGTTCAATATTATAATTATTATTCAAATTCAGGCCTCTCCATCAAAGTTTACCTACCAAACACTTACTCAATTATGCGCGTGTGGAGAGAATGATGAGACCGCTGATCACATATTATTTAACTGCCCCTTACTCCCTAACCTTGAGTTCATTCAGGACATTCGCTCGGAGGGTTTGTCCTTCCCACTGAATGTCCAACACCTTTTATCAATTAACTTCCAAAATATCAAACGTGCGGTCATAAAACATTTAAAAAAGTATGACAAAAACGTTTAAGTAACCCCAAGTAAAATCATTTAAAAAATGTGTAAGTAAAATCACTAGTATGGCATGTATCACTTAATTTTGGGTGCTTTGCCAATAAAAAAATATAAAAAACACTTACTCAGGTATATGTATTGTATATAAGACTAATAGTTTAATGTAAACCAGGCCTGGCCAACCCAAATAGCATCCCGGGCCACAACGATGACCTAAAATTTTCCCAAGGGCCGCATACAGACATTAGAATTGTTTTTCTTATTAACGAATTTAAATTTTAAATTTACTAGCGAATTTCATACTTATTGATTTTTTGTAAGTATTATAAATAATTTTAACGCAAAGGTTCTCAGAAAGTATAATCAGGGTAATTGTGAAAAAAAAACATTTCTACGACCAGATGTGAGAAGAAAACGCACATTGAACCAACCAAAAATGTATTTGTATTGTAATAAACATTTAGAAAATTTTTGTCAATCGAAATCATCAATAAGGACACATAAATCAGACAATATAAACAATTTTATTTTAAATACAACAAATTTATCAATATCCACGCGAGATTTGAGTTTCTTTTTGCATACTTAATTCATTTAATTTTTAATTTTTCTTATTCAATTATTAATTTTTCTAAATCTATTTCAATAGTTGAAGTTGCACACCTTAACTGGTTTTCGAGATTTTTCGAGATTGCCTTAAATTGACGATGCTGAAGAGCGTGCGAACGGATATTGTTCACTATTTTTATAATGACATGCATGACTCGGCTCATAGATAATACTTGAACGGATAAGTTTGTTGATGTATCACAAATATATCACTGGTTTAAACATATATTCTTCATACATGACAGCGGGCCGCATGTAAGGCGCCGCGGGCCGCTGTCATGTCGCGGGTTGGCCACCCTTGATGTAAACTGAACATTATTGGTATGATAAATGGTTTAGTTACATATCAATATTGACTGAATTACAATCTACTTAAAGTAACAATAACTGCCGTCTTTACCTCATTCATTCGAACCTTATCCGCACGCCCAATGGTGCATAGGGCACTGCATCATATAAACGCAGTGTTATCTTGATCGTTAACACACGAAGGAAAGGTGATCAGCCCTTCGCTTTCGGTACCAGTCCAGGGTATTGAAAGCTGTCCCACCGCATTCCCAGATCTGATATAGAAGTATCTAGGCTTTCTGACAGACCTGCTCTTGCAAAGCAATTTTTTTTTTTTAACTAAGTTGCGAAATTTATAGAAAATGTAAAACAACATAAAATTGTATCCTGATTTTACTGTGAATTTACATTTAAAAGCTTTCAATATCCCTGTTACTGCCAATCAAAATAAACCAGTCCAAGGTAATATTGAATAAATATTAGAGTGAAAAAATCCCTTATATTTATTTGACCCCCCCTGGTAATCGAACCCGGGGCCTCCAGTACGGCAGCTGAGCGTGCTGACCATTAAAATACGGAGCCAGACACCTCATAAACTCATTTTTAATAAATGAAAAACAATGATCTTCCAACAAGAAATACTGGTTTTCAAAATATTTTACTATTATAATATTATTTGGTTATAACAGAACTCATCCACATTGGACCAAGGACAAAATGAGTCAACGAGGGAACGCTCCAAGGATTTTACTTTTGACCACTCTTATTGGTCATTTAACAGCAATGATGGGAACTTCACCTCTCAAGAACAGGTAATAAATTGATAAGAATACACTGATTTATTTCATTTACTTATGCTGTGGAATCGGATAATATATAATCACAGAATTGATTTTTTGTGTTAAAAGATGCATGTATAAAAAATTCACTGATGATTTGATATAGCTAGTTAAGTTAATCTCTCTTCTTTACAATCATTAACAACATGATTATAATGTATAAGCCCCCTTGAGGTAGTATTTTATGAAAATGGCGCAATATAAATCATCCAAATTTATTATTATTATTATTATTAGCATATAGTTAGCGATTCCGCGCTCTTGATAACTTATGGTTTTCGATCTGCATTTTTAACTAACGAAATGTGGGAGACAGATGCAGGAGATGTTTGCGGGTAACTGCCATTTTTTCTTAGTTTACTAAGAAGAGTTCCTTTTGAAATTTTGTGATCACTCTCTGAACATGGTGTTAATTCCACGTATCTAAAGCCTTGCTTTCATATAATTTATAATTAAGATAACACTGTGCCGATCCAGTATGGTGCCCTATGCAACACTAGGTTTACATATGGTGCCTTCTGCATCACCATATGAATCGTCAATATTATGCGTATGTATATAAAGATGAATCATCAATATTGTCCGCCTCCGTAGTGTAATGGTCAGCACGCTCGGCTACCGTTCTGGAGGTCCCGGGTTCGATTCCCAAGGGGGGTAAAATAAATATAAGTGATTTTTTCACTGTCATATTTATTCAATATTACCCTGGACTGGTACCTGAAGCGGAGGGCTGATCACCTTTCCTTCATGTGTAAACGATCAAGATAACACTGCGTTTATATGACGCAGTGCCCTATGCACCATTGGGGTGCGGATAAGGGTTTTATTATTATTATATATAAAGAAATTTTATTTGAAAATTGAGTAAATAAAACTGATTTATTACATGCAATTCAATATCTTGTTTATTTCCTGTTTTTAGGTATTTGCTGATTTGGGAGTAGATGTAATAGACAGCGCATTTGAGGGTTACAATGCCTGCGTTTTCGCTTATGGCCAAACTGGCAGCGGGAAGACGTTCACCATGATGGGCTCTCCGGTAAAAACCTATTTACATAATACTAAATTCCCGTTAAATGTCTAATATCATGCATTTGAATGTATTATAAACTTGCCAACTTTTGTTTGAAGGAATGTCAAGGCTTGATACCTCGAATTTGCCGCAGTCTGTTTTCTCGCGTCGCCGCCGGCAAAGAAAATGGAGCTTCGTACAGAACTGAAGTCAGCTATTTGGAAATTTACAACGAAAGGGTCAAAGATCTCCTGGGGGGCGATGCGGGACATTCTCTCAAAGTCCGAGAACATCCGAGACTCGGTCCTTACGTTCAGGATCTTTCCAAACATTTGGTCTCAGACTATGATGATATTCAGGTATATAACTCATTTATGATTTACCATTTTACCATTTACCAACTGTTTTCGCTGTTGACCGTATTGGAATAAAAAACTACTTTTGGAACATTCCAGTCTGAAAAGTAGATAATATCCACTTGTTAATAAATCCTTCTTCTTCAAACCCTTATCCGCACCCAATGGTGCATAGGGCACTGCATTATTAAAAGTAGTGTTATCTTGATCGTTAACACATGAAGAAAAGGTGATTGGCCCTGGGTTTCAGGTACCAGTCTGGTATTAACACACTAAGGACGGGATAGGTATTTCTACCCGTTCGGTCGATTGATGCTTAAGAACGGGTATTGTGTATTTTTACCTTTTAATTTAAAGTCAGAAAAGAAAAAATTATTAAATGTTTTTATATGAATATTATGTACAATTATAAAATCCCATCCCCAGCGGTCCATAGGCCTCAAAAAACACCCGTCCAAATGTGTTAACTAATATAGCAGAAATATTTCTGTATATTAAAAGCATTGTTTACTTTGTGGTTTGGTAGTATAGAACTCTCCTTATCATTCGTCGTTCACTTTGAGTAATACCAGTCGGAAAAACTATTTCATGTTTACCGGTTTCGGAATGACCATTCCATCATCCACATTTGCATTTTACCTGATAATTAGTAGTTATGAGGCACTGTTTTTTTACACAAAGTGAACAATGAATGATAATTAGAGTGAAATATTTCCTTAATTGTTTTATGTGAACTAGATACTGGATCAAGTTTTGGTACAATTTGTTGTATTGTTTGATTTCATTTGATAATATTTTAAAGGAATGTATGCACCGTGGTAATCTCCACCGCACCACGGCCTCTACGCAGATGAACGACGTGTCCAGCAGATCTCACGCCATTTTCACCATCACATTTGTGCAAGCCGTATTTCTGCAACACAATAATATGCCCAGTGAAACAGTTTCAAAGGTGCACCTGGTGGACTTGGCTGGAAGGTAATTAGTTTTATTAAAATTTTAATAATTTTATAATTTTAATCCTTAAATCATGTCTTCAACTCAAGTAATCTATAATATCATAGCAATGAAATTAAGTGCTATGTTAGTAAATATGTAAATAATTTTTTAATACAATATTGATTTATGATATCATCTGTATATTCTGACATTTTTTATCTTGTAATATGATTTATTCATATATCAGCCATACATACTAAATCACTGTTTAATCAATTATAGGCCTTAGCTTATCATATTTTCAAAGAAACTTTCATGGCTTGTTTAAAAATATCCTGTGTTCAAAACGACATAATGATGCAATCGATTCTATTTGTCATTATTCATGTTATATTTTTATGATCATATTTTTAATGAAAATTAATTTTTGATGAATATAAAAATAAATAAAAAATTTACAAAAATGCTTACTTACTTCCTATAACCATATCCGCTCCTTATGTGGAACATATGGAGTCCACAAACTGTCTCCAGGCTCTTTTGTCGGCTGCCAGGTCCACGTTCCGAATGTCAGCCGAGAGCTGCCGACCAATTGTCAGCAGTGGTCGTCCTGGGCGGCGCGAACCTGATGCCTTGTAAAAGAGACAAATTTGATTAAGGCTCTCGGGAGGCATGCGGAGTACATGACCTAGCCAACTGAATCGCCTTTTCTTGATGACAGTTGTGACCAAGATTTGCTGTGATTTGATTTATTTTAACATAGATAATAAATATTTATTACTCTCATGAAAGTATTATTTCAAACATGTCCGATACTTTATTCAACTCCCAAAGTTGTCTGCTAAGAAAAATATACATTTTTGACTGTCAAATGTTTGTTCTAAATTAATGCCTTAGATATTTCACTGTTTTTTTTAAATATTTTTAGTGAACGAGCAGATGCAACAGGCGCCACTGGCCAGCGGTTGGTAGAAGGTGCTCACATCAACAAGTCTCTGGTGACCCTCGGTTCCGTCATATCGGCTTTGGCGGAATCCTCTCTCATGCAGAACAGCACTGCTCCGGGAAGCGCCCAGAAGAATGCTAAGGGAGCCAAGAATGTGTTTATCCCGTACAGAGACTCGGTTCTTACCTGGCTCCTTAAAGACTCACTCGGAGGAAATTCTAAGACGATCATGATAGCTGCTGTAAGGACATTTTAAATTAATCATATGATCAAACTGTCTAATATGTATAGTTTAAAAAAATTGACTTTTGTGGTTGATTAGATATAAAAACCACGCTTCTTGCCGAAATATTTATATTACATAATTTTTTAATACTAAATAAAGATGCACTCTCTGATGGTATCCAAATTACTAGAAGTATGATTGATACACTGCAAAATAACCCAGAAATAGACTATTTATGTTGTGTTCATTTTTCAGACATTTGTATTGAATTTTGATTTTAAATGTAGACTGAATTTCGATATTTTGTATCCAACATTTTGATATTCATTATAATTGTTTTGCTTTTTTCAAGTCTTTCCAAACTAACATTTCTTAACAATATCAAAGTATTACTTGGTAAATACCTCAATTTCTTAAAATCTATTGTGACACATGTTTAATGGATAGGTATTATCACAAAGTGACTATTGAATCCATTCGTTAAAAATTAGAGTGGGTGAGGTTTATTAATATTTCCTACAAAAATGCACATTAAAATTAAGTATTACATTAAATGTACAGTATTAAATGAAAATGTATAAGAGTATTATGAAAATGTATGGATTGAGTTGTGATAAGATAATATCCGCCCACAGATATCACCAGCAGACTGCAACTACGGAGAGACACTGTCAACACTTCGCTATGCAAACAGAGCAAAGAATATTATCAACAAACCGACCATCAATGAGGATCCTAATGTCAAACTGATAAGAGAGCTTCGGGAAGAGATTGACAAGCTCAGGTCTCAAATTGGACTTCATGTTGTAAGTACAATTCATTCATTTATGTATTATACTATTGCATGAATCACAACGTATTTGATACAATATGACATACTCCGCATTTAGATTATTTTAAAAAAAAAAAAAAAACTTTTTAAGACAATGATTATAGTATAATAATGCATAATTTATAAAATTGATTTTTCAGGAGAACGTTTTTAAAGTTAAAAATATAATACAATGTATTAAAAATAAATATAAAGCCACTTATTGAACTTTTTACAATACCTTTTCTTCAAAATGCAAAAACAACACTTTCTGCCCTGTAGTGGGTTAATATTAAGTTAAAAATATGTTGCTTTTGCTGGGATATAGTACATTTTCTGGGCATTCCGAAAACATGCACAACTGAAAATTGACGATTTTTGATTTATGACGTTCTTGAAAGGAGTGAGCGATATGTAAACTACTCCGCATACAGATCATTTTTCACAGACAATAATAATATATGTAAAATAATGGATATTTTTTGAGCGTGTACAAATACTTGTTCATAAATTTTGCCATAGTGATAGCGAATGTCGGGGGACTTGACAAGGCTCATCAAGAAGAATATTTATTTTATAGGGTGAAAAATCACCAATATATATTTTGACCCTCTTGGGAATCCATATTAATATAAATATTGGAATATTGGAAAGACAGACTTCCACGTATCGCCCTTCAAGAAAACCCTGAAGGACGAGGACCCTCATTCAGACCTCTAAAAAGGTGGAGAGATAGCTGGCAGTTAACATCCCAAGAGCGACAGGCGACGGCACAAACAGATCCTGAGAATCTATAAAAAAAATGAAGAAGAAGATGAAGGAAAACAAATTGATTGTGTTTGTGTTCCCACAGGATCTCATTGACAACGAGCCCCAGGTGCTGGCCACCCTGCAGAGGAAGGAAGCGCAGGAGAAAGTGCTGACAGAGAAGTGGACGGAGAAGTGGCGGGAGACGCAGCAGATCCTGCAGGAGCAGAAGGCGCTCGGCCTGCGCAAGAGCGGGCTCGGCGTGGTGCTGGACTCCGACATGCCACACCTGGTGGGCATCGACGACAACCTGCTCTCCACGGGAGTGACCCTTTACCATCTCAAGGTATGTAGTACTCCGAGGCAAGATGCAGATCTACACTTCTTTAAAATTCACTCTTTCTTTGGCATTTAGTGTCGTAACGCAAGTGTTACATTTGCAAAAATGTTTGAACATGGCCAGGGTTTGTTATAATATTCTCTCACTATTTTTGCAAATACATATAAAACTTCATTCTGACACTCCGAATCAACTAAGAATCAAACTACATATGTATTTACTTTTTTAATTTTTAAATTATATGATAATGCTTTTTAATTAAAAAAAAAACATAATGATTTTCTACATTAGACCAGAAATGTAAAATTTAAATGTCTGTGCTGTAAAATCTCCATTATCTAGACCTCAATCATCCAGGTTGTATTGAGTAGTCAAAATTTCAATAAAAACAACAAGAAAGTGTTTGAAAAGTATACATAATTTGACAGCTTTGAAAGGGGCAGCTAGTTTTAATAAAAAATCTTTGATAATTTCTCAATAAACAGTTATTTTATGTAAAAAAATAATGACATACATGCATGTAATACATATAGAGGTATGTTAAGTTATATTCAAAAAAGTTTTGATTGAATAAAAAATAAATAAATTAAGTACTAGATTATTTGTATTCTTCTTAATCCGATCCACACTAATACTTAGTTAGTCTGTATAACGGAGGTTCCACTATCTCATGAATGTGATCAACATTTTGAGATAAAAATTATTATTTTTATCTAAAAATTTGTATCCGATATTCACAAATCTCGTGTTTAATATATTTTTTCTAGGAAGGAGAGACACTCATTGGGAGCGAAGAGTGTGACACGATGCCGGATATAATCCTGACAGGAGGGGGGGTACTACCAGAACATTGTCGCATTAGTCTCCAGGATGGTGTTGCCACCATCTTGCCCAACCCCAACGCTCAGTGCTGGCTCAATACGGTGCTTATCGATAAACCCGCTAAACTCAGCCAAGGTACACATTAAAACAGCTTTAATCTTTTGCATCCTACATTGAAAAAAAATATGCATTAAACTCTCACACTTTAGAAGTGAAATTTTTTAGGTTCTAGAAACCGTTAATTTAATGCGTTGCTCTCTTTGCATTTTTTGACAATTTTATTATTTAAGTATTAGAAAATAGTTATTTGGAATTCAATTAAAGAAAATCTCTCTCGATTTAATGAAATATTTCTTCTATTCATCAATTTCCATTTATTCACACTCCAAGAAAGAAATTATGAGTTTATGGTAGATGCAAATAATTAAGGCTGCAAATTTTCTAAATAACGAGAGAATACATACTGTGTTGATGGTAATGCCTGATCTGGTTGCAGACTGACCTTTTGTCAGTGTTCAATTTGAATTTTTCTTCCAAAATTCTTATCAATGGTTGAGCTTCGTCTAAATTGAAGTTAATATTGAAATCATCACTCATAATCAACAGATGGTGGCATCGACAATTGTTTGCCAGTATCCGTCATCATTATAAACATAACAAAAATCAACTGTAGGTACATTCAATCCGAAGTAGTCATTGTTCGTTTCGACTCACAGTTTAATGTTTATTTTTTAGTTAATTTTTCTCTTCAATATTGTTAGCACATTTCTCAAGTCAAAGCAATAAATCAGCGATACATTGCACAGTTACTTTGATACTAAGCCGTCAAAGTGAAACATGGCATATTCCAATTTGCACTCATGCACAGTTGTTACTTGTGATTCGAAAAATCTGCTAATTTGAGTTTTTTCTTTACAACAGAGAGGCCAAATTATATTTTCAACATACGGGTATGAAATGGCATCAACACATGATGCGTAATATTGAATTGGATGTGTGTATAATTAATTTGTAATGTGATCAGGGTGCATTCTTCTATTGGGGCGAACCAACATGTTCCGCTACAATGATCCTGCCGAGGCGGCCAAACTGCGCAAGGAAGGCAGTACCTCCTGCATGAACCTCTCCCGCCTATCTCTGCTCTCCTGGTCCACCACCGATCTGGCCGCAAGCTCCGAGAACCTAGCCAGCGTAGTCGGGTATGAAACTGCGTGATATTACATGATATTTAACCCTTTCCGGCCATCCAAAATTAAAAAAAAAATCTATGTAGACAGTTACATTCCAATTTAAAAAAATCTTTTGTCCTCTGCTCTACATACTGTTGTAATAGATACGAGTGACAAAAATGTAAGCTTGGAATTTAAATAAATAATACTAATGATGAAAAAAATGTCGAATAACATCCGACATGGGACCTAAGAGGAAAAAATCTATGTCGAATGAGATTCGACATTGGACCAGTAAGGGTTAATATTATATGTTTATAGCTCAATTCAATAAAACGTATTTTATAATTTAATGTAAAGAAATTAGTAAAAGTAAAATGTTTAACCTCTTAATACATTGTTCCTAATTAGTAAACTAATTAAGAGCGTATACTTATCACAAGTAACCACAAACCGAATTCTGATCTGTGCAAAACAACTGTAAAATACGCTTTTAAGCGTTTCCCGCAAACAATGTGTTAACTTTCACAAAAATGTTGACATATGTGTCAGGTTTCCATCTTGCTATATGCCGGCCATTCAAAATGTTTGTGTTTACAGTTACTACATTGTTACTAATTAGTGAACTAATTAAGAGCGTATACTAATCACAAGTAACCACAAACCGAATTCTGATCTATACAAAACAGCTGTAAAATACGCTTTTAAGCGTTTCCCGCAAACAACGTGTTAACTTTCACGAAAATGTTGACATATGTCTCAGGTTTCCATCTTGCTATATGCCGGCCATTCAAAATGTTTGTGTTTACAGTTACTACTTTATACTCATTTTATGCCAAAATGTTATTCACAGTTTCAATTTTGGAATATTCATAGACAGCTCTTGAGATAATGATGACATACTAGGACTCATTGGGTTTCATTTTCAAATTGAGAATGCCGATTCAATGCGGTTATTTCATTATATTTCTAACACAATTAACATTGGTTTTTGGTTGGTAACACTGAGTAACCAACTTGCATTGAAATGAAATTTGCACTGTTGTTCTTGCCATAGTTCTCCATATGCTTAGACATGATTTGTGGAGACTTCCATTGAGATAATTATTTATACTTGGACTTGATAGTTTTTCCTGAAATTGTGTGCTGTAAAAGGTTAGGCCATTTTCAGCTGTTTTAGAGTATCGGTGAACATATGGTTTGTTTCTTGCAGTGACATTGAGGCAGACATGCGAGCGGATGAATTGGAAGCCCAACGCCTGGAGCTGATGAAGGAAAGAGAGGTGTTTCAGCAAGAGCAGCAGGAGAGAGAGAGGAAGTGGCACAAGGAGAAGGAACAGCTACAAGAAGCCCAGAAAAGGCTCGATGAAGTGAGTTTTATTTCAAAAGCACCATGTTTAATAAGTATTTTTTTTTAAATCATGTTTTATTAATAATTTTCTTGAAATTCCATTGTAACGATGTATCAGTTTGCATTGCACAAGAAATTTCAGTATGAGAAATTGATCATTTATAGCATAAAAAAAATTATAGAACCTGTTCTAAGAATGTTAGTGTCCTATTTTATAATGCGATAGCAAAATGTGTATTTAGTGTGGTGTTATTGTGGTTTAAATTATATAATTATTGTATCAGCATTTACTTTGTAGAATTCTGATATCATTAGTATAAATGAAACTTTATTATTCTACTGCTTTTATGACTGTTTTGTTTATATGCCAGCTGACAATGTTATTAGAGCCGTCTGTACTCTGGAATTGATTTAATATTGTTATATTATCTCAGGAGAGGCAGCAAATGGAAGAAGAATACGCGTCGCAGTGTCGCCAGCTTTCTTCGGACTGGCGGGCGCTGGAGAGGGGATGGGGCGCCAGCAGGAAGGCCTTAAAGGAAAGACAGAAGGAACTCAGCGGAAGACAGAAGCGCCTGCATTCTCTCAAGGATAATCACCAGCAAATGGTAACATTATATGTATACTACATAGCCTGGCTTTAGTGAAATTTGTCAGTGTTTTTTATTGTTTTTAACATTATATATTGATAAACATATGTAGTTCAATATTGCTACCACTACTTCATTGTTAAAAGTACAATAAATGTGTATAACCAGATTCACAGTATTTTTGCCAAAAGCGGCATCATTCTTTGAAAATAATAAGGATTATTTTATTGTTGAAAAAACTTTTCAAAAGAAAGGATTGATGCTGGTGATACATAATTTTTTTTGACGTTTTGAAATTAAAAAATAAATATCACATTTCATTATTTTTCTGCACCAAATTGTATACATATTTTTTCTCTCCATATAATCAAATATTTTTCATATGGCTGAAAGCTTTATTCAATTTTTGTTATGTTATAGATCTTATTATTAATTTTTTAGCTTAAATAATATATGTGCTTATCAATATAGGTTTGTTACAGAAGTGTTAGATTTTCCTTTTTTTAATTTTCTCATATTCTGATTTTTCAATAGAGGTTACATTTTTTCAAATTCATTTTCGTGGCCCCTATACAAAATTTTCATTTTCATTCGCTTTTTTTACGCTTTTAACTGGCCAAGGTCAAGATTTTCGGGCTGTCTCAATGTTGGAACATGCAAAAAGATCTCTTGGAATAATTATAACATACTATAATTAAAACATGGCACACATAATATTTTTTTTAATAAAAATTCACAATGTGTTTGCCCTGCGCTGTATTAATACCAACCTGCCAATTACAATTTTAAATGGGTTTAACTATTCATGTTCGTTAAATGTTTGATAATAACTCACTTATTGTCAATCAAGCTCATAACAATCACTGTTTAAAAATTATTTAATTAGCAGCTTTATCTAAATTTTATATCTTTTTTACATATGATTTATACTCATTCATATTAAAACTCCTGTGAATAAATATTTTCTCAATATTTTTGTTGTTGTTGATGTCTCAAAACTTTATGAAAAAAATATAGAAGCCTTGCGATAACAGGGCTAACAACCTGTCATTAGCTGATTTGAATGATTACTTTATACACTGTGTAATATTCACTATTCTACCCATGATTGACAACCAGACTACTCAAATTTCGGTTGTTATATTTATACTTAAATTGAAAAGGACTTTTGTATGCTAATATCCGCAAACATCTATGATTGAAATGATTAGGTATTTTCTTATTTTTGATTTTGTATATTTTGAACTCCTGTAGATATATATTTTTCCTTGTATCCATGTTCAAATTAATATTGTCATTTATAATTTTGAACCTTTGAATTATAGATGTTTCTTATTTTTAGTGTTTTTTTGTAATTAGTGCACAAAACTGTGGAGTTGTTTATTTTTGTTTTTGTATTGTACGCAATATTATTGTTTCCAAATAAGGTGGACTGCGAGTTTAATCACGCTTCTACACTTCGCTGCGAGATTGAATCTAAGAGAAAAGAATTGGACCTCCTTGTCGCGGAAAAACTTAATCAGCTCAAAGATTGTGGAATCGAAGTCCCGGAGGTAAATAACTGTGTTATTATCGCTCGCTTATCATTTTGGTTTTTATTTTATTTATTAAGTGTCAAATAATAATTATTTACATGATGGAGATTGATGTTACAGAGTGGTACTCCGAGTCCAGATGATTCTGTGATGTCGGAAAATTCTACAGAGAGCCTGCTTCAACTTCTTCACCACTGTGATTCTGAGGCGGCCCATGCAATAAGAGATTTAGTCAATCATCATGTATGTGTATTTCTTGCTTCTTCAATTCAATTATCCCAGATTTACATTATCACGGTGTTCAAAGTAAATATAACACCTTTCCTGTTAACACACTACGGACGGGAAAGGTATTTCTACCCGTTTGGTCGATTGATGCTTAAGTACAGGAAGGGTATTTTTTACCTTCTGCGCCGGCCTCATTTCAAAGTCAAAAATGAAGGAATTTCATATTTAATGTTTTTATATGAATATTATGTACCAATTTCTTTTTTGAGGTCTTAACTTATAATTATCAATTCCCCTCGCCAGCGGTCCGCAGGCGTAAAAAAACACCCTTCCGCATTGTGGTAAGATGATGAAACACCACACTGATTTAATGCAGTGCTCTATGCGCCACTGGGTGTGAAAAAAATTTATCAGTTTATATATGTACATATATTTATTAAAATTGAAAGGTGCATAAGTGATATAACATTATTTATTTATACAGTTTTTTTCGCTTTGATCGGTTTATTTTTTTGTTGTTGATATTTTATTTCATTAACAAAGAAATAAAACATACATGTATACAATTAAGTCTCAATAAACTGCTTTGAAACCAATTTACGTTTATAGCTTTCATTATTACAGTTCGTTAAAAATTAACGAAAAATTTGTTTTTTTTTAGAAAAAAGAGCTTACAACCCTAGAACAAGATTTGCAAACCCGTGTAGCGAGCTTGGCGTCTCACAGATCTAAAGTGCAGCAACTGGAAGCGGAATTATCCTTACTCGCCGTGCAAGAAGCGGGCGTGGAGCAGACGTTGCTTCAAGCCGAGGAGGAGGACGGGGAAGACACTACTCCGAGACAGAAAAACGGGACTGATTTGACTCGTGATAATACCCTGGAGTTATCCAAACACTCTGATGTATCACAGCTCGGCGGTGGAGATGGGTTCGTCAGACAGATTACAGTTATTGAAAGAGATCCCGAAGATATAAATGAAATAAGAGAGAAAAAGAAATTGTAAGTATTCTTATATTATTTTTAACCTGTTAACCGGGGAGTTCACTTTATAATTATGCAACATACAAAGGATGTCAACTCTTTCATTAGGACTTGTCAGTACGTCACGTCCGGTGGACGTGATTTCATATATTTTATTTATCCTTAAAATAAATGAAAAGATTGAAATATGTATTTTTTCATTTATTTATATGTAAATCACAAAGGAAAATATAAAATTACAAACCAATACAAAAGAATTCATGTCGAAACATGTATGGATGACTAATTACCTTTGTTGTTTGAAAATATAGGTCCCGTCCATTCCATGGCGCAAAATATTTTCAGGACGTATTCATATGTCCTACCCGTTCCTGATATTGTTTACGTTTGACATATTTATAAGTCCCGCCCGGTTAACAGGTTAACATAACATACAGTAAGACTCTGCGTAACTTGGGGGACATATTCAACAAGTTCCAGCGTTAAATGAGTTCATCGTAACACGTAAATTCTTCATACTATCGCAAGACTGTATGCAAGCAGTACTTCAAAGCGTACCAATGCTACTGCATAATATTGTAACATTGTAAAGTGGATCAACATTAAATATGAACATATTATGTGACTTTGTTTGATTTTTTTAATGCTTATTTAATTGATAACCACGGTTCAAACCATGATCAGCTATGGGACAGTTAAATAAAAGTGTCCGTCCTCGTAGTGTAGCAGTAAGCATATTTGGCTACCATGCTGGAGGTCCTGGGTTTGATTCCCAGTTATTTTTACATTGTAATAGGAACTCCTAAGTGGGGAAACCCAGATTTCTGAACAAGGATTTGGACACACCCAAAAATGTTGTGGATATTTATAATTAGTTAAGAGTTTTGAGAGCATCCGGTGAAGGAAATACTGAGATATTTAGAAAAAAGTTGTGTACTAATTGCCTTTATTATTTCTTGCAGAATGAGCCTGGATCTACAGAATCCTCAGACGGTAAATTCAACTATGGCCAGCTGCGATACGTTTCACACCGCCAACTCATCTTTCTCCCTGGATACTAGTAACGATCCCAAATCATTCCCATCCGACTCCAACATTCCCAATTCCCTGTCCATTGCTGACAGCTCCACTCCTAATGAAAACGGAAACAAAATGGCCACTTCCAGTGAATTAAGTCTGATGACCGACACCGAATTTGTAGAAAAGAATGGAAATGTAATCAGTTCCACGGTGCCCATGTTAAAGAAGCACTTACCTCGACTCGATGATAGCGATGAAATGTCTAGCACAGAAGATTACGGAAAGGTAGTTTTTTATGCATTCCATTTTTTTTCCTTGTTATTCCATTACCTACTTCCAACAATGCATCATCAGAATATGTATAATAAAGCACTATCTTGATAAATGATGGGATAAACCATGTGATTTTGAGATCAGCAATCGAGTCATCTGAGGAAAAACAGTGTTTTATACTACGCATATTCTTTTACATAATTATGTTTTTTTTTTGTTTAGGCGAGAAAGGATAGTTTCTCAGTTCTGACACCGAGTTCGGTTGAGAAAATTTCACCTGAAGATCGTCACAATCGTGCAAGAATACGCAGGAAATTGGCAGGCAAGATAATTATCTATTGCAAATACAGCTATGTTTATAGATATTTTGCACGCTTAAATATGTAGATTTCATCATAGATATATAGAAGGTATTACTAGATGCCTCTGTGCAAATATAACTTGATTTTTCTACATTTTGGTTCAATAAAAAAATATTAAATGTAATCCAAACGACTAATTCTTTGAGATAATTTGGATATGTGAAGCGAATGGATGACAAAAGAATGACTAAACTAGAGAACAAAACGAGGACGGCCAAGAAAGACTTGGGACGACCAAATCAATCAGCTAAGATCTGGTCATGTCAAAAGTCTGCATAACTGGAGAGCATGTATGATTGGATGTAGTTAGGAGTGTATGTCGGGACAGACGAATGTGGCGTTTTATCCTTCCTGCCTACCCCTGCAGAGAAATGGCATGATGGTAGTAGTAGTAGTAGATTTGACCATGTAAATTAATTTTGATGAGTGCAAGTGCTACAAATAGTTAAATCTTCAAAGATAACTCCTGTAGACTTCTTTAATTTGACCGTTTTGCTTTAAGTTATAATATCAAGGATGTATTTTACACTTGTTATTATAATATTTGCAGGAGAAATGGGTCGTGGTAGCGGGTCGATGGGCAGCAAGCGCATTACAGAGGCGGAGGCGCTCCGAGCCATGCAGCGCCTCTGTCAGAAGGTGGCGACTCAGAAGATGCTCGTCATCTCCAGTCTGGAGAATGATTGCTCCAAAGAGGAACTTAATCATCAAATTGCTGTAACTACTAACTCATTTCCTCTTATAATCTGTCTCAAAGTATATTTTCACATAGGCTATCCTTTACTTTTAAATATTAAGTATTTAATATTTGAAGGGATTCCTGTAAACTATTTGTATCAGAATTCATTGAAATGTTATTTTGCTTTTATCTGCAATTGATTATATTGTGGGTGTACTAGCAAAAAACGTTAACTCAAACATATACAATTTCGACTTGATGATGCATATTATGTATAAAGTTTTCAACGTTCTATAAACTGGTAAAATACACTAAGTAGTTTGAAATGTCATATATATATGGTTTTAAAAGTAAATTCAACTTTAAGTTTAATATTGGGTATTTTATTCAGGCTAAAAGCTTTAAAAAACAGGGAGTACTCAAACAGGAATTTTTGAGTTAAGGTTTTTTGCCAGTATACCCACGATATCTAACTATGTGCGATGCATTTATAGAAACATGACATGTCAGGGATGACATACAGTGAAAAATTCCCCAAGAATGGTGACTCGCTAGCCTACCGAATTGACAAATTCTGGAGGCAAAACCGTTTTAGCCACTGTGTGCCCACTGATGTTAAATGTTATGGCTAAGACTTTCTCGATATACCACACTTGATTCCCTGACTTCCTCTTACATTAAATGTACTTGTAGATAGTTGTATTCTGGTAAACCATGGAGCATTTAGGCTTCTCACAACTCCTCTGACTTGTAAAAAGATATTGGACTCTTCCATTATAAAACAAATTACTTAAAATTCCAAGTTGAAATATGTTTCCAAAAGGAATTACAAATATGTAAAATAGAGTTTATAACCTTCCAGAATCAACATGCAAGACTCATGAACATGAAATTGTATATGAATGAAATACCGTAATGTGAATTGTGCAGATAGTGAACAGTCAAAACCAACCGGTTTTAATTTTATTTACTTACTTATTTAAGGTACTCCAAGAACTGCAGAGAAGATACATCCGTTTAGAAATGGCATTACAATACTCGAACTTTGACAGCCGTTCTACTTCCAAATCCCGATCAATAATGGTCACCCCGATACACGAAACACCTTTCGGAGGCAGCGACGGCGAGATTAACGTCCTCCATGACAACCCGCTATCGGACGAGTGCCTCACGGATGACCCCTACAACAACGCCAGTCAATCCTCAGGCAGGAACACGGCACTCAGAGTTGTCAATACCGATCCTCTGCGCTCCAGACTCAAGGACGAAATAGAGGGATCCGACAATGTTTCCACTTCCAACGATGAGTTGATAATCAGCGAGTCGGACGTGTACGATAATAACTTGTGGGCGGAGAGCCAAGATCCGCTGTTGAGGAGCATCCAGCTGGCGCAGAGCGGGAGTCTGTCCAATGTCAATACTGAAAGTATATTTGGTTCCAGAAAAAGCTCAGTGGACTCTCGATTAGCCGGCATCTCGAGGGGAGAAATGTCTACTCAAAACAACTTTAGAACAGCTGCGTTGACGGTAAATATGCACAAGATGACAGTTATTTTTATTATGAAATATTGGGAAAAAATTAATTAAATTGCTTCAGTTATTATTTCAGCATTCACTTTGTGGTATGACATAAAACTCAAGTGTTTGATTTTTAATTTTAATTGCTACAGTATTTAAGATAAATGTTTTTGATTTTGTTCCGAAACAAACAAACAGTTCAATGTAGCCAAAACTCACATTTGTATCTTCAATATAACTGGAACAGTATAACGTATTACTTGTTAACCTAAAGAGAATCTTCTCTCTTGCTATATTGTTCTAGTTATAAAATTATACTTTTTTTGTTAAATTTTATTGTTTTTCTGGAATTCAAAAGTTAATAAATTTTTTTCCTCTAGCAGACTTCATTCGATCAATCCGCGTGGCTGTCGCAGTCAGCTGTCCTTAGTAAGTTTTAAATGTATATTATTATATCATTAATATTTAAAGTATTTACTTTGTGGTTGGTCATATTTACTTTTTTTATTTTTTTCACAAAAATGTTAGTCATGTTAGTATGTATATAATCACTCACCGAAATTTTTGTCTACTGGTTTTGAGATGTACTCATCTCTTCTAGAGGACAATCACTATAACAGCTTGCAAACAACACAACACGTCACTACCATAGGCCCTTTTCACACACTTACATAATAATAGCATTATTAACATTTAAAATGAAAAGTATTACTTTCTCATTAATAATCACTTTGAATTGTTTTGTTTGATAAATGGAGAATGTTGACAGAAGTATTATTTGTTGATGTTTTTTTAGTCTATAGTATTTATTAGAAATTGTTGTAAATCCTTTACAGATCAGTGTATATCGATCCCGTGCTATGTAGTGCGAGGCGCCGGGAAGTCGACACATTATGAATATGAAGTAAGAATAGAAGTGAATGAGGAGAGATGGGCGCTACTCAGGAGATATAGGAGATTTAGAGAACTTTATATTAACATGAAAGCTACCTATGGTCCCAAGGCAAGTAATTTATTAATTTGAATATATCAATCAATTTTATGTGTCTTAAAATAAACAATAACAAAAAATCTTCGTCTATACCACTATTTAGACAAATTGTTAATTATATATAAACTGTGGTGGTGGATAGTAAAATTATCTAATCACAGAATTTAGACCTTGTGAAATTAATTCTTGTGAAAATTTTAGTATTCTGTTGTTGAACATTTATTCTATGTTATGAAATTTTTTTGACATGTGACAAATGTCGATTTTGTTTAGAAAATCCACTTCATAATATGATTTTTCATTGCTGTTTTTATTGGATTTGATTAAATTTATGCCAATTCAAGAAAGTATGTTTTGGGTTATTATATTTTGTATTTGCGCTTTTTGCTTATGTTTTGGACTGAATTATCTGGATTGATAACGAACACTGCAATGCGGTTCAAATCAATATAAAACTACACTCAGTACAATAGCTCAGAAAATGCCAACAACTATAAAGTACTTCACTTTTTTTTACGTAAATATATATAGTGGATTTGTTATCCAAGCATTATGATTTGAATATACCATGAAATTATAATGAATATGATTTGCAGGTGGCCGCCATTCCATTCCCGTCCCGCCAACTGTTCACCACGGAATCTCTGGCCAAGAATCGCCGTCCGCAACTAGAAATGTTTCTCAGAACTTTGCTCAAAGTCTGCTCCAGTGATAAAAGGTGTCCGTTTTATGCGCAGCCTCTAACCAAAGAAACGCTTATTCAGTTTTCCCCCTTCTTCCGCAAGGGAGTGTTCGAGAGTGGCAAGTGTGGGACCGGATGATCCTCATGGAACTTAGAAATACTGTGGTTGCATTTGACCATTTGGATTCTAATACATAGACCTTACTTTATCCTGGTTATATACTGTGCCTTTACACTTTGTAAATTCCTGATTAATCTAGTTTGCTAGACAAATTAGAAGTGAACAGTGACTAATACATAATGCGGTGATAGATTTGCCGATACACTCTTGCACTCATATCTTAGTTAAGTGTGTAGTGAATCCTTATTCTTGAAAACCATATTGTGTCTTATATAATGATCTCCATAATCTTTCTATGTCAGTGACGTTTACAGATTCTATAGATATTCCAACCTTCGTGTAATCAACTCTAGGTTAGATTAAACTTGGGCATTCCGCCTAGTTGATAGGGTATTATCACAGATTGTTTTATTAGCGAATGAATCCATATAAAAATCATAAATCTGTACACAAATAAGGGATATATAAAATATTAAACTTTCTATATTTCAAATAATGGAAAAACACTGCAAAGGACCGACGTCGTAGTGTGACATCATTTAAGTTAAAAACAATTATTTTTGCAATTATTCATCAATGGCTAGACCACGAGTAAAAGAGAAAACATGTTTTTGGTGTCATTGCAAATATCAATGTGAAGTTTCGGCACTTGCGATGACGCAATGCGTGGTCAATGTGCTAAAATGTTGTTTGAAAAACAAATTAAATAATAATATTGAATGGTGAGTGAAATTACCGATTTTTATGAATTCAATGAGAATCTTAAAAAATCCCTATATATGATAATGTTAAATTGGATATTAATCCCAAAAGAATTATTCTCTATAAAGTTAGGTTGTATATACGATGCTGTTGCATAGCTTCAGTTAGCATTTAAACTGGAGTTAGATATATGTTATAACAATTTTTGAGAAAACACATATTAAAGTTTCCTTTTTTTATATAGTGGTGTTCATTTAGATCTCAAAAGAGTGTTTAGTCCCCATCTTACAGTTTTTAAACTGGTGTGACACAAAATCGAGAAATTAACAAAAAAAATGTATTTTATTTCGAAAAAATTATGTTAACCATTGTAAAAAATATATTATTTGCATTTTGTCCTAATTTTAAAAACATTTTCTTACGATAGAAATGTGTATATAGATGTTGGAAGGTTAAGGCTCTATGTACATTTTGTTGATTTAGAAGTGCAAATATATGCAACTAAATATTTGCATAGGAACTCATCCCTTCAATAGCCAGTTGCTATGTACTATGGTATATTTTTAATTGCATTAATTAAATACAGCAATTTTTCATGTGAGACTTGGGACTCAAATCCTGAGGTGTTAGCCGCTCTCACCCAAACCATGATTTAAGAGAATCAAATGAAATAATAACAATTAAAGATGTAGAGAATTTAATTACCTATGAGTTTGGTTAAAACTTGCTTCTAAATCGGTTAAAATCAAAACTGATTAACCGGTTTTAAAAATAAAATAAAAAAAACTCCGTAAACTGGTTTTTTAAAAATAGATTAAAAAATTGGTGTTTTCTCTCAAATTATAAGCGATGTGAAAAATCAATTACTTAATTTCCAAGCATTTTTTTATATGAATATAAAAATGAAATCAATTATATATATTCTCTAAAATAATAAAAGTATTTTTTTTGGAAATTTCATTATATATGCTTATTTTACCTTGAACTTTGATTTAGTATTACATACTTATAAGCAGTAAAATTTATTTTTTATTCACAATTCAAACAAATGTTTACAATTTTTCTAGTATAATTTTTTAAATATACAAAATATCTTAAAAATCTCAATTAATTTTAAATCAGCTTTTAAAAAAACATTCTTGTTATTACTATTAAATGGATATAAATACGCCTAAAAAAATCTGGATATATGAAACAAAAAAAAATTGCTTTATTTGTTAGTGCAATTTAGGAAGCAACTGGACTAATATAATTTGATTTAGGCATACTTGACACTAATAAATACTCTTGATTATAGTTGTATGCTAAAATATTTTTAAAAATATATACATTTAAGTGCACCTTCAAAATAATGGAAAAAGGTTGTTTCACTGTTACTATCACATTGATTATTCATTAAGTAAATATTAAATCTACAATAATTTTAAGACCAATTACCATTTTGCCTTTGCTAACTAAAATATATTTTTTTGTATAACAGAAATTTGTTATGTAGGTAAATAAAATATCTCGTTATTTCAGAAAGGTAATGTAATCAACTATTTTTATTAGTCCACATTATTTATTTTAACTTTTAAATGCTTGGTCACATTAGCAGCTAAGTTTTAGGCGGTTGCTACACAAAAAGGTCCGCAGTAGATAACTAACATATACATACATATTTGTCGAAAGATATCACTTGCTCTGAGCTCAATTCATTAATGATTGTTTACAGTTTTCATGAAATTATTTAAATTAAAAATATAGCAAGCTCAATTCATTATTCATTAAAATAATGAGAGTTGACTTACAAACTTTTAAATTCACAAATATCTGTCATAAATTATTTTTAAAATCACAACACATTGGTGCTACCCTTATTAATATCTATAGAGAAGTAAGGGACATTTAAAGGATTAAATTGTGGAGACTGTAGAAATGTAATGTCACACCTGACACAATTTTCGCCTACTCTACTCTACTCTACTAATACCATGTAGTTTGGGGTCCTCGTTCTAAAAATGTAGAATTAGGGCAGGGAGCTGACAGATGTGATATCTTTTTTGTACTAATTTTAATGGCATTGATATCAATTTTCCAAATACATGCACTCTCGTAGTGAGATTTCATATATGCAAAACACTCCCTTTATGTGTAAAGTATGTTAAATCCAATTGCCCTACCGAGTGACCCTATTTGATTTTGAAATTTAAATACATATAAACTTGTGTGAATTTGAGGGTAAATCCATGAACTTTACATTATATTACAGTCTACTCGGTTAATTTTGTTTGGAAAAAAAATTCAGCAATCTACTGCTTAGTTTATTGTTTACAAACCAACTACATATACAATAATAATATAAATTCATTCACCATTATAATGAATGGATTTAATAATCTATATGCCCTTATGGTAGCATGAAAATGATGCTATTAAACTATTCAAATTTATTATTATGTGTCAATGAGAACCAAATATTTATTGAATTTATCCAGTTTGTTTTGATGAGTCCAGTAAATATTCAGTTTAAAGTTTTAGCCTAATCATTTGGCAAGTTCTCCGCTGTTGATCATTTGATGTAGCAACGTCTTGCCCTGATTTAAATTAAGTAATGATATTTTAAAGGTATTATTGATACTATAAATACTTTGTGTAGTCAAATATTTATCTCACAGCATTATTTATAGGAAAATATTAAATAAATTTCGCATTCCTGAAAGGTTATGAATGTATAATGCATAATACTGTCAGTGTTCATATAAAACTTAAATATAAAGAGCTTTTTTGATTGTGAATATAAAGTGTGCAATATTTAAATATATATGTATGTATATGTATGAAGTGAATTTTAATTTGTTTTGCATAAAAGTATTAAGATTCCAATATTTAAAAAAATTATTTATCGACTGATATCATAATTATTTTACCATGGAAATGCAGTTAATATGTATTTTTCCACCAATAACCCGTTCAAAGTAATATGTATTAATAATATTGTGTCCTTGCTAACTACATTCCCAGTACAATACATATAATACATAATTTGAAATATTCCTGATATAAATTATAGTATGGTGGATTTGAATACCGACACAAGTCTGAAACTAAAAAAATTTAATAAAGTATGTATTGATAAATTCGTATGAATGTAAAAAATATGAGTCATTTTTCAAATTTGGCATAAGAATCCTTTTTAGGTTTAGTATAAAATAAAACAAAATCATATTTTAAGTCCTCACTTGCAATTTTATTCCTTGTGACAAATTTGGTATTTTTTTGTAAATATGTTTATATATTTTAAAACTGATCCCGGTACCTACTTTTTTCCAATAAAAGGAGCATTAATATCTTACACAGACATGATACAAATCTACGAGTACCTAAATAACTCTGTATTATTATTTTCTGCGATAATTGATTCAGAGTTCAAATGTTACGATATATTAATATGAAATTCTCACTATATTTTTAAATAGTATTGACATTTAAATCATTGTTTAATAAAGAGGACTTTTCCGCCTTCCCTTTTTATTAGTAGTGATAAGATAAATAACAATTAGAGATTAAGTCTAATCCAGCATGAAAGTGAATCCAGTATCCTGGTCCTATATGAAATAAAAAATATATCGAAGACAAACAAAAAAAAAACTTTAATTTGCATGAATATATTGATGTCAATTAAGGTATTAAACATTCCTTCTTTTGTTATTTATACTGAGATATTCAAATTGGCAAAACCCTTTTTTATTATTGTGATACGCGTGGAATCTGTCGATTAGCTTTAAAATGTTTTTGTTTTATGTACGTCATTTTTTTGGAGGAGTTTTCACGATTCACCATTATCATATTAGTTAATTTTGAACATTGTGTTATTGCTATCATATGTATTTATTAATATTTAAATTGATTTTTTTCTTCCAATCATTAAAAATATAAGATAAAAAAAAGATAAGAAGAAATTCAAATGCAAATTCATAAAAAAAAAAATATATCAGTTACAACGAGTTAAAAGAAGTGTTAAAATTGTATCGGATATCAGACCAATTTTATAAAATAAAATAAAATGATAAAAATAAATTCAAATTGTAAAATTTTACTTTAATTTTTTTTATTTATTTTTGTATATAACTCAATAAGTAAATGTTTATCACCTAATTACATTTACATCACGGTAGATTCACCAAAATGTGTGCGCTGCTAACATTTTTGATTATGTATAAGCCTTTGCCTTAATTATTGCGAATCACTCATTATGTTTGTTTCTGTGACTTTATGTTATTTAACTGTTAGACATAAGGTATGGTGCTGATGGAAAGCTTATTGTGGTATGGAATAAAAAAATAAACCCCATAACATTGTATTTATTTTACATCTCCTTTATATGTTGTTATCGTTGTGTTGTCTCCTGCGAACATTGTCTGCCTCCGTAGCGTAAACTTTTGAACTTTTTTCATTAACAATTATTCACCCCATACTAACAAATCTCTCACTCCTTTCAAGAACGTCATAAATCAAAATACTTGATTTTTCAAGAGAACGTTTTTAAAGTTTAAGAATATAATACAATGTATTAAAAATAAGTATCAAGCCACTTATTTAACTTTTAACTGCGCAGCAGATCTTTTTAGGTAAAACCTGAAGGTTTTTTTCTCCATTTGAAAAATATTTAGTATATTTAAAAAAATAATTAAAAAATACCTTTTCTTCAAAATACAAAAACAACACTTTCTGCCCTGTAGCGGGTAAATATTAAGTTAAAAATATGCCTCTTTTGCTGGGATATAGTACATTTTCTGGGCATTCTGAAAACATGCACAACTGACAATTGTCGATTTTTGATTTATGACGTTCTTGAAAGGAGCGAGCGAATTATGAAAATGGTTAAAAAAAAAAAAATTCATCGGATTTTGGCCCTTTGACTTTCAACATAACAAACATTTACTGCATAAAATCTGAGGTAACATATGGATGACAATAAAAAACAGATAATTCTATAAAAATAAATTTATCAATGTTATAAAAATTGGACATTATCTGAGTGCTTCGTCTAATTCAAAATTCGCAAAACATGAAAATTCATTAGCCAAATTATTACGATGCTGAGGTTTAAATGAGCAACATTTTACATTCAATAAATCTTTTGCCAAATCTGCCATTATAGATCCAGTACAAAGGATTATTTTGTCTTTAGCCAGCAACTTTATTGTTTCCGATGTTTTAGACAGACACTCTTCGGATAAAAATGGCGGATCAGCTATGACCAAATCAAATGTTTCCACCATGTCTTTACGTAACTTATCAGGGAAATTAAAATCATATTGTATAAAGTTGTGTCCGTGAACTGCGAATCTTGTATCGAACTCCAATAGCTTTACTGAAAAACAAAATGAGCAATTAATTTTAAAAGTTTTAAAGCGGCAGTTTCAGCAGAACTTCGAATAAAAAACGCATATTGTGAAATTTGCGCAGCTTATTCTATCTGGATTTTTCCTAACTTTATCTGCACAGGATCAGTTTGACACAATGTTTACTTGATTAGTTTCAAAGTAATATTAATAATATTGTAATTAACAGGGTAATTAGTTTTGCGGTTTAGGTACTAGTCCAAGGTAATTCAAATAAACATTTGAGAGAAAAATATTTGGAATTTCTAGGTAAGTAAACAATAAAATTAAGCTGTGTACTTGTTAATATGGTATCATAATTGTAAAGGTAAAACTCATCACGTACAAAACTGTGGCATAGACCACACCTTATTTTTAACTTATACAGTTTTGTCATTTCCATTTTTTAACCCTTCTTTTCCGGTGATGTGTAACTAGTACACATTGCTTGTAATAGCTTTAATATCTCGATAAATGTAATAAAAATTAGTTCAGATTTTAGGTATTCCTCCATAATACATTTAAGCATTGAATGAAAAGTTAACCACTTATCGGGCATATTATAGAGATATTTTGTGAGAATTCGGAAAAAAATGTACAATACGATCAAACATATGGTTAATGAGCGACAAAGGTATATTCATGCTAAAAAAAACTGCTATGCGACGCTATTCACATCTCACTCTTACTTTACTTGGTTATATCGGAAAGCGAGACATGCCATCTCAGTTCTCAGTTGTGTTTCTAGTAATAAACTGAGTTGAGACTGACTATGAAAGAAATAGGTAAATAAAATAAAAATATTTTCACTTTAAAAACTCCACAGAATATGTTTTAATAAAACTGAAACTAAAAATAATATGTTTTTAAACAGTAATGTGAGACGTAGCCTACTTTTCTGCATGTAATAAGTTTTACCTTTAAAACAACTAAATGAGTAATTGAAGTTAATGCACATAAAATATGGAAAATAAAAGAAAGTTTAATTTCTACCTGAATCTGCAGTTTCAATTGCTCTATTCATTGGAGTATAAAGCGTAGGACATGAGATTAAGCAAACCGTTCCGTTTGGAGGTAAGATTCTCTGTGCTACTTTAACTATTGAATGGATTGTAACTTCATCATACCAAAACTGACTTAGTTGCTGAAAGGCAAATTAACACGTTGGTTAGTATAAGTTCTAAGGTGATGTCAATAACTTTGATCATGTTGAGAATGCGCAATCAATAGGCCAGTATGGATCATAGGAGTAGAACTAGAAGCCAGGAAGTATAACTGTATGCGAGAATAGATATGTGTGACATTAAAATAGTAGTTTTTTTGAAGAAATTAAAAAAAAAAAAAATTACCCAGTCTTCATCGAAAAGTATATTTTCTTTCAATTTATTATCTTCTTCCAGCCTATTGAGTATAGCTTGCCGTTTATCCTTTTCGGAATAAAATTCCTGTAAAGCGGCAAATGTTTCTGCCGACAAGCACGGAATATCATCATCTTCTTCAGCAGACATTTATATAAATAATTATCGATATGATATGTATTATATTTATATCCACTTCTATAGGTTATTAAAACCGCGAGCTACGGGAGTTATAATTTTTTAGGTTATTTTTTAAATGTCACTGTCACTGACAAATCAATGTCAAAAAATCTGAGGTCAATTGATATATGTTCAGTGATTTAGAGCGATCATAAAATATTTTTTTAAAATCCAAAACTGGCGATTATCTTCGCAGAAATATATTTGGATGGTATGTTTATAATGCAAATATCGAACGAGCATTCATAAATTTTAATTTTTCAGTTTACTTATGATCAAAAGGAAAAAGTCGATAAGATCCATGAGTTTTTAAAATTATACGATCGTTTAGCATTCTTCGTAAATGAACGCAGCCCATGTTTATATTTTGAACGACCACATTTGTTTTGACTTTTCAGAATTATTTTAGGTTAAAAATAAAACGCCAACAATTCTTTTAGAATGCTTACTTTAAAATATTTACTTAGAGGTACTACTAAGTTTGATGCCTTGAAGATCAGCACAGTTGTATCTCCAAAGAAACTAGAGCCTGAAAAAAGTGATGATAAACCGAAAAAACTAAGAACCGCTAAACCGTCAAAGTCGAAAGAATTTGCAGCTTTTTTGGAATCTCAGAAATGTCACTACGATATTCAAGCTTTGATTTCACCGCATGCATTGAAAATTCACCGTGCCACCCCAGAGTCACTTTATGTTGCTTCTAAAACCACCGCAAAGACTATGGCTACAATACTTGCAAAAAAGTTAAAAGGCGATGTTCCTGTTCTTGAAATAAACCCCGGCTTCGGTTGTCTAACAAGAGAACTTCTAGAATGTGGTATAAAAAACTTAAGGCTTTGTGAATATTCAATATTTCACAAGCCTGCACTTAGAGTAAGTAAAAATTATACATCAGCAAGATATACAACCAAACTTGGTTCTAATTTTTTTGTTTGTAAGTAAAGGGTTGAAATTGTGAGGCATTAAGTGCTTCTGAAGAGCTTGACTCAATGCGGCTAAGGTCACCTCACAACTGGCACTAGAAGGGTATAGAAGGGGCTGATCTGCGTACACACCGTCGACCTATTATGAAAATAAGAAGCCGTGTATCTGAAAGATTTGTTGTGACCGTTAGAGTGTTAACCTTCTTAAAATACATAGATGGTTTTGAGGCTGAACATAGGATTAACTTAAATGGTATTGTACAACAATGAACAGTTACAACCTACGTGTCTGCGGTTACTGCCATATTGCTTAGAATTCTGAGATTCTCTTTTTAGCCCTAGAATACTAAACTATGGTAAAAATTACGAAGGCAAAATGACAATTCCTGGAAAAAACAATGTTCACGTCGTTCCAACCACTTCACAGAGTCTTCCTAATGTACCTTTATTTTTTTCATTATTACGTGATATCCGAAACCCCAAGAATGTTACTATTAATTCTAAAATAATAAAAGTTTTTATTATAAATTTATTCCCATCTTATTTCTGTCATATTTTTTACTAATGTTTAGTAACAATGTCACTCCGTAGGATAGTTTAGTAATCTAGGGCTAAAAACAAATAGATTTCCTTTATGAATAAAATTTTAAGCAATCTGGCAAAATATTTTAATACATAAGGAAATGAAGACACATAAAATCATCATCACTCTCTTTTGCATAGTGGTTCAAAACTGAAGTGCTCATGTCTGTCCCAAAATAATGATTGATTATTGTTTTTATCTATAGGAGTTGAATAAAAAATATCCAAATCTTCGTATTCTAATAGGAGATTTCCTTGGGCTCTGGAAACTTGAATATCAGGATAAAATGGATGGTGGAAATCGTGTAGAATCTTTTTTTGAAGGAATAAACCATAACTCCAAAGGTACATACATACATACATTAAAATAAACAATTTTTTTTATTGTAATTGTCATTATTTCAGCATGATTGGGTTTTACATTCAAATTCATAATAATAAAAACAAAAGTTGAAAATAAATTATTATTAGATAATCAATATCACTTTTGATTGATTGGTTTTATTTGTGGTAAAATCTATCCGTTTTTAATTTAAGTTTTACTTTGAAAATACCACTATATCTTAAAATCTATTGTGATGGGGAATGCATAGTATTTACCAAGGAAAAGTGAAATAAAAAATTAATATGACTCAAATCATCCTTGCTATATAAGGATTTATGTATATATACAATTTTATATATATTTAGATTGCTATTTTTTTTTTTAATTTGCTTTTTTTATATGGTTACGTGTTAAAATATAATATCAAGTAAACATGTCTTTTCTATTTTGCAGATGTTTCATTGAAAATTGTAGGCGCTATACCTTCATTAAACTTTATAAGATATTTAATACAATCTTTAATCTTCCAAAGGGGTTTTATTGAACTTGGAAGACCAGAAATGTATTTAACACTTCCTCCATCATCTTACTATGTGAGTATTCAAATTAATAAATAAATATGAAAATAAAATATAGTGCCAACGAAAATTGCAGATTGATCTCACAAAAAAGTTTTAAATAAATATGTTCACAAATTCCCTACTTAATGTTCTATTCCACTAAACTACACTTAATTTTAAATTTTTGTACGGTGTATACGTTCTGGGTAAAAGAGTGCAACAAAAGTAATCTAAAAAATTATATTGTAAATAAATATGTACATATGATGTTGGTAATATTGAAGAAAATGTTGGTGAATTTTTTTGTCTCTGCGGTTGTCACCTATTTCATAAAGTTTTATTGTTTAAAGTGTTCCAAGGATATTCTTTTTCACAAAGTTTTACTAACAAATTACACAAATAGATATTGGAATTAGCACTTGTATCTGTATCATTATATTATACTAAAGTAATCATTATCTTTATACAGAAAATTATAAACTTAAGATGCAAATGTCCGGCGGAAAATATTAAAAACTACGAGTACCTCTAGTCGGCTGCTTCCAAGTGCCTGACTGAGAGTACAGTATTTAAAAAAATATTTTTAAATGTATTGTTTTAGTATCTTATACCTTTCAACTCAGATGAAGAAAACAAAGTTTACCGCTGTATTCCTGTCTTGTTCAACATTCTATGTGATATAGAATTAGTTACAAAATTACCAAGAAAGGACTTCTTACCATGGCAAACAGAGACTAGTCAATATAAACAAGTTAAAAAAGAAAAGGTAGGTATATATACATGGTTTATCTTTTAAATCAAATTAGTCAATATTCGCACAGTTTGTGCCATAAGGTATTTTATAATATACAAAAAGCATTTTCCCTTACAATTTTTTCATTTGCGTTTTTCCCGGAGTACCAATAGTAATACAATGTTTAAGTGTTTTTGCTTTCAAAGTTCTTAGTCTAAATAATAAATTGTTTTCTTGTGTTCTAGATGAAAGAATATGATCAAGAATGTATGTATTTAGTTTACATTAAGCTGAAAGAAAATCTACCGTGTAAACCGGATGATCTACCACTACTTTGGTACTTCTTCAAGCATCACTTGCTGTCAAAAACCAATCGGATTATTCCAATGTTGGAGTAAGTCAATACTTTTATTAAGGGATATTCGCAGAAAACAAGCAAAATCACATCAACATAGCTGGACTAATTTGTAGACACGCAAAGTATTTAAAAAAAAAATTATAAATATAAATATGAAGTGAAAATCATTTTAAAAATTCGACGGAGTGAAAATTTCATGAAGTAATATAATAATTTCTTCTCAAAGTATGAGTGTATTGTGAAACCCATCACCATAACTGTAAGTTATTACTCACAAGTAAGCATCCTTAAAAATGAAAATAAACATATTTTTTGTCATGAGTATTAATTTGTATATCACAAATTGAGTAATGAGTATTAATATGTATATCACTGATGCATGTTTAATGTTAAACCAAAGAAGGAATGCAAATGATCCTAAATGTGGGGAAATTCGCAAACTTCACCAGTAGTAGTAGTCCAGATGCAGTAGTCCAGATGATTTTAATGTAAAATTAAAAAAAAAACACACGGTGGGAGACAAATCATCAAAGTTTGGCTTAAACCAAGTCAGTTCAGCGTGTATCCAGAGTCCTGGTGTGGGAGTAAGCCAAGTGACAGTTTTGAGAGTTAAATATTAGACTTCCTTAAGGTAAAGGACTCAATATTCAACTCCCAAACATTGATTTTTTTTTAGACAGTGGATTCCGGGGTGTGGGGTTTGGTTAATAACAGGACAAGATCCTCCCGGATCTAATGTGGATACTTTACCCGGGGAAAAAGATGCGCCTCTCCCCCACATTACTATATTCACACAGTTCAGTGAACTTACACCGTCAGAGAAAGTCACAGTATTCAAAAAGTTAGTTCCTTTTGACTTTTATTTTGGAAATTGATTATCTATACCTTATTCTGCCCAAAAGCAAGAAATGAAATATGAAAAATGGAATATTTAGTTTTATTTTATATTTCAGTAGATTTTGTGAGTAAAATAGTGCATGAGGTGCAGTGTTCCTTAACATTACATATTTCTTGCTTTTAAACAAGATAAGGTTAGTAAATTAACCTGTATTAGAAAAATAATTGAAGATACCTAAAACAAATCATATTTGATAATATTAATTAGATGTGTAAATACATGTTTTAATTTTACAATTGTAAAAAGGCTTTGGCAAAAACCTTCTGCAAATTCTTCTTAATTGTTCTTTTAGCCAAAAAAAGCATATATGTAATGACATGTGGATTATTTCTGGACTTTTGATAAATTTCTATTGATGTCTCACTTTAGATGAAAACGTGAATGAGATGGGAATATGAAAGTCTTTTTTTATAGTTGTCAATTATGAGTAGAATCGTGAATGTCACAGTGTGCAAAGTGATCTAACCAATCAATAGAAGGTAGTAAGCAATGTAAATAACAAGACTTCCATCTTCCCAACTCAATAACTTCTTTATCTAAATTGAGGTGTCAATACAAATGTCAACAATAACCGCTATGTGGGGTAAAATCCAGAATTTGTGAGCAATAATTTGGATGAACTCGAAATTTCGTTTTTAATTTCTATATACTTGACTTATCCACACGAATAATATATTTGTAATACCAGCTCAGGGCTGATAATGGTCGCCGCTAAGCGATCTGAACATCGGAAACAAGTTCCAACGATACGATAACAGCAGTGCCTGAATAATCGTGAAAAACTAAGAAATTTTAATTGAAAACCCTCCTGTTCAATTGAAATTTTGTTTATTCACCAATCAATATGTAAAATTGTATTGGAAATTTTCAGATTTATCTCATGGCCCGAGTTTAAGCACTGTCCGTTCCAAGAGGCCATGGAAAATCATATTTCTAAAAATCTTTCTGCTGGAATAGATATAAAAGAAGATAGTTTAGATCACGAGGATGAATCCACTGAACTATAAATCTACACCTGCCTACGAATTTCATAGCAAATAAATTTATATAAAAAAATATTTGTAAGAATTTTTTGTAATAAAAAAAAAAACGGTCAGTACTATTCTTATTGAAGTCTGTAAAGAAGAAATAAGGGAGACACCAATAGCCAAAAGGAATTTATGTATGCACTCGACCGCAAGACTCACATACCGGTTGACTTGCTACCTACGGTCTGTATACTGTACTGTCATAGCGGAGTTTGCGGACTATGTTCTAATTATTTTATACTGGGATCGGGATCTGATGAGAGTAGGAACTTTTTTACTCCGGTTTTAACAGCATTGGCTGAAACCTACGAAAACACACAATGGTGCAAATGTTACTACATAGCAAAAAAAAAATTATGTGAATTTTGCAAATAAAATCGTTGATTTTTTAAATTTTACCTGAAATCTAAAAAAAAAACATATGTAGAGTATGTTTGATCCAATACTCCTGGATCCGATGCAGGAGCCGAATGATAAATGCCCTGTTACTTTTGTGTATATATGCTTTAATTATTTATAGCTTAGATTAGTTAGTAACAAAATAAAATGACATTGTAAAAATTATTCCTGTTTATTTATTTACATACACAACTTTCAGCACATACCTATATGAATATTATACACATTATACAAACAAAATAAGTTATTAAATAACATAAAATTCAAATTAACTTCAAACAGTCATTGGATTTTAATTATATTGCCAAATCTCACTAACACGAGTTTACAAATTATTAAGAAAAATAAATAATTTCTACAACACTTATAATTTACTTCACTCGCTATTTTATGTAAACATTTTTGGAAACGAAAATTTATTTTAAACTGACAAATAATAACTTTATTTAAAGAATTATTTAACAAGAGTCAGGAAATAATGAATAATAAAAAATATAAGTTTGACTTATAAGATACTAAAAATGATTTATTACGTCTAGTGGAATGTTTTATGGATTTGAAGACGGAATTCAAATAATTTACACAACAACAAAAAAATGGTATACATTAGCATTATCTGATTACTAATTTATCACATTTCGATGAAGTGAATTACAGTATAAAAGAGCTTGAAGCTATATGAATATACAAAAGTGTTTAAAGTAGGTGTAGGAAAATAAGTTGTCGATTATTTGGTTTAATATGTCAAGTGCCATAGTATATCTTAACACGTTGACTGCCAGTCGACAGAGACTGACACTTTGTACCTTATGTTGTCATATAAAGTCAATATAAGGTACAAAGTGTCAGCCTCCGGTGGCCGACAAGACGCAATTCAAATGCCTTGAATTGCGTCTTAGGCTACTGGTGGCCGACACTGGCAGTCAACGTGTTAAAAGTTACAACTATTTTATTAGTCTAATAACTAAAAATACCATTAACTCACATTATTCATATAATCTAAACTCTTAGCTCTCCGATATCGACTCTGGTTGACTTTATATGGCGCAATTTCCAAAATAATATAAATAAAGAAATTAACACACTCTACAGTGTAGCTAATGTAAGATTTTTTTATTCATTTTGTAAATTAAGTAATTGATTTCCAAAATAAGAATAAAAAATAATCAGTAATAAATTAAAGAGTGCTAAGGGTTAGTATATCATGGCACTCTTCATGTTAAACTCACTACCAAAATACAAAACTTGCACAATCATTTAATTTTTTTAATTACTAAATTAATACTTTTGTAAGTCTACTGTATCACATACTAAAAAAGAGTTTAATAAAAACTTCGTTTTGTATACATTAAATTACCCGGGGGTAGGATGATTACATTAAACTCTCTTGAAAAATAACATGGCAAATTAGTCTTTATGTCAGAGATAGGACACGTATTTGGCTATATCTAGTAAATGGTCACTATTTGACCGATTCCCAGATACTAACATGAAGTCCAGCCAAATATGGATAATACTCTCCTTACCATTCATCATTCACTTTGTGTAATACCATTTTTAAAAGTAAAAAATGCTGTTAATATACAAAATAAAATATGGATATTTTGACAAGCTGGAAAAAGCCAAAAAGAATATCTAAAAATAAAAAACTGCTTTTTGGGTAATCATAATACAAATTCAAGCTTATGCTTTGTAAAAGACATTAAAATGGGAAATAGATATTCTAAATTTTAGGGTAATATATCCAAAATTTAACAAGGTTATTAGATTGAATTCTACTTTTATTCCCATATATATGATAATATGTGTTTCGTCTTATTAAGACATTATCAAGAGTGTTTGATAATGTCTTAAATGTAAATAAATATTATATAACATATTATCATATATGTATATGTAAATAAAAGTACAATTCAATTCTTGTTTAATTTTGGATATATTACCCAAAAATTTAAAATGGAATCCTACCAACTGTCTGCAGTGACAATAAATAAAATAAAAATTCAATTTACATGCTATCACAGTGTTTAAATGTAACAGTGAATTCATTATCCCTAATAAATTCTTTGATTGTTAACACATTGACTACTCGGCTGTCCAAACTTAAAACACAGTAAGGGACATTTTTTTTGTAGTACGTTTTTTTTGCATTTTTGGACTAAGTAGATGCTACTTAGTCCAAAAATGCAATAAAAACGTACTACAAAATAAATGTCCCTTACTGTGTTTTGAGTTTGGACAGCCGTACTGTGATACAGATTTTTTCCACCAAAATAAACATCACTAAACTTAATTAGTGTTAAAATAGATATTGTAAGTTAGTTTGCATACCCATGCAACTTGACGGTATAAGTTCTCTAGTTTTTATTGAAGATTACATTTGTTATTTTGTGAGATATCTATTTTTTTATATTCTTAGCGGTTAACTACATAAATAAACACGTTCTTGTAAATTTAAAGAAATTTTGAAATTTTAAAGCGCCTTCTTTTTCACATAAATTGCACAACATAAATTGTTATTATTAGTTATTAATGTTAGCGAAGAAGCAATTTATTGGAAGGAAAACGTAAGACTTTGGGCATTTACAGTACTTGATAGTATTGAACTTGAAAACCAAGAGTTTCTATACAAGACCGAAGAATGTGACGGGAGCTTTCATAGAGTACTTATGACCTATCATCAATTAGATTAAGTGATCATTTCACACATATGTTTAATGATCATAATTCCACCCATGTTTTCTTTTCAACCCTTACTGGTCCAATGTCCAATCTCATTCGACATTGATTTTTTGCTCTTAGGTCCCATGTCGGATGTTATTCGACATTTTTTTTCATCATAAGTATTATTTATTTAAATTTCAAGCTTACATTTTTGTCACTCGTATCTATTACACCAGTTTGTGGAGCAGAGGACAAAAGATTTTTTCCAATTGGAATGTAACTGTGTACCTAGATTGTTTTTTAAATTTTGGGGGACCGGAAAGGGTTCTGAAATTTCAGAATTTTGGGGGACCGGAAATCCATACCACTTGATTTGTTGAAGGTTGTGTACACATACAATATCTACTTTGCCATTCAAATACGAGTGAGAGGCATATTTTTATTACATGTGATATTCTTCTCAATAATTAACACAAATTAGGAGTTGTCTGAAATATTTTTTGAATTTTGACCATTTCATTTATATTAACGGTATTTTAAATATGCCCAAATCATTGTAATACAAAATTTATATAAATGCTGGATATATACCTGGAGAGATTGTTGTCAATATATCTTAATAACAACCCATCATGGTATAAATCTACTATCTGTGTACAAAGATTTGGACATATTATAAATATGTCCGCCTCCGTGGTGTAATGGTCAGCGTGTTTAGCTACCGTGTTGGAGGTCCCGGGTTCGATTCCCAGGGGGGGTGAAAATAAATATTAGTGATTTTACACTAAAATTTATTTAATATTTGTAAGAGTGATCACCTTGTCTTCATGTAAGTAATGATCAAGGTAACACTGCGTCAATTTGATGCAGTGCCCTATGCACCATTGGGTGTGGATAAGGGTTATAAGTAAGTAAAGTAGTAAATATGTCAAATAATTTTACCCCTCAATCTTGAGCTCGCTGTTGAAATTGCAAATTAGAAGTTAATAGGATGTATAATGCATTATGGAATGCTTACTAAATTTTAGTTTGAAATTTTGGAAATAATTTTTATTTTATTATAATGGTAGGGTTTTCATTACTAATAATACCTAACTGGGAGGAGTCAATGTGTTAAACAACCAGCAATGAATTTTTAGAAGAAAAAAAGAGTATTTTTAATTTTGTTTATAACTATTTTCATTTCAGAAGTGATATATAATTTGATTACGCCTGGCTATGAAACGGACTAAAATAAAGAATAACTGAAAATAATTTCACTAATTTTCTACACACCTTTTACTATTCTACCCATTTTATTATTACAAGACTTTAAAATCAAATACTAACAACATCCACATTAGTGGATAATCATTTTCTAATTATATTTACATCACACTGCGTTAAGTACAAGCCAAAGTGGTAATATAACCGTGTATATTTTATTCCATTCCTAAAAACAATTATGTATAAACTCTTCCATGTCTTTATAATTAGATTCGAATCAGGATTAATTAAATAATGTTTAAATATATGTACATATATATTTCATAATTTACTATAGTGGTTCGGTAGATCAGACGAGAACATTGTATGATAAAGAAACAATATTTATCAACCACAAATAAACAAATATAAATTTACTATATTAATTTTATATCTCATTCGTCAAAGATTATTTTTGCAATCTCAATGGTATTTTATCAATTCACATTAAAATACATAACAAGTAAGTAATTATAAGCTTTATGTAATATTAAAGAAGAAAACAAAACGTATTGAAAAAGTATATTTATAATTTACACAAATAAATAATTTTTAGCCCCATAACGTCTCTCAGAGTAAATTATAGATTTTGTTTTAAATAATGAGTCAATTTTGTAATTTTCAACCCAATGTTTGTAAATTCGGTTGAAAAAAGGAGGGGAATAAAAAATAATAAAAAATACATTACAAATACCCAGAACAATTGAAAATGAGTCTTTCTTAGATTAATTTTGAAACTGAATTGCTAAACCTGTGTTGCCAGTTTCGCTATCGAGTATCTCTACCCAACTACGCCATGGCCTCTATCATTATTTTGCTTTAAGTGAGAGAGTTTTTAGATAACAGTGTGTATATTTACTTTAATGTTGATATGAAGGTAAATAAATACCATTTTAACTAATATAAGGCAAATAACTTGCTTGTATTATGAGTTGTCAATCTCTATCATAGTATTGATCGAATTTGTCGAGAAGTTACCCCTCATAAATACATATTTTATACCCACAGAAAACTTTAATTGGACACCTAGTAAGACAGTTGTAAATCTATGGTTGACACATACCATATGATTTTTTTAGTTGATAATTATGCCTTACTCTCAATATCTATAAAAACTTTACAAATTTAAACATAAAATTAAAAATATGTTTCAAAGTTTTTGCTAGTCTCGCCTTGTAAAGGTTTAATTTATTTTAATTTTCAAAAATTATTTATACATATAAAATATGTACATTTATTTATAAAAATATGTTTGTTATTATGCCAATATTTTTTTCAAGTATTTATTGAGAAATTCAATTGACAAGACATGATTTAAATAAATATTTTTAAAAAGCCATAAAGAAATAAAAATTGATAAAATAACGATACAATACAATTTTGGTAAATGAACTAGATTAGATAATTTACGCTTAATAAATAAATAATTTATATTTTTTCCAAGGTAAAAAAATTACAATACATTGAGGATATTTGATTTTTAAAAAAAAATTTTTTTTTTATAGCAAGTCAGAAATAAGGTTACTTGCAGTCAGTAATTAATTAAATACTTATCACATTTGTCTGTTTCCTTATTTGCAGTGTAATCCAGTGCGATGTGATAAAACTTTAGTGCATAAACTAAAGTAATTACCCTTCATTATTTGAATCACAGTTAAAGCAAAATTAATAATACCCCTTTTATGCGAATAACGCTTAAGGGAAAAGAGACGGAGATGTAACTCTACAGACCTGCTGCATATTACAATATACCCAAACCCTGATGCTTGTGGACATTATTAAATAATCATTTTATGTATTATGAGGATTAACATTTGTGTTTTCCTATTAAATAATAAAATTTTCAAGTTTATTGTAGAATATTTAGTATGTTTTAATGTATACGTACATATATATTTAAATTACCGTTATTCTTTGCGTCCTTAATCACTTCATAAGAATACAGGAGAATTAATACAAATTTAAGGGTCTGAAATATTCCCAACATTTGTAGAAAGGTTATGTATGCTAAATTCGATATCCTAATTGACATAAAAAAAGTATCAATGGCATATTTTAAAGGTTACTCAAATAAAAATTCAACCTCCAACTCTACAAATGTGCTTTTTGCAAATGTATGATTTGAACGATGTAGTATATGCATCCAAAGTACTGTGGCAGGGCACTGGAATACACTGTGTATGCACTTAATGGAATAATGATTAATTTAATAAATACATTGTTTAAAACATGTCATCCACCAATAAAGATAATATAAAGTAAAATGTCTGAACAAAGCGATATACAGCAATATATATCCATAAACTCATAAGAATTATAAAGGTACTGTATTGAGACAGTAAGTCCAAATACAGAAAATACTAAACAATCACTTAAGTACATGAAAATCAAACACAATGTAAATTCATATGTGTTCTTTCAATAATTATTTAAAAAAACATATACATAAAATCCATCAAATACCCAAAAAAATATCACATGTCATACACAAATTCAAGTCCTTTTAAGTTTTGATTGAGGAACTTTTAAGCGATATATTCATTCCTCGAAGGAGCTATGTGACGCTATAAATTTTGAAAATGATTATTATTATTAAACCTAGTTAAGGTGGATTTGGGTGAAACATAACTCAAGTGTGGCAGGACATTCACGTTGGGTGCGGGTGGCTGTTGATTTTTGAAAGCAGTATTGTTGGTTTGCGGGTTAGAATTTTTATAATAAGGAGAATTTGAATGACCCGTTTGCGAATGTATATTCTGACTGATAGTTTTGACTTCGTTGAAACTTCTAGAAGGCAAAACTGTCCCGCTAACAAAGTCGGACCAATCTTCGCTATCGTCGGGGGCCTGATTTGTGCCGCTACTGCTAGGACTCGGATTATAGCTCGGGGGAGCCGCGAAGTAATGGCCGGATGCGGAGTTAGTCGGTTTAATAGAAACAAATTCAGACCAACCGTCATCTTCGGTAGACTGAGAACTATTACTTTTTGCAACAGCTTTTGGTTCACTGTAAGATTGTATAGAATTGATGGGATTAAATCTGGACAAGTCTTGAAGATCGATACCCGGATCTGGCCAGTTAATTTGGGAGTAATTCTCCAGAGATAAAGGTTGCAATATTTGTTGAGAAACATTTTTTGATGTTGTGTCCTGCGCATTAGCCGGGCTCGGATCAAGAGGCGATTTCGGAATAGTAAAACTGTAATCACTCATACGAGGGGTTAAAAATGTCGGTGCCGAGTAATTGTTTTGATACTGAAAAGCTGGTTTCGCCGAGAAATTCAAACCGGATTCTTCTTGATAGCCGATTGTCGGATTATATTCTACACTTTGGAAATCATCAAAATCATCATTGTATTGATTAGCACTGTTGGAAAACACACTTTCGGCAATGTTTTCAGAAATTTTATGCGTTATAATAGTATCTTTGATAGGTTGATTAGGTAGTTTATTGTTAAACACACTGCTAGTAACAGATTGGAATTCAGTAAAATCATCAAATTCTTCAGAATTTCCACTGTGAGTGTTACTAGTTGCGCAAGTGTCAGCATCAATTTTTGTCTCTTTTAGTAAGAATGAAACGGGACCCGAGGGAAATGTGTTAATATGGGAGATGTCTGAATATTGAGGAACTGAATTTTCGGCACTCATTGAAGGGAGAGTTTGTTCTATCACATCAGGAAATCCGCCAAAAACGGATGTTGTAATTTCCCCAGGTGCTGGCCAGTTGACAACGGGAAGCATCGGAGATAGTCGGACTGGTTCCAGGACACTAGCGGGCGGTTGAATGACGGAATGAAGAACAGGCGGCACTATCGTACTTGCAGAATGGAAATCTCCGAAATCATCAAATTGATCCAAACTGTTATTTGGCATTATGGAAAAGTTTGAGTTACTTGCTCCTTGATTAAAAACTGAAGTGGTATTTTTATCATTAACTTTTACTGTTTTTTCATTAATCGTGATGTTTTCAGGGTTGCTAGACGAGTTCTTTTCGTGGCTTTGGAAATCCTCAAAATCATCTTCGTTGTTAATTTTGGTAGTTTTATCATCAATATGCGAATATCCTTTAGTAAATGGTTGAGAATAATCTTTAGTATTCAAAGTGGAATTAAAATCAGCATTTTCATCATTGTAATGTATAGTGTGGGACCAGGGTGTCTCAGAGTCTGTGGGGGTGAATATGTGTGTATCGGGTAGATTGATTTTCCTTCCGATATTAAGTGTACTCGGGGGTTGAGGGTCGTTGCTGCTCACCGGGTCAATAGACAGAGGTCCATCCAGCAATTGTGGTTTCCCTATGTGCTCTTCACCTCTTTCATTACAAGCTAAAAAGTGAAGGAAAAATCATATAAAAGTTGGTACTTATGTGAACATGATAATTGATTAAATATGTACAATATATTATAAAATCCATATGGAGGAAACATGTATTAGCACTATATAACTAGCAGGGTGAAAAGTTAGTCAATATTGGTGTCAATCTTTTTTATTTCCATCACCGATATGTATGCATGTATATATGTGTTAAAAAATAATAACATAATAGTTCAGCTACTAAGTACTCACCATTTGTAAACAAATCACTGATCTTAAAGTGTGTCGACTGACCAGATGTCATTTGGTCCAATGTTGCCATTAGGTGCTCTAGGTCTAACAGAAGGGATTCTGCATAGGAGGCTATTGTTAGGAATTAAATTAGGGAAAGCAAATAAAGAGCGAGTTATAAACAAAGGATTTTACAAAACAAATGGGAATTTGTGAGTTTAAATTAAAAAATAAATCCAAACCAACCATAACCATGAAAAGGAAGATTACAGAACAGGAAAGGTCGCAGAATTCCATTGGTGACAAGCGAGACATGTAATAAAATGTTAAAATATCACAGTTATATACTATAAACCCTTATTACTTACAATTAGTAATGTTAGTATCAAACAACACTTATTCTACAAGTGGAAATCAAAGGATAAAACACAAGTATGGACACTATAGTATAGTGTCATTTTATTTAGATAATAGACAATTTTGCCATAGAACATTTATTGAACGGTATGCAAATCTGTCCATTACAATAAATATTCTATCGTGTTGGCCAGATCTGCTCGATAAATTTTCTGCTATCTATCACTATTTTTAATCCATAATCTCGATTAGTACATATGTATTAGTTTTATTAATTGTTAATGAATCCCAAAAGCACAGTTTGAAAGGCATAAAAATTTAATACTCACATGCTTGGTTATCACCCATAGAAAAGTTTTCGCTACTCTCCCAATCATTTATATTCTGTGAAGAGGTCAATCCGTCTGGATTGTTAGATAGCTTCTCTTCAATCCGACTATCAATCGATGAGTTGGCCACAACAGTTGGCTTGAGCGGTTGCAGAGGACTCACTCCGAGGTTTGCGGCAAATCGTGGCATATTTGAGTTCCACTTCTGACCAAATAACTGGAAGAAATTCAAGTGTTAGTGAGGTCATAAGACAAACAGTAATTACTTCTCCTAAGTAGGATGTTTTTATACATCGCTCACCCCTTTCAACAACGTCATATTTCAAAAATTGACAATTTTCAGTTGTGCATGTTTTCAGAATCCCCAGAATTTTACTATATCCCAGAAAAAGTAGCATATTTTTAACTTCATATTTACCCGCTACAGGGCAGAAAGTGTTGTTTTTCATTTTGAAGAAAAGGTATTGTTTAATTATTTTTTTAAATATACTAAATATTTTTCAAATGAAAAAAAACCTTCAGGTTTTACCTAAACAGATCTGTTGCACAGTAAAAAGTTCAACAGTGGCTTGATATTTATTTTTAATATATTTTATTATATTTTTAAACTTTAAAAACGATCTCCTGAAAAATCAAGTTTTTTGATATATGACGTTGTTGAAAGGAGTGAGCGATATGTGAAAAATACAAATATGTAAGTAATGGTATTCTGTCCCCTCAATAAAAAAAAATCTCTTACGGGGATAGCTACCAATATAAATAATGATAGTCGAAATAAGGATAATTTATTATCATGTAAAATAAAATGTTTTGTAAAATGTACGCCGAAAGCAATGCCACGAGTGTGTTCGGCATGGGAGCTGTACCCCGAATGACTACTAAAGATGCTACCGTAGCCTTTTTTTATTTTAGTGGTGGCAGGCAGTATGGAAGGAAAACAGCTCTCTGGGTGAGACATGCAGGTCTCTCTCAGTGCAACACATAAAAAAGATAATTTTAGAAATTGAAAGTAAGTGAATACTACGAGTACTATGGAAATAGCACAGTACCAGTCTCTGAAGGTCTAATCCAAAGAACAACGGAGCTAATACCAAGTACCAGTCTCTAGTGGTGAACACTTCCGAATAAGACAGCGCAGTTTTATTTGTACCTACTATTTGTTCCACGCTTTACTCACAATCAGCACAGAAAAAGTAGTACTAATATCACTGCTATAGTCAGGACTTGCCCTGAAACGCGCTACTGAAGAGACCAACCCAGTTTTGCAGTTTATACAGTCTTGTGCGAATGGAGATGTCTCTTACATCAACATTCCTATTTTATTTTACTGAGGGTTTGAATATATAGGTACATTATGAGAGCAAAATGAAAAATATATTTTAATTAAAATTATTATTTAAAAATATATAATACTCACAATATTTCTTGAATCAATCCCGAGAGATTTGAGCAAAGATTTCTGGCTTTTGGAATTATTCCACGCAAATAAATAAGACGGCTCGGACTCGTAATCTCTAAGATGTACCCAACTTTCTCCTAAAATAGTTTTTAATTCGCGACTCTCTTCACTTTCATCGTTGGAATTATCACTAGGATATATGGTTCCCACTGCTTTTTGTAATATCTCCAAAATTTCAGAATCATTGGAATGAATTAGGTCATTCAGCCTTGGGGATTCTGTTTGTTTTAAAATGGCATCTGATTCAGTTTGCAATGGATCTACAGCGGAAGCCGTGGGGTCATAAGTGCCAAAATCTCCAAAATCGTCATCGTCTTCTTCAGGTGTTGAACTCCTTTCATTTTTAAAATTTAATGGAATATTTGTATCACAGACTAATTCGTCGTCATTTTCGGTAAACGTTGTAAAGTTTGCTTCGAATTCTGCATCAGTAATAGGAATATCGTTTTCTACGATATCTGTTTGAATCTCAGGTGGTTTAGAATCTTGAAAAGTGGCAAAGTCATCAAAATCATCCGTATCGTCTAGGGAATTAATTTGTTGTACATCATCGGTACTGGAATTATTTTCTACATCACAATTATTGTCTAAAACTACATTACTAGTAAAATTTTGGGGATTTTCGTCAGTCCCGGCTGACTCCGAAAGTTCTTCAGCTTGTTTTAATTCACTTTCGGGTGATAATGAACTTTCATCGTTTAATGCCAAATCCGGCGATGAAAAGTTGCCAGAAGAAGAATCTTCTATCTGGATATTATGATTTGCTGGATCTTCCGAGTGTTCTGCATTCTCTATCTGTGAAACAAAATCATCAGAAGAAACAATATCAACCTGACAATTGACATTGGTTGTTTCATCTGAGTCTTCATTATCATGTTTAGGTTGTTGAGACAAGTTTAAATTGTTACTTTCATTTAATGAAATGTTATCACTTTCCTCTACAGATATTGTTAATGGTGTCACAAGATGAGGTTCGGATTGAGCATTTCCCGATTGGTGGTTGAAACTATCCCAACCAGCTTCAAAATCGCTGTTGTCATAATTCTGGAGTGAAATACTGTCTTCTGAACATGTTCCTTGCGATTTTGCATCCTTTTCTAACATATCGGTTTCTTTAGGTAAATAATGTGATTCGTTCAACTCCGAGGAGCTGAGGAATGTACCAAAATCGTCAAAAGTAGAATTGAGACTGTCTTCAACCGACACTCGTTCATTTTCAAAATCAATTTGAAGTGATTCAAGTCTCAAGTCCAGATCTTCAATATTACTTTCTTCACTGGTGGTATTTCCATTTGGTGTATGATTCTTAAGTACTTTTTCATCAGGACTGATGGCCGGAACAGGTTTTTCACTTTTTTCATCATTTTGACATTTACTTAAATCTTCTATTTTGGAATCGATTGATTTGAAGGGGACAGTCAGAGTTTCATCAAGTGATGTAGTGTTTACTACAACCTTTATGTCGTCCCCCACAGCCGTTGTGACGAAAGATGAATATTCCGGTGACTCATATTGATGTGTCGGTGAAGAAGTATCTAGTAAAAATACATGTGTTATTAGCTGAGGTCATAAAAACAATTTTACTAAAAATAAATAGAAAGTATAAACGACACAATTCGACTCTTAAATTGGCTTACATTGAATTCCTGTTTTTTTTTCTTCAATTTACAGTATCATCAATATAAAATACTGTAATTACATATTTCGGTAGTGTAATGGCAAAGGGGTATATCTGTCAATGTCATGTGTTTTTCATTTTCTAAGTTTGTTCCACAAAACGTCTAATATAGTGTATTCCATAATTTGGGAAAAGGATATAGCTGTAGTTGCAATACTTATTTAGTTTTGTTAAGATATGTACATATAAAAATACATAAAACAAATGAGTTTTTTAATTTCACAAGTTTGTTTTTGCTCTCCTGTAAAATTTGGTCTGAGACAGATATACCCATTTAACCATTCATAGTGCAACTCCTCATTTATGCACATTTTTCTTCTCAGTTATGTGAACAAGTACTATCTGCCCAATAATTTTACAACTGTATAAGGTACAGACTTTGACCACCGTTACTAGTCTGATTTTGGTTAGTAGGAAGCAAAAAACTTGCCATATATTTTCTGAACACAAAGTTTAATAAATTATAAATTATATTATATAGGTCCATTCATGTTAAACTTTTCCTTATTTGTAATGGCTATATCAAGTTCAAATTGGAATTATAACTATCACGCCGCTTCACCGCAGGGGTAGGCAGAGAGAATCAAACGCCACACCACTCTGTCTTTGCAAACATTCTTCGCATCTTCCACATTCATGCTTCTCTTTATACATACCCGACGATTATTATATGACTCCTGACCCGGCCGCTTTCAAGTATTTGACATACCTGATCAAGTGCCAAGTTTTCCTCGGTCTTCCTCTGCTTCTTTTTTAAACTACATTCGCCTCACAAATTCGTTTAACCACTCTTTCCTCACTCATACTTCCACTGCCTGCACACAGTATCAACTAGTTAATTTAGCTGGGTGATATCATTGTGGCTTTTTGGCTTAATAACTTGGGCTAACTAAATTATAAGTTAACATTATAAAGAAACAACAAAATGGTTTAAGATTCCCCATGTTGACAAATATTGCAGTTATATTTTAAGGAGGTCAAATAATACTAATAGATTCTCAAATCATGTACTATTCCTCTATTACAGATAAACAGTAAAATATTTTTTGTTTTCAAACGGACCAAATTAAATTGGTATAACAGCAATCATCGTAAACTGAGCATACCTTCGTAGTTGAATGAAAACTCGTCATTATAGTCATCTTCATCCACTTGATCCGGGGGAGGTGGAGTACTGCACACGAGCGGTGGAACAGACATCCCGATGCGAAAATGAGTCTATTCAATTATAAAAATAATATTTTAACGCAAAAAGGAACTCTAAAAGAAAATAATAGTGAAAAATGGATAGACACAATGACAACAGTTGAAGGACAGCAACAACATATTTCATAGATTTTAAGGTTTAAAACTTACCAGAAATTGACCATATGTATAAATTGCACCTATAAATCAAGTACTTATATGACAATTATGTATTTAAAACCAAATAAAGGCGAATAAATATAACTTCGCCTGACGTTCCCAAATTGACACATCTGTCACGGAAACGAAGAACTTTATTGAATTACAAAAATGTTGCCATTTTAATGAAAAAATAATACAACCATAGATTTTTTTCTAAAATTTACACGTCATAGGTGCTTACCTACAAAAAAAAGTGATGGAAGTGTCTATGGCGGTAACATAAATCATTGTCTACGGGCACACGAACTACAAAAGCTCTTTCTCGGGAAATATCTCGTTTGTATACACAACTCAACACAACTTATGTAGCAGAAATTTCATAGGAAATTCATGGCTTTTATCATGCTCATTGATGCACATCGATTGTGATGGATGATGGGGTATTACCTCTTAGTTCTACAAAGCACGTAAATACAATGTATTTATCGCCCTTGCATATATATAGTTCATTACGATTTTTCTATCTTTGCTGTTGATGCTATACCAGCACTATTCAGCATGTAAATTGAATAAACTTACCACGCTTAATGTGTGCTACAAGTTACGAATTTAAGACGGCTGTATAATATAATCATAAAATATGCACAGAAATTTCTTTGGTATTGTCATCCAATAAATCGATAGTAGAATGACCAGCTAATTTATTTTCCTCTTTTATCTGAAACAAAGATGGACTCTGTAAAGGTATGAGATAAGAAACAATAGTGAAATTAATATTTTTGCAGATATGTGTAAAAATCAATATCCAATAAAAAAGTTACTAGTGATAGTTTTGAAATAAAAGAAATAATAATAATTATAGTTAAATTGATAGAATCATTAAAAAAATAAAAATATTAATTAGTGTTAAAAATAAAAGTAGTAGTTTAAAAATAATGGATAGCATATTATATTTCACGAATAGAACTTTTAGCTTTATTTATAGTTTGGTCATTAGACAGATCGATGACTAACTCAAATTAGGTTATGTAGGAAGGATGAAGCCTAAGGATCGATTCACGCAATTGCATATTTACATAAAACGTACTCCCGTTGAAGAGTTATTACCATGTGATATACAATCAGGTTCGCGGCGTGCCTCCTCTTGTATTCTGATGACGTCAATGCAATAAAATAATAAGTATGAATGTAATATAAAATCCATACACCAGTGTACCGGTGTATTGAAATTAAACTTATTGCTTACTAATGTAAAAGATTAATGAGAGACCCGAGGAAAATATTTTGTGACATTTTCCAAACATGAGGGCCCAGTGGAACAGAAAGACGACTCAATTTTTTCTTATACACAGATTTAAATATGGTCTACTAGCCTTCTCAAATTTAAGTATTCGAAAAAAAATGAATTTTCTAATTTCAAACCAAGTATTATCAATTTTTACATAAAAAATTATAAAAAAAACCTTCTATTTTAATATGAACTAAACTTCCAAAATGGCTTATTTCTCATGTCACCGTATTCATATAAGAATAATAGAAGAATCTGTCATATCTTAAAAAAATCGTAAATACCTGTCTACAGATAGAAAATATGTATGCTCAATAATAGAGGAGTACCAACCTACCTAGATAGGTATGCTTTTTTCAAACGAAATAAACAAAGGTGTTCAGGCAACACTCAGTGACTCAAGGTGTTGAATTGGTGTTGAAACATGGCGTCGAAGGATTCGTCTGAGGTAAGAAATTGATAAACATATCGTATTTTGGTTGTGTTTTGTTAGTTTTATGTACAGATAAGATAATTTATCAGCAGTCTGATTTTAGGTTATTTTAAAAATATTTTTTAATACGATCATTTACATGGTCGGAGCGGTACATAACCGCCGAAATTTTGTAGGGGTAACGCCCTTTTCGGTGTAATTCCAATTTTACACCTGTTATTTGTGTTTTTTTATGGTTGCGGCTTTTATGTGTGCAAATGTGTGTTATAATATATATCATACTAAATAAATTTCTCACATTTATCTAGGGTTTCACCTATTGACAAGTGTTTTTAGTAATGTCAAATTTTACGCTAATTGTCAAAAATGATTTAACTTACAGAGTGACGTTTTATTTTCGTATTATTGTTTATGTGTCAGCATACACCAATATAAATTGACTTTTATTTTAAATTGGACATAGTTCAACTAGCATATGAAATTTATTATACGTCAATACTCAAAGTACACTACAAATAATGATTTTTATCCGATGAAATTAAATATAGACATTAATAAACGTATATCATGGGATTACCTAAACGATTGTTTTATGTATCTTATTTAATATCCTAATTAATTAGATATGTGTAAATGGCTGCTTTAAAAGGGTCTTTGATTGGCGACCTGTGACTCGATTTATTGTTACTGGTTAATTTCTATTTATATGTTTGAACGAAACCACTAAAACCTAATTACGAAAGATCTTGGAATTTGAGGTTATGATGTTACTGGAATGTTAAACTATGCAAGGTGACTATTTCTCCTAGTATTATCAGTACAGTCATGATTGTTCATGACTCCTGGACATGTCCTGGCTAGGAAATTAAAGAAAATCTTTACCTAAGGTATGCATTACTTCCAGAACTTTTTTCCCTTGCATATTCAGAATCATTACAAAAACTTTAAAAGATTAAGAAATTATTTGTATGTGAAAGTTACCAACATTTTCGGTTAAGTAAAGTGACATTCTGTTGCTAGGATAATCTTTTTATGATACAATGTATGGGATGAGTTGCTATGCTGCCATGTTTTAATGGAAAAGTTTGCATTATATAATGTTACCATACATTGGTGACAGGAGCATAAGGGTTTAACATTATTTAGCCAGTAATGTTAAAAAGTACTTAATTGAACTTGTGTTATATTTGATATTTTCGTGTTTATTATTATTATTATTTTTATTATTCTAATAAATAAATATTTTACTATTATGAGCTGAGGAACTTTTAGACAAGGAATGAAAATGTTACCAGCGGTAAAAGAACACAGTGATATATTTGAAAAGTGTGGCCTTGCACTTGGGTAAACAAAAGTTTTATGATTTTTAAAAATATTTGTATTGTTTGTAATGTTAATGACACCAAATCTTTTCATTACTACATAACTACAAATGATTTTGTCTTTCCTTAATATGTCTAACCTTTTGACAAACCTATTTTGTATAAATACCCAGCAATTCAGAGAGCTATTGTATTGTTTTACTGATTTATTGTTTATTGGTTATATAAATTATGGGTGGCCAGGACAATTGATTCAGATTTGCTAGAAGTATATTTTATTTCATTATATTCAGGCTTGTCTGTATGCGTCAGGTGTTCTTAAATATGTTTTTGATGAAGGTAGTCATATATGTTATTCACTGTGCTACATATACTTATATTCCTAAATTGTGTTTAAGGACTGATTTTTAAAATAATGAAAGTCTTTAAAATGCAACCTAGTCCTGCCATATCTTTTCTGATGGCTGTCAATGTTCGATGTATTGAGAGAATATATATATTTTTAATAAAATATTGGTCCGGAATCGACAAAGGGTAAATAAATAATTCTAAATGAATTCTTTTGAAAGCAATATTTAGTATTAAATAATTATTTTTTTTGCATTCATGAAATTTAATGAAAAAAGGGCTTATCATGAGTGAAGTGAGATAAATCTACGATCAACGAAATTATAAACCAGGGACAGTTGATTAAATATTGCAAAATAATACATGAACATTGGCGAACTTATTTCTAAGAAGCAATATCTTCCAACCAACCATAATAAACCATCGTTAAAAATCTTGTTTAAACGAAAGCGGCTACACTTTAAGTGTTTTGACTCGAGGGTTTTGAGTGCTAGTAATTTAATGGAATGGTTTAAACTGCATGAGGGTAGTATACAGGAATTGAGAATCGGGTTAATCCTTTTTTTGCACGGACTTCGTTGGAAGATGAAATTTTAACAGCATTACTGAATAATGCCAAAAATTTTGTATTTTATTTTGCAATTAAAAAAAGTGCGTTAAATTTTGGGTAAGGTTTGATTTTGTCCGTCTCCGTAGTGTAATGGTCAGCTCGCTCGGCTACTGTTCTGGAGATCCCGAGTTTGATTCCCAAGGGTGGGTCAAATAAACATAAGTGATTTTTTCACTCTAATATTTATTTAATATTACCCTGGACTGGTACCTGAAGCGGAGGGCCGATCACCTTGCCTTCATGTTTTAACGACCAAGATAAAACTGTGTTTATATGATGCAGGTCCTATGCATCAATAAGGGTTTGATATGATATTTGATTTTCAATAAACAGATTGTGTGAGAAATTGGTACGTTTATGTCCATTTGAAATGCCACTTGGTGAAAAACTGACAAGATAATCTTCACTGTCAAATCTATAGATGGTGCTTTTGAGCCGAAAGAACCTACCTTCATGCATTTTGTCGAAGACGAGGATCGGTCCATATCGCTCTGCTGACACAGATCTGCCGTCTTCGGGCACGGGGTGAGGGGAGCTGCCATTGTTTAGCCTTGCATAGCGTTTAGCGCTCTCTAATATCCCGACCGCAATTTCAATTGAGAGCATCCGCATTAGGAGCGCGGGGTACAGCGGCACATTTTGCTGCCCGCGACCCTGCCGCCATCTGCCGCCGCCGGCTGTCACGATTTTATCTTGGCTGGAAACCGCCCCTTCCCGAACAAAACGCATATTTTCCCGCTGAAAACGGTGCAGCGTCCATACCGATTCTGTCGTACTGAAAAGCCAAGCTTTTCAAGGCTTGAATATCGACTATTAAACGTCCCAAAAAATATGTTAGTAGAGGATATGTCGTTTTTAATTTCAGTTTTACTTGGGAAATACCACTATTTCTTAAAATCTATTGTGACACGTATTTCGATAGATTCCGCATCATTTTCAAACACCGCATATGAAGTCAGTTCTAAATTTTAAATTAATGAAATAATATCTCAACTGCAAGTTTTTTATGAATTGATTCGGCAGTCACTTTATGGTAAAGTCTATCCACTTTTAATTTAAATTTTATTTAGTAAATACCACTATTCATTAAAATATTCTATGAAACGTGTTTTGATGCATTCAGCATCATTTTCATACGGTGTTTGATAATTATGCGGAATGCATTGAAACACCTGTCACAATAGATTTTTACGAAATAGTGGAATAAATAAAAACATAAGTTTTTTTTTTTAATTTATATTTTTAACTTAATTTATCCTTTTTAAATTTTGCGGTAGACGTTAATTTTTTTTGAAGATATTTCACAAAATATATATTTTTTCCATTGATATTTCTTTAACTTAGAGCAAACGAAATCAGAAATCTTGATTTAATACAGTGTATTTAGTAGACTGTAAAATTGTTTCTCGTATAATGAACGACACGGCAATAAATTAGCATAACTAATAAGTGCCTTCTCGATATTTGCATCAATCACGTGTCAATTTTCTGAGAAGGCCTTTTCGACGATTAAAATATAGGATAAAAAAACTAACCATGTTAGAAAAACTTGACACGTACGTTAATAATTATCGTAAGCGTATCTGCATTTGAAAAACGATTTACATTGACCTTTTCGTACTTGAATTTATGCAAAAAAATGTTTATGGTCCATTTTAAATTTAGTGGATATTGTAAAGGCGAAAAAAATAGATTTATACAAAAAATGTATTTCTAATTTTCTTAATAAAATAAGCAAATTTGATTATTTGTGAATATTGTTGACAAATCTGAACTGGTATTCTGAATTCGATTCCCGTCTGGATGTGTACACACTTATCGAGTTTTATTGATTTTTCTGAAAACTTTCGCACGATAGATTTTATTTTGTTCACCATATTATGGAAAGTAGAAATGTATAATTTTTACAACATTTTGAGTGTGTCCAAATACAAATATGAAAAATAATCCAGATTTTTTAACAAGTATTTGGACACACTCAAAATGTTGTAAATAAATAAACTGGTCTAATTATAAGCTCAAATAATAAAAATGAAAATGATATTTTCTGGCGTTTCTCATGTGTGTGATTATAATCCAGGATTCGGACCTCACACACTAATGTAAAAGTTTCTGCTCAATAAAAAGCTTCTTTTCATCTCGCCAATGGATGTCTCTAGTGAAGTTCTAAATTGGTTCATATATATAAAACTTCCAAGAATTTGAGTAGTGTGGTTGTCAATAATTGGTGAATGTTACACGTGTGTAAAGTGATCACTTAAACCAGCCTATGACGGTCGTTAGCCCCGTAAATGCCCAAACTTCCATATTCTTCTTCATCTTTGATGAGAAAATTTTTCATTATTTTACTTTGTATTTTTTTCTCGAAAGTCAATTCCAGAAAATTCTTACCCATAGTACAAATAGGAAAGCAGTTTACATTATCTTATTTAATATACAGATGGTAGATTCAACTGAGAAATAACTAAAATTGCGGTTGTTGAAAAAAAAAACCCACTTAAAACAACTGTTGAAAACATAAAACTTGCAAACATAGTTATTTTTTATTATTGAAATTTGTACGTCCAAAGATGAAATGTCCTTGACGCCATTCGAGTTTCAACTCATCCATACATAATGTATGAGCGTAGGTACGAATACCTGATAATGAAGAGTCAGGCTAATGACCCTACTTGTCGCTAGTCAAGTATTCACAGAAAGATGATGTTATGTCACGCGGTCGTCACCAATTGATCCACAATAAACTAACGTGATACACGTTTGAGATTTGGTTTTAGCCTTACATCAAACTCAATCAAGAGTGTTCGTTCAAGATTAGGTACTTGTTTTTGTTGGTGTACCTACGGGCAGACTTAATTATGCGGTAATTAGACGTGGGTAGTCCGCGAACAACCAGATCTTAATCACCCGTTCATTTACATTATTTGAGTAACCGGATCCTAATTTGAGTGAATTTCGTTCACCAACGCGGACCCGTTCACCGGTTTAAAAAATATTGTCGAAAATTTTATAATTCACGATAGCAAAATATCTCATGACCGTTTTTTTCGCCGATGGAAGAAATTTCTGAGTGAAGTGTTAACGAAAAAGACACTTTCACAGCATTTTTTTTAAAATTCTCGGCTCCACATCAGTGAAATTGTGGAGAGTGAATGACATGAGGTTTTATAACAAATATATTCAATATCTTGTCGGTGTAAAGAATTGGCATGCGTCAATAATAAATTTTCAGCTTATCAAAATTATTAATCTCTCCTCACACGTAATTGCTTGGGAGATAAGAAACTTTAAATTTAAGTATCGTAAGATCCGAAAATATTACCTACGCATTTTATTATCAATTTAGCCTTTAATTCTTTGTAAATTCATATCGTCAATAGGATTTACCCAATCAACTACTGATTATTTTATATTGACGTTTATTGCACACTGCTCATTTTTGTTTTACGAGGGACAATCATTTTAATATTGTTGTAGGTGAAACTTGCCAATAAATAAGTGATTTTTTTTCTTCTTTAAAAAAATGTAACAGCTTATCATTCTGGTGATAATCCAGTTACTGAAGGTTGTCCGCCATACTGGAATATCATGAATGATTCCTCGCTAGGGCAGAGATTGAATTCCCGTCCACTCCCTAATGTTAAGGACCCAGAACCTCCTTTCAGCCTATGCCTTTTCAATCTATTGCTTTCCTCATCATTTTGGAAAAGTTGAGTTGCTACCGGTTAAGTCTCATTGGCGTATCTCAGGTACTCAAATTTCCTTCGTACAGTATAGGTCACTAATTGGCGAGTTTTCCCGACTACCAAGTAGCCTAGTATGTACCTCTTCATTCGTCGTTCGGTCCATTTAATATGTCGATAGTGTAATGGCAAAGCGGTATATCTGTCAAATTTTTCATTTTCTAAGTTTGCTCTACAAAATGTCTAAAATAGTATATTCCATAATCTGGCAAAAGGATATAACTGTAGTTGCAATATTATTTAGTTTTATTAAGATATGTACATATAAAAATACATAAAACAAATGAGTTATTTAATTTCACAAGTTTGTTTTTGCTCTCCTGTACAATTTGGTCTGAGACAGATATATCCCTTTGTCTTTACACTACCGATATACGCGACATCACAAAATACATAAGTCATATACACATATAATATTCGCGATGAGTAATTTCTATTTCTCATTTTAAATAAAGCCACATTTCCATGGGCTCTATTTTTTATCATTTTACAAGAGACTTGGCATCTCAATTCTATATTGATATTCCAATTACATAATATTGAGATCATTTTATGAAAATTATCTCCAGCAAAAAGCAACAGACCTTCGACGCTGACTATACTACATATTTTGGTCCATTCTTCCTCTTAGGCCTCCGTGGTGTAATGGTTAGCGTGGTAAGCTACCGTGCTGGAGGTCCTGGGTTCGATTCCCAGGGGGAGGGTTGAAAGTAAATATTCGTGATTTAACACTCTAATATTTATTTAATATAACTCTGGACTGGTCCCTGAAGCGCAGGAGTGATCAACATGTGATTAACGATCAAGATAACACTGCGTCAACACTATGCAGTGCCCTATGCACCATTGGATGTGGATAAGGGTTAGGAGAGGGGGCTCCTCTTTGGCTTCTCCCTTACTTCTTGATTCCTTAGTATATTACATCAATTAAATATGAAGCTAGTTAGTACTATTTTTTATTCCAATCAGCCAGTATCGGCACTGTCACTTTTTTAACAGCTTAGCGTGACAGGGATGCTGATGCTGGTAGCGTTCGTCACCGAGTCGCGCGTCTTGTACCATATACGATGGACCACACTAATTATGGTAGGTCTAATAAGGATGTGTTTATACTTCCCGAGATTACGTACGTCACGTGGCGACCTCTTCCGGGCCGAGTGTTGCGAAAGGCCCGTCTTCTCAATTTCTGGATCATAAAAATTCACTCAGTTTACAGCGTGTAATGGGGATCAGCCCAACGACCTAGTTACGGCTGTTTGTACAGCGTGTTGTGTAATACTTTGTGTTGTAAATACGACAGGACAGGGCTTTATTGAAAAGGACCTTTTATGAGCCCTTTTTTTGAAAAGGCAAAACTCCCTATTATGTATCCTTCAATAAAACTTACACTGCTTTCATACTTTGAGCTGTGATAAAATGCCTACTTTCTGTTTTTTTTATATCGCACAACTTGAGTACATCATAGACTATGGGTGCCCAACCTTTTCTTGCTATGGGAGCCACTTTTCAAAATTAAGATTTTTTACGATTGATTCGTGAAAAATCATATTATTTAAAAGTGTAGTACGAATCTTTTTTTATTGAACCAATTTTTTCACTGAAATTTTAAAAACGTCATTTTAAATGCCAAATATCACGAAATGTGTCCTTACAAAACAATTCAATGTATATATATATATCTATATATATATATATATATATATATATATATATATATATATATATATATATATATATATATATATATATATATATATATTTATCTATATATATATATATATATATATATATATATATATATATATATATATATATATATATATACATATTATTTTTTTTATTTTTCACATGTTGTATCGTTGACAATCTGCAGATAATTATGCGAGTATAGAAGGGCATAAAATTCAATACTCTGTCAAAAACAGTAAACGGTTTTATCCCCCTCGCTCATTTTTATAACGCTTCATAAAAATGTAACAACTCATTAGTACATGTCATTTCCAATAATTTCCTTAATATTTTTTTCCGAACTCGATACGATAGTTTTTACAATCGGATCGCTTTGCGATAGACCAGTTACAGGCATCCTTGGCTTAGACTTCTTAATATTAGAATACATTTATACCTGTAAAATATTTCACTGAAAATGTTTTCAGAAACATTTTATACAAACAATGTAGCGGTTGTGATCCAATTAGCCATACATTTTCAGTCGAGTGCTTTAAGCACATTTGTCCACGGCAAAGGGTATATGCAGTGCACCGCGCGTGACCATGACACCTATCCTGTAAAATGATGACAATCGTACCCACTGGTACATAGTACGTAGTGTTATCTAAGTGTTATTAAAGGACACCAGTCTCTGCCTACCGCATACTAATATCTCCTAAATAGCTTTTGTCTGCCCCTTGCTACTATTAAGGCCCAACATTCGTTAAGTCGCAACTTTATTTTCTCTAAATCCAGGTAACATTATACGTAATTGATTTTTTTCTTAAAACACCGTTTTTGCACTGAAAAAGTAAGTTTTTATTCGAAATAATTATATGGGTTTGAAGAGAAAAGAGCTATTGAAAGGTAAGGAGTTAAAAATATATATAAAAATATTTGTACAATACATATATGTATATCGCTCATTCCTTTCAACAACGTCATATATAAAAAATCGTCAATTTTCAGTTGTTTTTGGAATGCCCAGAAAATGTACTATATCCCAGCAAAAGCGCCATATTTTCAACTTAATATTTACCCTCTACAGGGTAGAAAGTGTTGTTTTTGCATTTTGAAGTATATGTATTGTTTAATTTTTTTTTAAAATATATTGAATATTTTTCAAATGGAGAAAAAACATTCAGGTTTTACCTAAAAATATCTCTTGCACGGTAAAAAGTTCAATAAGTGGCTTGATCTATTTTTAAGACATTGTATTATATTTTTTAACTTTAAAAACGATCTCTTGAAAAACCAAGTTTTTTTATATATGACGTTGTTGAAAGGAGTGTGCGATATATGTTTAAACTTTTTCTTTAAAACAAATCAACGTATTTGAAAGGTCGAACGGAATTGATTGACGTTTCAGATAAATATTTATCAGAAACTTGACGCAATTGAGAACTTTCGTATTGATTAAAATTTGTCAGACTTGTGATATCAGCGGATCGTTACCTTGATCCGCGTCTTGATATAAGTTGACGAAATGCGCATTTTGTTAATCTCCATTTATCGCCGAATTCATCTAAAATTTGTGAAAATAACCGGTATGTTCGTCAACTGTCACAAAATGAATGATTGCCGAATTAATGATGTTTTCAGTGCCATTTTACAAGAACGTTAGGTGCGTATGCAGAGATAAATGCTAATGATAATTTAAAATAAAAATTGGGATAAAGTAAGTTATATAATCTTCTTCTTCTTCAAACCATTATCCCCACACCAATAGTGCATAGGGCACTGCATCATATAAACGCAGTATTATCTTAATTGTTAACACATGAATTAAAGGTGATCAGCCCTCCGCTTTAGGTACCAGTCCAGGGTAATACTGAATAAACATTAGAGTGAAAAATTACTTATTTGACCCCCCCCCTCTGGAAATCGAACCCGAGACCTCCAGTACGGTAGCCGAGCGTGCTGACCATTACACTACAGAGGCGGACAATACTTGTACTTTATTAACGTTATTTAAAATTTAACTTTGTTTTAAAATTACTATAAATATTTTATTATAACTTAATTATAATGTCTACCGGTTTCGAAGCTAACCGATTCTTTATCAAGACTGATGAATACTTGAGTTTATTAAGTCTTCATAAAGAAGCGGTTAGCTTCGAAACCGGCAGACATTATTATTAAGTTATAATAAAATATTTACTAAGATTTTAAAATAACTTTACATTTTAATTATAAAATGTAAAATCACAAAGTTAGTGCTTCAAATATAAATTGTAATGTTATCTGTTTGCTATAAATCATTTCCACTATCTCCTTTTTTCAAAATTCAATCACAGTGAAGCGCCCTTGAGGTAGTATTTTTCGAAAAAGTGCGCTATATAAATTATTCAAATTTATTATTATTATTACTTTTCTGGTATTTTAACTAGGCCACATTTTCCCCAAGAAATACGCGTGGTATGTGGGGAATTAATTCGTTTGGTATTATATTAAAAAAGTCTCAGGGCCGATTTCGCTTCAGCGGGGCGACCTTGCTGAAAATAGCCCCATTTACAGTTTAGTACATATTCCGCTTCTCAAATTATTACGTCATAAAAACGATCAAAATTTCCCTATGATTATGAATATTTATTTTTAATACACGAACCAACAACTTAGAGTTTTAATTTAATGATTCAAAGTAGCGAATTTTAAATTCTTTCTGGTTTTGTTAATTTTGTATCCCGAATCGTAAGGTCTGCCATATCGTAGTCATACATGAGAATGTGACCAAGTGCATTTCTTACAAAAACGTGATCATTCACTGTTTGATATATTGCTAGCTTAATATTGCCCTGAAAAAAATACAAAAGGATTTTAAGCTTGGAAGGATGATATATATTGACTTATTAAAAATGACTTAATGCATTGATATTTATTTTCTTGCCAAGCAAAAGTGACATAAATGGCCCTCCTGAACATTTTACGTTTAGTTAGTTGGTCACATTCTCCTGTACGACTAGGATATAATACACCCAATTATTGAAATGATCTGTATTAATTTCAATAACTCTGACTTCTATTAAATCTACCGAGGATTTTTTTCTATAAAAGCTAACGATTTTTAAATAAGTGAAATAAATCAAACGTGTCAAAAAAATGATAAATATAGTAATAATGGAAGAATTGGAAAATTTCTAATTAAATCCTCCAGGTGCGCGTACCCAACCCGGGATCAATGCAAAAAAAATATATTTGGCCTAAACTGATCTTAACGTATTGACTTAGTCTATGAAAATGACGAAATTCAATGTCAAAAACAGTAGTTTTGAGATTAACGAGTTTAAAGTTAACTTGAAATGCCAAACCATGTATCAAATTTTGCGGCTACTTGGATAATGAATATTGAGATATTTGTTATATACCGAGGTAACGGAAAGAGGTAGAGAAAAATCTGTGATTGTATATAATAGAGGCCAGTTATAAGAATGCTTTGAGCCGTGTTACGCTAAACAACCGCAACTTGAGTTACGGCTACTTGCCTTTACACATTAGTATAAATAAAAAAAATCGTTTGCTTTTTTAGTTATCATTTAATGACCAAAAGTACGTGTTTTAAATCGCTGATTACATGTTTTTTTTGCAAATTGCGGCACAAATGCTGCGAATCACAATAGGGCAAAGGAAATTAAAGCCATGAAATCAGAGTATGGGACTATGAAGCCTCTCCCACTTGTAGTCCAGTGTAAGGTTGTCGAGTTACACAATGCGGTACTGTCGGTCGGTCAATGGGTACCGTCACATTATGGCGTATGGTTTCCTGTTCATTGCTTTCGATCCACTGACGTCTCACCTTGACCATCTCCGATACTGAATTGATACGCAATACCAATCATACTTCTGCGATATCCATTCCGCTCAATAAAGCCTAAAGAACGATCATGCCGCTTCACCGCAGGTTAGGCAGAGAGACTAGAAAGCCACACCACTCTATCTTATCTTTTATTCTGCATTCATTCATCTCCTCTTACATACCCACCGATTATTTCGACTCCTGAGGGCGCTTGTCCACTACCCGGAATCACACGGAATTTTACCAAATCACACTTGGATTGGCTTGTGCCTTTCTCCATATTTCTTCAGATCGGTGCGTGAATACGTTGCGCGTAAATTCGATCACGCTAAACTGTCGTAGTCGTTTTCATTTTTCAAAACCGGACTGCCGGACGGTGAAATCCCGTGTAGTGGACAAACGCCCTGACTCTGCCGCTTTTGTATCAGTGGGAACATAGACAATAGGGGGGAGGCTTTAGTCATTGTCATATTGTTAATTATGGGTGTATTATTATTTATATTTTTATGAATTTCTATTGTTAAAAATGTTGAGTATATGACTTGAAATACAAATAATAAATAATAAATAAATAAATAAAATAAAAAATAGAAACAGCTTCTACCCCCTCTTCAACATTCAGCGTCCCAAGGACACAACTCAAAATTTTTGAATTAGCTTCACATACGGTGTTTGAAAATGATGCGGAATGTATCGAAACACGTGTTACAGTAGATTTTAAGATATAGTGGTATTTACTAATTAAAACTTAAATTAATTTAATATCTAATTAATTTAATTTAATTTAATTTAATTTTGTAAATCCAATTCATTCCGCGTAGTAACAATTTTAGATGAGGGAAAAAATCTCCCCTGGTAATTGGAGAAAATTTCGATGTTTGTGTTTTCTGGATATTTCGTTCCAACAAAATCCGCCCGTCTTGTTTGCATTACCTTTTGTTAATGGATAATGAGACGGTATTCAAATTTCAAATCTTGAAATGAATACGTTTCTCCCCTCTATTGAAAAATATACAAGGAAGGGTTATTCTTTTTGTGTTTACCCTCGAGCGCTTGTAAAGAATTTTACGTTAGTAATAATTGCGTTCTATATCGCTCACTCCTTTCAAGAACGTCATAAATAAAAAAAAATCGTCAATTTTGAGTTGTGCATGTTTTCGGAATGCCCAGAAAATGTACTATATCCCAGCAAAAGAGGCAAATTTTTAACTTAATATTTACCCGCTGCAGGGCAGAATGTGTTATTTTTGCATTTTGAAGAAAAAGTATTGTTTAATTATTTTTCAAAATATACTAAATATTTTTCAAATGGAGAAAAAACCTTCAGGTTTTACCTAAAAAGATCTGTTGCACAGTAAAAAGTTCAATAAGTGGCTTGATAATTTTTTTAAATACATTGTATTATATTTTTAAACTTTAGAAACGTTCTCCTGAAAAATCCAGATTTTTGGATTTATGACGTTCTTGAAAGGAGTGAGCGATATTTTATAAGTATTAACCATTTTTATTTCACAAAGTGATCAAACAATATTTCTAAGTTCATAGAACTTCGGATGGTGATAAACTCTAAAAGACATTTTTACGTCTCACATGGCCTTGTGTATAAACAATATGCATCTCAATGATTTATTACACAGGTTTTTCACATAGAATTAATACAGCAAGGTTGTTCATGTCATTATATTATTTATTAATTGATACAATATAAAATCATCCTTCTTCGTACCCCCCATCCGCACCCAAAGGTGCACAGGACACTGGATCAAATTGATGCAATGTTAAATTGATCGTGAATCATATGAAAGCAATCAGTCTTTCGCTTGATATACAAAGTCATGAGTGGATATACAAAACAATACAAATAATATAATAAAACACTCTACTTTTTTCACTTTTATTTTATTTGACCAGTGATCGGGTTTCATCATCTGACTGATCGACAACATCAGATAATGTTGGTAATAACGAAACCCGATAAAATAAAAGCGGAGAAGAACTATATAGTTGTTCTATTATATAAAATAAAATGCTGTTTCACTGAGAAATTTAAGTACAAAACTTAAAGCCAATACAAATAATACCAATTCAATTCATGAAAAATATATTTTGTTTCGATATTTTTATTTAAATGAGTCGCAGTTTTGTTTATAATGAATGCATTGACTCGTTGGATTGTGCTTTTGTGTATTTTGCATTTAGTTTATTTATTAGCTTGTAGTTGTTTTCGGGTATTTACTTTTTTTAGAGATTGTTTTCATAACACGTTTGCGATTTACGTTACAACACTTCTCGGAACCGTGAAACCAGCTTTCTATGGATGAAAAAATATATAAATATTGTGAATATTTGGTATTATAAACAAGTGACTCGTGCCGGCAAACCTTGACGCCATGACCGGATTTATTTAGATATGCGAAGCTGCCCAACTAAACTGTCTGGGCGCTTGTGCACTACACGGAATTTTACTGTCCCGCAGTCCGTTTTTTTTCAAATAAAAACGACTACGACAGTTTAGCGTGATCGAGTTCACGCGCACCGTGATCACGCACCGATCCGAAGAAAGACGGACAAAAGCACAAGCCAATCATCCGTTTTTTCATGCTAACCGGACTGCCGGACAGTATAATAACGTGTAGTGCACAAGCGCTCTCTGGGCGTTTGTCCACTACACGAATGTTACCGTCCGGCACGTCAGCTAGCGTTTCAAAACGACGATTGGCTTGGATTGGCATGTGCTTTTGTCCATATTTCTTCGGATCGGTGCTCTTGATCGGTGCGTGAACACGTTGCGCGTAAATTCGATCATGCAAAACTGTCGTACTCGTTTTCATTTGAAAAAAAACCGGATTGCCGGACGGTGAAATCCCGTGTAGTGGACAAACGCCCTCTGAGCGCTTGTGCACTACACGGAATTTTACTGTCCGGCAGTACGTTTTTTTTTTTTTTTTTTAATAAAAGTGACTACGACAGTTTAGTGTGATCGAATTTACGCGCATCGTGATCACGCACCGATCAAGCGCACCGATCCGAAGTAAGATAGCCAAAAGCACAAGCCAATCATCCGTTTTATCATGCTAATCGGACTGCCGGACGGTAAAAATTCGTGTAGTGCACAAGCGCTCTCTGGCTGTAGCGCCGGTGCTGGAGGTCTGCTGGCGTCGTTTTCCATTTGGTCGGAAACGGCTCTGCCTCGGGACCTTTATTCGCCTTTTTATTGTATAATCGCGTGACGCACACGGCCGTGTAGCGTGTAGCGTGTAGCAGACGGAGTAATAAGTAAAGTAGTTTCCTTTCTGCCTTCCAGTCTGCCTCCGCCCATGTTTGCTATTCGCTTATACCACAAACTACCAGCTAGACTTCTGCTCTACGTATATTTACCGAGTGTGATTACCAAATAACGATTTAATAGACAAGCATCGCTATCGGAATACGTTGATAACATTTGAAAACCATTCGTATAGATGTGAATAATGGATAGATATTACTTATTCTGTTATCTATTTGAAATGGTATTCGTGTAATTTGTTTGTTTTGTTTTATTTGTTCGGGAATTGTACAGCTTTACATATAAAAAGTACATAATAAACAATAGTTACATTAACAATAATAAACATTACATTACATTAACAAAAAATAGTTACATAAATAAAAATAAAACCAATTAAACAATTCCACATTTATGTTATAATAACCATTAAAAAACATTCAGAGATTAAAAAAAAAATGTTAGCGTGTTAAGCTGTCGTGCTGGAGGTCCCGGGTTCAATTCCAAGAGAGGGGTATAAATAAATATTAGTGATTTTACACTCTAATATTTATTGAATATTATCCTGGACTGGTCCCTGAAGCGCAAGAAAGATCACCTTGCCTTCGTGTAAGTAACGATCAAGATAAGACTGCGTCAATACGATGCAGTGCCCTATGCACCATTGGGTTCGGATAAGGGTTAGAAGAAGAAGAAGAATATGTTTTTAGCGGTTTATTTCAGCTTTTGATGTCGAATTGTCAAATATGCTAAGAGTCAAATATGCCCCATAGACAACTAAATTTGAGCATTTTTGTGATTAGCGTTCAATGATTGAACCCCAAAGTCTTAGACTTTTGTAGAAATCATAACTTGATTCGGTTTTTGGAATCCATCGCACTGCGCTCTTATACTTTTGGCTATCTTCTTATTGCATATTTTTCGGTATCTTTTTATACCTATGTTGGTTATTGCATTTCGCATCTCTAATAGCCCATTTACGCGTTCCTGCTTACCTGCACTAAAACTTTGTGCGGTTTTTCCATCCACACACACCTGCTGACTTGTGCTAAAATGTTTTGTACCAGAAGGTACCTGTAGCCGAGCTATAGGGGTTGCCATAATAGTAAAACCGCTGCTGTCTCGCGCCCTCGCATTGCAGCTGTAGATGGCGGCGAGCAACTTGTTCGATTTATTTAATACAATTTCACCGAGAAGAAAAAAAATGGAAAAATAAAATAATTTTTTTGACGAATTTATAAAAATGCTTGAAGTGATTGCTATCTACAAGCTTTAAATTAATAACGATGGTTGCTAATTTAGTCCAATTTTTTAAATTCGTTCACATTTTATTACTTTTGACAATATGCACAAAACTCACGATGAAGAGAAATTGGTCTTTAGAAATATTAGCGGCCCATATCGCTCACTCTTTTCAAGAACGTCATATATCAAAAATCGTAAATTTTCAGTTGTGCATGTTTTCAGAATGCCCAGAAAATGTACTATATCCCAGCAAAAGCGGCATATTTTAACTTAATATTTACCCGCTACAAGGCAGAAAGTGTTGTTTTTGCATTTTGAAGAAAAGGTTTTGTTTAATTATCTTTTTTAAATAAACTAACCATTTTTGAAATGGAGAAAAAACATTCAGGTTTTACCTAAAAAGATCTGTTGCACAGTAAAAAGTTCAATAAGTGGCTTGATATTTATTTTTAATAAATTGTATTATATTTTTAAACTTTAAAAACGATCTCATGAAAAATCAAGTTTTTTGATTTATGATGTTCTTGAAAGGAGTGAGCGATATGTGAACTTTCCTGTTGTGTCATTACAATCTGAGTCACTCTAGGTAAGACATTTTAGGGCACTGTCGCTGACCCTTTAATAAAGTTCTTACATTGCGTATTACACACTCATACGCTGAGGCATATAACAACATGTATAGAGAAATTTACCTACTTCATATTGGGGAGATGAGTATCCCTCCCACTGATGTGCAGAGACAAATGGCAAACATAGAGCAGTTTCGTAATATATATATATATATATATATATATATATATATATATATATATATATATATATATATATATATATATATATATATATAATAAATACTAGTACATGCATAAGATTTCATAAGGTTTATTTTCAATTTATCGCAAAATGAATGAGTACAAAGGACAAACAGATTTTCAATAAGCGAAATCTGTAATTGACGTATAAAACTGTCGATTATTAAAAAAATACTTTTTTGATTGTTTCGAAACTGCTTTTACGTTGTAGATAATGGATTCATAAGATTTTTATTTATTTATTAATCTATTTTTATAAAATAAATCAACTTTGTTTTTAACCACTTTTTAAAAACACCACAAAAAGTGGTTAAAAACAATGTTGTTTTATTTTATAAAGTTTATAAAATGTGCCACAAAGTATCTGCGAAAAACATTCCAGATATTAATCTATTGTTTGCATCGTTTGATTTGCATCAGTCAGATAATAATACATTATTGGGTGAGAATCAAAATGTGTCAATTTACTAATGTTTTGTTTTATAACCTATATTATGTCATAAAATTATTTTTGCAATACTAATGCTTACGTTTATAAAGATAATACCTATTTTTGTAACTTATCACCTGATAAATCAATTTTTAATTATAAATAGAATACAGTATTTTATTTTTGTAATCACCTTATCAAAATGCTCCATTGTTTTAATATGATTCACAAAGTTTTAAATTTCAAGATCAGTTGGTGATTCGGATGACCTTTTTGAATCTAACAGGATGAATACCATAATATTATATGTTCATGCTCTATACGATATGTGTGCTTAGATGCATATATGTCCAAAATCTTTAAAAAAAATTAACTGGTGATAAAAATTTATAGTTAACAGCCTTGTTTATTAATAACAGAGAGATGCGATTTCTATCATAATAATTAAATACATTTTGACGATGCAAATTTACTGATGCAAAAACTATGATTCCTAAGCAAAAGTGTATGGACTTGTATTTGGCTTATTTTTTCTTAAATTTTGAAGTTGCATCCGTATATGCTTTCCGGTACATATATGATCACGATGCTTTAATAAATACTTTTCCATAGTTTGAGATTCTCGCTTCTCGAGTTCGATTGGTAGAACGCCACTTTTAACGCACGTTTCAATCACTGCGTTACAATTTTGAGGCTTGCAGTACGTTCTAATGATGTCCCAATTATAACGTTACAATTTTGAGGCTTGCAGTACGTTCTAATGATGTTCTAATTATAATGTTACAATTTTGAGGCTTGCAGTACGTTCTAATGATGTTCCAATTATAACGTTACAATTTTTAGGCTTGCAGTACGTTCTAATGATGCTCCAATTATAACGTTACAATTTTGAGACTTGCAGTACGTTCCGATAACGTTTTAATCACAACTTTACGATTTTGAGGCCTGAAGTATGTTTCAATAACGTGACAATTTTGAGGCTTACAGTACGTTCTAAGAACGTTCCAATTACAACGTTACAATTTTGGGACTTGCAATACGCTCCAATAACGCTTTAATCACAATTTTACACATTTGAAACATGCAGTACGTTCCAATAGATGTTTACAGACTTGTTTTTGAAAGCTGTTAACTGTTTTTGATTTTTAGGAACTTGCATTGAGCATAATTTTTGCAAACCCTTGAGAAAAAAAACATCTGAAGATTGATATTCTGTTCGTTGTCTTATATGGACGAAATTCATTTGTTTATTTATAATTCACAAGTCGGTGAAAAAAATATTCATATAACTGGTTATGACTCGTGACTGGTATATTTATTTTGTTATTGTAAACGATGTCTGCTGTGGAGATTTTTAATTTTATTCAAATTCGTTTTGAGGCATTGAAATTATTCGTATCGCTTATGTTAATCTTTTTTTTGTTCGTTTTAAAATTTAACTATCTAGATTTAATATCATGACGTCAATGTTCTAATCATATAAAAGTGAAGCGAAAAATCATTGTTTTTTGGTCTGTTCAATTTGATGTGATATCGTAATTCAATAAATAATAATATAAAACGGGTTTTTAAATCGGGGTACTCGAATTCTTTAAAGATTTTTATGATTTCATATAATACCAGAGTTAAAAATTAGGTATCCTACAATAAACATAAAAAATATTTGAAGCACTAACTTTGTAATTTTTCATTTTAAAATTAAAATGTAACTTTTAAAGATGATTTTAAAACAAAGTTACATTTGAATTATTAACAAATATTTGTATTTTTTCATTGCCTTTTTGCGATCTCTATTTGAAAGCGTATCGACGCTGCAAAGCGAAAATCCTTAATACGCCATTTTTGAAGCCAATAAACAGTCTGCGTTACCTTTTCACGTCGGATTTTGAAGGAAATGGCATTATACGTATAACGAATAGCTACCTTTATTAAGGGGATATTACAAAATACAAAAACCAAACCAAATTCCAAAGTTCAAATTTCATCCATATGGTTGTTTGAACAGGTTTAGGATTTCCCCAAACTTCTCCACGAATCACTTGAAATAAGTGCATTTTATGCACAAAAAATATCTTACATTATATTGAGTCTCCAAATCTTTGTTCACAAATCTTGGTTTGTCCACGTAGGAGTTATTTATATTGACACCTCAACATAGACAAATAAAAACATGGAAGTCTGGGTATTTACACGGCTTACGACATGTCAAAGGCCCGTTAAAGTGATCACTTTATAAACGTGTAACGTAAATAAAAAAAATACATACTCAACTAAACTATATATGGTGCTAATAATTCGCATGTGACGGAAGGTATCGATTAAATAATATATGTATATACCATATAATTAATTTTAATTAATCCCTTACCGCACCCCAATGGTGCATAGGGCACTGCTTCATATAAACGCAGTGTTATCTCGATCGATTACACATGAAGGAAAGGTGATCAGCCCTCCACTTCAGGTACCAGTCCAGTGTAATATTGAATAAATATTAGAGTGAAAAAATCACTTATATTTATTAAACCCCCCTGGGAATCGAACCCGGGACCTCCAGAACGGTAGGCGAGCATGCTGACCATTACACTACGGAGGCGGAGGCGGATATACCATATAACATCCGAATATTGTGAATAGTGGTTGTCAATCGTGGTAAGAATGGTGGATGTTACACGTGTATACCTACACGTATATAAGTGATAACTCTTAAACCAGCCTATGACAGCCCATAACTCCTGTAAATGCTTAGACTTACATTTTTTTATTTATATATGTTATACATATATTACTTATTTTATCTCCAATCGTCGCTCGAAGCTTTTTGCTTTCCAGAGTTGATGTACATGTATAGTTGAGTTGGGAAATCCTAGCATAACCGGTATAACTTCAAGTTCACGAAAGAAGCAAAAGCAAAAAAATCGTCCGCGGTCTTAGAAATACCCTTTTCGTGTGAGCAGGGTGTTCCGGCGCGGATCAGTTGAGACCAGATCGCGGTGAATAATACCGGATATTAAGTGTTTACTCACTTCTCAACCTTTTAACAAGCAAATCCTGGCAAGGACCCGCCACCTCATGCGGCCGTATCCTGTGCTCAATTTTCTTGTTGGCGCGATGGCGCGAAATTATTCAGTAGGCGGTTTATGGAATTAAGACAGTTTAATAAAAAAAAAACTTGACATTATTTAATTTTGAATATATACATAATAATTGTGATTCACACCAGGATACGGGATATATGAAATTAGGACAAATTATCTTGAATAATAAGCGTCCTCTCAAATGATAAATATGAAGGTAGGTTTTCGCGGTTATTGTTGATTAAGAAACTTAGAATTAAAACTTCTTCTCTTCTTGGTGTAGGCCATGTGGCCTGTTTTTAAGAGGGATTTTTTTCCCGAGATGTTGATTCCCAGATAGCCTCGGTGCTCCCACAGATTGGATGTGCGTCGTAAATTTTACGAATTTCCCGTAATCAAGGGTTAAGAGTGTAATTTCTAGAATTTCATGGATATTTTAACATGCATCACAGTTATATCGTGCATTACAAATTTCATGGTATGCAATGTGGATGAAACGCCACGAATTTAAAGCAAATCATTGACAAATCACTGTAATTTAGATGACCCGTTCGATTTCATTATCAGGTACATGACGGTCATTAAGAAGTGGTTATATTATGCAACTCGTATAAAATACCCCTTTAGCATAAATTTTACCTCGTATCGGTGAATACTAGATAAATGAAGAAACAGCCGACATTTCCAGTTCTGTCCACTTGACTAAATTCATTTTGTGGACGACGAAAACGTGCATTTTTGTCTTTTAAACTTAATTAAAATAAAATATATTTGAATGTTAGTAGTGAAATACAAGTAGCAGTTATATGCAAAGAATTTGTGCGATGAAAGAAAATATGAAAAGTCTAGCAAAATCTAGATAAACGCTTCATAAAAATTAGCTTGAATATATAAAATATAAGCAATGCGATGCAGTGCCCTATGCACCATTGGGTGCGGATAAGGGTTAGAAGAAGAAGCATATTTATTATCAATACGCTGTAGGATCAAAATTACTTTAGTATGTAAAAAAATCTGTAGCGAATTTGTTGGTTGAGTTTTCATTTTTGTTACAATAAAATTCAAACGAGCTGCGTCTGCAATATAATTATCTGCTTTGTTGACGACGTTAATAATAAATGTATTATTGAATCATTCCTTGGGTTAATCTTTTAAGTCAATTATTTTATCGTTGATCCAATATCGCAGATTGTCTCTCGACTGTTCGTCATTCTCCGTTGACATAAATTGCTTTGTGAATTTAATTAGCGGCGTTAAGTGTTTAACGCAAGGCGCGAGCTAGGCTATACAGGCGGACCTCAACTTTCGCGCATGATTGGTTCCTGAAAATGTGCGAAAGTTGAATTTTCGTTAGTAGAGGGGTATAAATAAAAAAAAACACAAAAATTTTTCTTTAAAATTTTTATTTATCAAAAATGACCAACTAAATATATATATTAAATAAATAATTATATTTTCTATAAACTTGTCAAGAGTTATATTTTCCTTTTTTTTTTAAATAGAGAGTTCTGTAACATGAAGTACTATTATGGATTGCCCTACGCACTTGATATATGTATGTGTTCTCCATTAGGATCACATTCTTCAATAATTTTTTTTAAATGTCTTGAGTTGCATTAATGTTTCGTTCATATGTTTTATTGTTAAGGTCTTGATGATTTCTTCAGGTTCCTTACTTTCAATTTGTATATCATTTTCATTATCTTGTCGGTCCATTAGAAATTCATTAATCAAGGGTTCAGAATGAGATTCAATCATCTCATTAACAACTTCACTGTTAACATCCAGGTTTACTTCGTTCATTACGTGAACTATTTCAAGTGTGATTAGAATTAAATCACCCATCCTTTGTGGGCATAGTTGTTTCCATGAACCTTTCATTGTTAACCTTTTGTTGAGTTCTATCTGTTATAATTCAGCACCTACACTTTATTGCCAGAAAAAGTTTTATTTTTATTTTATTTATTGCCAAAAAAAGTTTTTTTGTTGCGAAATAGTGAATTGTGCGAAAGTCGAATGTGCGAAAGATGAGGTCCGCCTGTATACTGTTCCAGGGCACACATATACCCACGGTCTCTTGTGTGTAGGCTGTATGTGTATTGTTTTTAGTGGAGCAAATAAACATTTTAGCGTTAGTGACGCAATACTCTGCGCGGATCCATAACAATTATTACAGTACTCACTTAAAAATAATTCGTTAGCGAGTCCGTGTAACGTTTAGTGCTAGAAAATGTGTAATTTGTCTCTATAATTGTGCAGCTAATATAAAAGAGTGTTTCTAAACATATATATTTTATTAATGCTCCTCTAATTTTTATTATTCAGTGCTAAATTTGGTTTCCGGTATACCGGAATAGTTTATTAACTGATGTTTATACATTTTCTTTCTTTGCAGTCGAAATGCGATCTCTCAGAAGAATGTGCGACAAAACGATGTATGATAGATGTACGAATAGAGAAATAAGAAAGGAATGCAAAGCTGAGATAAGCATTATCGATAAAATTAAGAAAGGTGTGTTGAGATGGTTTGGACATGTAAAACGAATGAGTGAGGAAAGAACGGTAAAACAAATTTATGAGGCGAATGTTAGCGGGAAAAGAAGCAGAGGAAGACCGAGAAAAACATGGCACGATCAGGTATGCCAAATACTTGAAAGTGGTCTGGTTAGGAGTCGTAACAATCGGCGGGTATGTATGAGGAGATGCATGAACGTGGAAGAGGCGAAGAATGTTTGCAAGGACAGAGTGGTGTGGCGCTCTATTCTCTCTGCCTACCCCTGCGGGGAAGCGGCGTGATGGTTAGTTAGTTTTTTTATACATTTTTTTGCTTGTTGTATTTTATATAATTTATTATGCTGAAATATTATTTCATTACATAATAAGAAGTGAATTGGCTGCAAATCGGTATTAATTAATTGATGGTTCAATTTTCCGATAATTTTGCATTCTCTAGTATTAAGAGTAAATTTTTTAACATTTTGAGTGTGTCCAAGTACTTGTTTACAAATCTGGATTATCCCCAATTAGAAGTAACATTTTTTTTAAATTTGTCATCTCAACATAGATGAAGAACTTAAACCAGCCAATGACGGTCGTAAGCCCTGTAAATGCCCAGACTTACATATTCTTCATAAAATTTTCAGTTTAATTATCCTACGCTAATATTAATATATTGTCCGCCTCCGTAGTGTAATGGTCAGCACGCTCGGCTACCGTTCTAGAGGTCCCGGGTTCGATTCCCAAGGGGGGTAAAATAAATATAAGTGATTTTTTCACCCGAATATTTATTCAATATTACCCTGGACTGGTACCTGAAGCGGAGGGCTGATCACCTTTCCTTCATGTGTAAAACGATCAATATAACACCGCGTTTATATGACGCAGTGCCCTATGCACCATTGGGGTGCGGATAAGGGTTTTATTATTATTATTATTAATAATATTAATAACGTTTTGTTAGTGAAACTTTTTCCAAAGTAAATATTATCAAAATAATTTTTATTTTATTTGTTATAATACAATTTTTATCGAACCTAATTTCATGTTGCTTAAAACGTTCGCGTATACGAAGAACAATAAAAAATATTTTCTACCTGCAATATACGTTACCAGGTTGCACTAATGACCTATTTAGAGTCCGCGGAAGCAAATAATTTACATTTTTATATAATAATATTGTATATACCTGCACGCTACATAATGCCCCCTTTTTAAATGAAAAGGCTTAGTATAACATGATGCCCTCATTTTAAATGAAAATGCTTAGTGTGAAAACATTTCATTAAATTAAAATCATGTTTAACTTACTGTATTGTATTTCTGAATTGATTTCGGTACTCCGATCCATCCATTTGAGACGTGATGTGTTTTTAAATAGTGCTTTCAAATGTCCGCCCAACTTCTGGCATCCATTTCTTTGTTCTTTTGATAAATGATGAGATGAAAATTCGCCTCCGTAATACAAAAGGTTCTTGAGTGTTTTCCGCGGAACAGCCTCCTTTATTTTAACAAAGCCGTATGAATTTCCTTTGTAGCTCTCGCATATCATTGTCAAATCGCTTTTTCATCTATGTCAAAATGTTTAAGCACAAGATTGCCTTTGTATTCTCAGAATTGAACGACATTTTTATCACAAATGTCGTTTTTGTACGATGTGATAGCATGCCATCAAATATTCTTTATGATATTGTGTATATTTTTTTCATCTGAATATCTGACAATATGAATTTATTTTTTAATTAATGTTTTACTCAGTACATGCCATTATTTCTTATAAATCTACTGTGACACGTGTTTCGATGCATTCCGCATCATTTTCAAACACCGTTTATGAATTTAAACTGAGTGAATGCAGTGTTATAATACTAATTATATATAAGTACGTTATGGTCAGGATTTTAAGAATGATTTTATATAATTTTGTTATTGAAATGGATTTTTAAAATGTAAATTTAAATAATGTATGGGTGAATCTGGAACCGTTGGTTGACAACTATTTCTACTGCACATTAGTATGGGGAAGTCCTGTGTTCTCTGAAATATAAAAAAAATCTGTACATTTTTAATTTTTTACGTCAGATATATTTTTTTATAATGTGTTAACTCACCTTTTAACGGTATTAAATTTTATTAACTTTTGCTTTGTGCATATATTAATCCAAATTTATTCATAAAAATAAGACATTTCTTCCCCGAACGAACATGTCTAATATAATCGGAATCCGAAAGCATTCCATTATTTCATACCCATAGCTTTCTTTATTTTAACGACCTGCCATTTGGATCGCATTCCCGGAATACTCCGTAGAGACGGGTCGTTCTAATAATTAAATGGAGCTAAAATGGCACTCTCTCATGGTTGACACATGGAAATTTCAATTACTAAATGACCTAATAATTATTGTTAGCAGCATAGAAAGTTACTCTAAGGGAAGTAGTTGATATTTTTAAATCAAATGCGGCAACCTACTTTTGGTCACTATATTTTATTTTAAAATTATTTTAGAGAATAAATTTACTCTCTTCCGGGATGGGATTTGTATCCCAAAAAAGAGAAAAAATTGTGCTACATAAATACTTCTTCTTCTTAGCCTCCGGTCAGCATGCTCGGCTACCGTACTGGAGGTCCCGGGTTCGATTTCCAGAGGGGGGGTCAAATAAAATAAGTGATTTTTTCACTCTAATATTTATTCAATATTACCCTGGACTGGTACCTGAAGCGGAGGGCTGATCACCTTTCCTTCGTGTGGTCATGATCAAGATAACACTGTGTTTATATGATGCAGTGCCCTATGCACCATTGGGTGCAGATGAGGGTTTGAAGAAGAAGAGATAAATAAGCCAAATATTATTATTAAATATTGATTATTAAAGAATTTAAAAACAAATGTTTGATTAATTTATGTATTAATTTTAAATCAAACACAGATTTTTTGAGTCTACTAATTTGTATTTTATTAACAAAAATACTTTTTGTAGTTGTTTTTGTTAATAAAATACAACTTAATTTAAAAAATCTGTGTTTGATTTAAAATTAATACATAAATTAAAATGGAGTTCTACAAATTAAACGCCAAATCAATAAAAAATGGTTGATTAATTTTAATTTTAGTTAATTCAGTTTAAGATTAAAATGTAATTGCTATTATTTTTCCACTCCCATATTATTTCACAGACTTTCATATTCTTCTTCAGCTATATTGAGATGTCAACATGTAAAAATAACTCCCAAATGGAAAAACCCAGATTTGTGAAGATCTTTGTAAGGATCTGGACACATCCAAAATGTTGTGAATATACTTGTGTATTTTCCGGCTCCAACCCTGCGGCGTAGCGCCACGTCCTTATCCATCCTTATTATTTAGCTAACGTTTTTTGCGCGAAAAAAAAAATTCGCGCCAAAAAAAATTTCAATTTCTTATTACTCTAACATGGTCGGCGCCTCGAGCGAAGCGAGAGGTCATTATCGAGCGGAATCCTCTCCTCTTTCACATTCTATACTTATTTTTCCGTTTAATTTACTTTTTCATTCATCTTTTTCATTTTTAATTTCATCTCCATACTTGCGTGGTTGTTCACGACCACGTGATCGGGGCGGCCATTTCAAACGTCAAATTGACTTTAGTTTCAATTTTTCGCCAGCGACTCGAACATTAGCTAAATGCTAAAATATCGCGACGAAAATCGAAAAAGTGAGGTGTACAAACGATTCTAAATTGATTTTTGCATATTCTATTAAATTTTGAACAGGTTTCATTTCGTTTTCAATTTACAGCGCGCGTTCAAAGTCGCCGAATACGGTTTTTCATAGTAAACATTTTTTAACATTTCGAAGCTAAAAACGCCTTTCGCCTACATGTTTTTACATAAACTTCATCTTTACAAGGATGCTCAACTTTAAGCGGTAAAATTTCATGTCAAAAATAGTTTTTTCGGGTACAATTTGCGAGATGAAAAATCTCCATACTAAAAATTGTCCGTTTTTCATAGACAAAATTGACCGGTTTTTTTCTCTGCCCGCCACGAGATTTTATTTTTAATATGTTCAAATTCATAGCCGCCGTCGATTCATGTAAAATGATTTAGTTTTGAGCAGTTTTAGTGCACAAATTTGCAATTTTCATTTCTCTATACATTTTGTATGGGAGATTTCGAGAGAAAATTCAGGGCCCTGTGGGAGCAGTATGCCTTACTTCGGTAGGGGCGACCCGTTAGCCAGAGAGAGACGGCAATACGGGTATGAGGTACCGCTTGAAGCGAGACAATCCAAGCGGGGCTTCAGCGAGTGCGAGAAGGCAACATGTCCAATGCATAAGTAAGAGAGAGATGTCTGTATCGGGTATAGTTCCCGCTTTAAGCAAGAGAATGGAATCGATTGTTTTGGTTTTCATGGAACGTTTTGAAAATTATATTTCAACATTTTCCTTTAGAGGGGACCTACCATTGGAAATAAACTGGGTTAGTTATTTAATATATTAATCGGTACATTTTATTCACGATTTTGATACATTTTTCTACATCTAGGTACCTGCTACACTTTTTTTAGTACCAAATATCTCTGCACAGTCATGAACTCCTGGTAATTTATATGAACTTCATGCTTCAAACGAGGTTGTTCTGAACGTTTTAGCCGGCTTATCACTATGACACTTTTCCGTAGGGGTAGGCGGAGAGATTATCTGTATTTTTTCAAACATTTTTCGCCTCTTCCACATTCATACATCTAAAAATATATAAAAACCCGCCGATTATTTCGAATTTTAACCCAGTCACCTTCAAGTATTTGACATACCTCATCATGCCAAGTTCTCCTCGGCCTTGCTGTGCTTCTTTTTCCAACTACATTCGCCTATTATTTTTGTTCTACCCTTCTTTCTTACGTGTTGAACCATCTCAACTGACTTTTCATATTATTTTATCTATGTACCTACCGTAAGTACCTACTTTTGGATGATTCAAGCATTTGCCGTTTGATTGTGCTACTAATAATAATTCGCCAATTTTTTTCATTTTCAAGTACACGAGTACCGAATTTACTATGCCAAGTATTCCATATAAGACCTCTTTCGTCTTCATTTGCTCCTGGTACGTCGTACTTAAATTATACATAAAAAAAGGTTGTTCTGAACGTTTTAGCCGACTTATCATGACGCTTCTCCGCAGGGGTGGGCAGAGAGGATAGAACGCCAAACCGCTATATTTTTGGCAAACATTCTTCGCCTCTTTCACATTCATGCATATATACAAACCCGCCGATTTTTTCGAATTTTAACCCGGTCTTCAAATACTTGACATGGGAAAGTTTCAAATATTTTCGATAGATGGCGGTATGAGTACCGATTTGCTCATTTCATTGATATTTGAAAAACTATACAAAAAATTATTAAGTGGGAGAATTATAAAATGAGATGATCTCTATTTTTTCAAACATTTTTCGCCTCTTCCACATTCATACATCTCTAAATCTATACAAACCCACCGATTATTTCCAATTCCAACCCAGCCACCTTCGAGTATTTGACATACCTGATCATGCCAAGTTCTCCTCGGTCTTCCTCTGCTTCTTTTTCCAACTACATTCGCCTTTAATTTTTGTTCTACCCTTCTTTCTTACGTGTTGAACCATCTCAACTGACTTTTCATATTATTTTATCTACGAGTACCTCCCGTAAGTACCTACTTTTGGATGATTTAAGCATTTGCCGATTAATGGTACCACAGTGCTACAGAGTGGAAAAATATAAAGTGTGGATAGATTAATAATAATTCGACAATTCACTGTTCAAGCTGCCTACCTACATTATAAAACGAAATTAGGTACTTCATATCTCGGTAACTACTCTTATATAGTCTTGGAGCGCAATTTATTTTCTTTTCAAATGAGTACGTGAATAGGTATGCCGAGTTTTCCTTATACAAGGCGACCAAACTTACTTCTTTCAAACACCACCTGCGTTTTCATGTACTCCTGGTAGATTTTTACCAAAATCATTTATCAAACTTGGTTAATTAGGATGTTACAGCTAACCTATCATGACGCTTCTCCGCAGGAGTGGACAGAGAGGATAGAACGCCACAACACTCTGTTTTTGCAAACAATCTTCGCCTTTTCCACATTCATTGGGCAAATATATTCGAGTATTAGTTAGAATGGGAAAATTTCGAACATTTTCCGATAGATGGCAGTATCAGTACCGTTTTGCATATTTGTTGAAAATTTACTTCTGCAGATTAGAGTTTTAATTCGTTTTTTAGTTCCAAATACCTTCTGTATCTTCTGCAATCCTGGTAGAATTATATCGATACCATTCAATAAAGTAGGTTGATTTGGATGTTGTGGCTGACTTAACATCATGACGCTTCTCCGCAGGGGTGGGCAGAGAGAATAGAACGCCAAACCGCTATTTTTTGGCAAACATTCTTCGCCTCTTTCACATTCATACACCTATACAAACCCGCCGATTTTTTCGAATTCTAACCAAGTAGTTGATATGGAAAAGTTTCAAATATTTTCGATAGATGGCGGTAGGAGTACCGATTTGCACATTTCATTGATATTTGAAATTTGAAAAACTATACAAAAAATTATTAAGTGGGAAAATTATAAAATGGGAAAGTTTCAAATATTTTCGATAGATGGCGGTAGGAGTACCGTTTTGCACATTTAATTGCAATTTGAATATTTCCCAAAATACTATGTGGAGATAGATACACAAGCGACGATTTTCGAAAATAAAGCCTACTTTAGGTTGATTTTTTACATACTTAATAGACGTTGCACCGAATAAAATATATATATATATACATACCTGAACAGACTAAGTTCTGATTTTTTTAACATACTTAACAGATTTGAAAATGATTTTTTTTTAAACATTATTATATATTTCAAATGAATACTTTTCGGCATAACATAAAAGATGATTTTAATTATTAAAGGGCTATTATAAAAAACATAGTACCTGCTTAAATCAAACATAGGTCAGGTTGAGTAAGTTAAGGATGGGTTAGGTTAGGAAAGGTAAGGTTAATTTTGAAAACTTAGTAAAGTCATGTGAGGATATATTTGTGGACTCAGGTACCTACTTAGAATTAGTAATGTGAATCAACGCCATGTTAGGTAAAGTTTTGTAAGTCTAAGTTGAGTTAAGGTATTTTAGGTTAAAAAGTCGTACCATAAAAAAAAGGAACACAAAAGAAAGAGGCTAATTTTTAATGAACTCTTTCATCGGTATCCTCTCTTACAGTCTCTTTAAGAGTTAGTACCTACTTAGAATTAGTCATGTGAAGTAACGTAAAGTTCGATTAAGTTAAGCAGGTCAAAGTTAGGTTAAGGTAGTTTAGGTTAAAAAGTCGTACCAAAAAAAATATTTAAAAAAAACATAGAAAAGTTTCAATGAACTCTTTCAAAGGTATCCTATTCTTCTAAGAATTAGTAATGTGAAGGTACGATAAGTTAGATAAAGTCGAGCGAGTCCAAGTTGAGTAAAGGTAACTAAGGTTAAAAAGTCATACCAAAAAAAAGTAAAGAAACATAGAAAAGAGGCAAAGTTTTAATGAACTCTTTCAAAGGTATCCTCTCTTACAGTCTCTTTTAGACTTGGTACCTTCTTAGAATTAGTTATGTGAAGGTACGATAAGTAAGATAAAGTCAAGAGAGTCCAAGTTGAGTAAAGGTAGCTAAGTTTGAAAAGTCGTACCAAAAAAAAAAAAAAAAAGAAAAAAAAAAAAAGTTGTTTTTTAATAAACTCTTTTGGAGGTATGGTGTCTTAAAGTCTCTTTAAGAGTTTAGAGGGTGCTCGTCCATCCTTATTATTTAGCTAACGTTTTTTGCGCGAAAAAAAAAATTCGCGCCAAAAAAAATTTCAATTTCTTATTACTCTAACATGGTCGGCGCCTCGAGCGCAGCGAGAGGTCTGTATCGAGCGGAATCCTCTCCTCTTTCACATTCTATACTTATTTTTCCGTTTAATTTACTTTTTCATTCATCTTTTTCATTTTTAATTTCATCTCCATACATGCGTGGTTGTACACGACCACGTGATCGGGGCGGCCATTTTAAATGTCAAATTGACTTTAGTTTCAATTTTTCGCCAGCGACTCGAACATTAGCTAAATGCTAAAATATCGCGACGAAAATCGAAAAAGTGAGGTGTACAAACGATTCTAAATTGATTTTTGCATATTCTATTCAATTTTGACAAGGTTTCATTCAGTTTTCAATTTACAGCGCGCGTTCAAAGTCGCCGAATACGGTTTTTCATAGTAATCATTTTTTAACATTTCCAAGCTAAAAACGCCTTTCGCCTACATGTTTTTACATAAACTTCATCTTTACGAGGATGCTCAACTTTAGGCGGTGAAATTTTAGGTCGAAAATAGTTTTTTGGTTTAGTATTTGCGAGATGAAAAATCTCCATACTAAAAATTGTCCGTTTTTGATAGACAAAATTGACCGGTTTTTTTCTCTGCCCGCCACGAGATTTTACTTTTCATATGTTCAAATTCATAGCCGCCGTCGATTCATGCAAAATTGTCCAGTTCTGAGCAGTTTTAGTGCACAAATTTGCAATTTTCATTTCTCCATACATTTTGTATGGGAGAATTCGAGAGAAAAATTCAGGGCCCTGTGGGAGCAGTATGCCTTACTTCGGTAGGGGCGACCCGTTAGCCAGAGAGAGACGGCAATACGGGTATGAGGTACCGCTTGAAGCGAGACAATCCAAGCGGGGCTTCAGCGAGTGCGAGAAGGCAACATGTCCAATGCATAAGTAAGAGAGAGATGTCTGTATCGAGTATAGTTCCCGCTTTAAGCAAGAGAATGGAATCGATTGTTTTGGTTTTCATAGAACGTTTTGAAAATTATATTTCAACATTTTCCTTTAGAGGGGACCTACCTTTGGAAATAAACGGGGTCAGTTATTAAATATAATAATCGATACATTTTTGTACATCTATTCGTTTTTTAGTACCAAATATCTCTGCAAAGTCATGAACTCCTGGTATTTCGTATGAACTTCATGCTTCAAACGAGGTTGTTCTGAACGTTTTAGCCGGCTTATCACTATGACACTTTTCCGTAGGGGTAGGCAGAGAGATGATCTCTATTTTTTCAAACATTTTTCGCCTCTTCCACATTCATACATCTCTAAATCTATACAAAACCGCTGATTATTTCCAATTCCAACCCAGCCGCCTTCGAGTATTTGACATACCTGATGGTGCCAAGTTTTCTTCGGCCTTGCTGTGCTTCTTTTTCCAACTACATTCGCCTTTATTTTTGTTCTACCCTTCTTTCTTACGTGTTGAACCATCTCAACTGACTTTTCATATTATTTTATCTACGAGTACCTACCGTAAGTACCTACTTTTGGATGATTCAAGCATTTGCCGTTTGATGGTGCTACGGTACAGACTTATAATAATACGCCAATTTTATTAATTTTCAAGTACACGTGTACCGAATTTAGTATGCCAAGTTTTCCATATAACACCTCTTTCGTCTTCATTTACTCCTGGTACGTCGTACTTAAATTATACATAAAAAAGGTTGTTCTGAACGTTTCAGCCGACTTATCATGACGCTTCTCCGCAGGGGTAGGCAGAGAGGATATAACGCCACAACACTCTGTTTTTGCAAACAATCTTCGCCTTTTCCACATTCATCCGCCAAAAGTTTTCGAGTATTAGTTAGTATGGGAAAATTTCGAACACTTTCCGATAGATGGCAGTATCAGTACCGTTTTGCATATTTGTTGAAAATTTACTTCTGCAGTATTTTTCATTATGAATTTTATATTAATTAGAGTTTTCAATTCGTTTTTTAGTTCCAAATACCTTCTGTATCTTCTGCAATCCTGGTAGAATTATATCGATACCATTCAATATAGTAGGTTGATTTGGATGTTGTGGCTGACTTAACATCATGACGCTTCTCCGCAGGGGTGGGCAGAGAGAATAGAACGCCAAACCGCTTTATTTTTGGCAAACATTCTTCGCCTCTTTCACATTCATACACCTATACAAACCCACCGATTTTTTCGAATTCTAACCAAGTAGTTGATATGGAAAAGTTTCAAATATTTTCGATAGATGGCGGTATGAGTACCGATTTGCACATTTCATTGATATTTGAAATTTGAAAAACTATACAAAAAATTATCAAGTGGGAAAATTATAAAATGGGAAAGTTTCAAATATTTTCGATAGATGGCGGTAGGAGTACCGTTTTGCACATTTAATTGCAATTTGAATATTTCCCGAAATACTATGTGGAGATACACAAGCGACGATTTTCGAAAATAATGCTTACTTCAGGTTGATTTTTTACATACTTAATAGACGTTGCACCGAATAAATATATATGTATATACATACCTGAACAGACTTAGATCTGATTTTTTTTAACATACTTAACGGATTTCAAAATGAATTTTTAAAAAAACATTATTATATATTTCAAATGAATACTTTTCGGCATAACATAAAAGATGATTTTAATCATTAAAAGACTATTATAAAAAAAAAACATAGTACCTGCTTAAATCAAACGCAGGTCAGGTTGAGTAAGTTAAGGATGGGTTAGGTTAGGAAAGGTAAGGTTAATTTTGAAAACTTAGTAAAGTCATGTGAGGATATATTTGTGGACTCAGGTACCTACTTAGAATTAGTAATGTGAATCAACGCCATGTTAGGTAAAGTTTTGTAAGTCTAAGTTGAGTTAAGGTATTTTAGGTTAAAAAGTCGTACCATAAAAAATAAAAAGAACACAAAAGAAAGAGGCTAATTTTTAATGAACTCTTTCATAGGTATCCTCTCTTACAGTCTCTTTAAGAGTTAGTACCTACTTGGAATTAGTCATGTGAAGTAACGTAAAGTTTGATTAAGTTAAGTTAAGTTAAGCAAGTCCAAGTTGAGTAAAGGTAACTTAGGTTAAAAAGTCGTACCAAAAAAAATATAAAGAAAAGAGGCGAAGTTTTAATGAACTCTTTCAAAGGTATCCTCTCTTACAGTCTCTTTTAGACTTGGTACCTTCTTAGAATTAGTTATGTGAAGGTACGATAAGTAAGATAAAGTCAAGCGAGTCCAAGTCGAGTAAAGGTAGCTAAGTTTAAAAAGTCGTACCAAAAAAAAAAAAAAAAAAAGAAAAAAAAAAAAAGTAGTTTTTTAATAAACTCTTTTAGAGGTTTGGTGTCTTAAAGTCTCTTTAAGAGTTTAGAGGGCGCTCGTCCATCCTTATTATTTAGCTAACGTTTTTTGCGCGAAAAAAAAAATTCGCGCCAAAAAAAATTTCAATATGAAAATTCTCCAACATGGTCGGTGCCTCGAGCGCAGCGAGAGGTCTGTATCGAGCGGAATCCTCTCCTCTTTCACATTCTATACTTATTTTTCCGTTTAATTTACTTTTTCATTCATCTTTTTCATTTTTAATTTCATCTCCATACATGCGTGGTTGTACACGACCACGTGATCGGGGCGGCCATTTTAAATGTCAAATTGACTTTTATTTAAATTTTTCGCCAGCGACTCGAACATTAGCTAAATGCTAAAATATCGCGACGAAAATCGAAAAAGTGAGGTGTACAAACGATTCTAAATTGATTTTTGCATATTCTATTCAATTTTGACAAGGTCTCATTCAGTTTTCAATTTACAGCGCGCGTTCAAAGTCGCCGAATACGGTTTTTCATAGTAATCATTTTTTAACATTTCGAATCGAATAAAGGCTTTCGCCTCAATGTTTTTACATAAACTTCATCTTTACAAGGATGCTCAACTTTAAGCGGTGAAATTTCATGTCGAAAATAGTTTTTTGGTTTAGTATTTGCGAGATGAAAAATCTCCATACTAAAAATTGTCCGTTTTTCATAGACAAAATTGACCGGTTTTTTTCTCTGCCCGCCACGAGATTTTACTTTTCATATGTTCAAATTCATAGCCGCCGTCGATTCATGCAAAATTATCCTTTTCTGAGCGGTTTTAGTGAAAATATCGCGTTTTCTAATTTCCCATACATTTTTCCTTGGCGGTGAAAATTTTGCGACGTCAGAGGAGTAAATCCGATCGGCCTTCCATATCACCAGTGAGCGAGAGGGAGATGGCTAATCCGAGGCTAATTGATCAGTGATTACAGACTAAAAAAATAATGTGTGGCCAGTCTAATAAAACCTTTAATATTTTCAAGCACTCCCGAGTGTACCTATTATTATTGAAACAGAATTAATATTCATTTCAATGGTTTAGATTACTCAAATATAATTTTAAATTCATTCAATTATGTTAATTTTTTTATTGCATACACAAGTCCAGTAGGTAATTTCATAAAAAAAATATCAAACAAAACCAACACGAGTCAAAATATAAATCAATAAACGGATAAAATGAAAAGGCGTAAGAAGCACATTTAAATGAAAAAAAGAAACCAATTGCTTGCACAAGTATCTTTTTAGTATTATTTTGTGTCAGGCAGCTGGTCAATAGAACCCTTATTCAGCATAGAGCGTGTTGAATTCGTTTTCAAAGTGTATAAATGCATGAAATTATTTGAAAACCTTTAACATAAACTCATGAATTAAGTAATAAAATGAAACACTAGATATATTACAGCAATATATTTTTATTTTACAACCACAAAATACATAATTAGTAACGTATCAACACATATTATATGCTTTGTCAAGTATTACAATAAGGTTAGAATGTCCAGTTTTATATGTGCGAATATATCGTCTTCTCATCACGAACGATAGTAAATACAATCGTCTAATATAATCTTCTAATAAATCACGTTTATCGTTGTACAAAATAATTAACAATTGTGTATAATGTTCACATTTCCAGATAATAACCAAAAATGAAATTTTGACATTCCAGAGAAACCGTTATTATTGATTAGTCATAGATCATGGAATCCAAATTCAATAGTGATGACAGACTAAAAAAATAATGTGCTGCCAGCCTGATAAAAGGAACTTATTATTTCCAAGTACCCGAGTACCTAAATTTAATACATATATATAGGTTCAGTTCTGATTCATTTTTCATTCTACTAGATGTCATAATCAATAGATTATCTTCGCGATTTAGATATTTTATTATAATATTAAATTGGAACAATTCCCGAGTACCTACTCAGATGAGAATATAATTAATAATTCAATTTTTTCCGATAGATATCAGCAGGCGTACCGATTTGCAAATTTAATTCAATTTTCATTTGCGTTATATTTTACGTGTGCGAATTTAGACGTAGTACTGCATTATATATAAATTAGAAAAATTAAATACCTCCTCGGCCTTCATGAACTCCTGGTAGATTTTTACCGAAATCATTCATTAAACTAGGTTATTTTGGATGTTTAGCTGACTTTACATCATGACGCTGCTCCACAGGGGTGGGCAGAGAGAATACAATAGAATACCCAATCGTGCCAAGTTTTCTTCCGTCTTCCTCTGGTTCTTTTTCCAACTACATTCGCCTCATAAATTCGTTTTACCGTTCTTTCCTCACCCATGCATTGCACGTATTAAACCATCTCAATACACATTTTATTCAATAGTTAATCAAAATTAAATATGTAATAGATTTTCTTCGCGTTTTCTATATTCTGTTCAACACAGAGTACCTGCAGTAGGTACCTTCTCGGATAAGAGTAAAACTAATTCCAATATTATTTAAACGGTAGACAACCCAATGGATGAACTTATGAGAACCAATACATTTTAGTGATTGATAAATATACATACACATAAACGATTTTTAAAAATGCAAGTTCAGAACATTTCCGATAGATGGCAGTACAAGTACCGATTTGCTTATTTAATTGAACTTATATAGATTTAGATAGCGAATTGATTTTGATTTTTATTTATATCAGTGCCTATCGGCGGACAATGATATATTATTTAAGTAAATATAGGGGAATTGAAATTTTGTTCTATGTTTTTTAAAGTACTATGTGGAGATACACAAGCCGCGATTTGAATAATTATCGAGCGATTTTCGGAAAACATGCTGACTTCTGATTTTTTTAACATACTTAGTAGACGTTAAACCTAATAAAAAATATATATATATCATACATACCTGGGTACTTACTTTTGAACAAACTTAATTCTGATTTATTTTCAACATAATTAACAGACTTGACAATGATTTTTTTTATATTCTTTTCTTAGGTACTTACGTAAAATTACTTATAATTCAATTAGAAATATTACTGATTTTTATTTTAATAAATACTAAGTGGTGATGCATAAGCCACGATTTAAGTAATTATCAGGCGATTTTCGAAAATAATGCTTTCTTCAGGTTGATTTTTTACATACTTAATAGACGTTGCACCGAATAAAATATATATATATACATACCTGAACAGACTTAGTTCTGATTTATTTTTTAACACACTTAACAGACTTTCTTTTTTTTCTAATAAAAACTTTTTCCATTGACCTATTGACCTGAACGCAAAAAAAATAAGGAATATATATATATTTATATATATATATATATATATATATATATATATATATATATATATATATATATATATATATATTATATATATATATATATATATATATATATATATATATATATATATATATATATATATATATATATATACATATATATTTAGTTTTGATTTCCACAACATATATTAAGAAAAAGCAATATTGACATAAGAAATAGTTTTTATTGATTATTCATAGATTATGTAATGTTTGGATAAATTCACGTTCAAATATATACATTAGTCCAAATTTACTGTACTACAAATAAATATATTACATTTGATATGTACGAGGAATTATTTATAATATGTATTTATATGCCAATTTCTTTTAAAAAAAAAAAGAAATATACGAAATTTACTGATTTCAATGTTACAAGTAAGTACTTGACTCCGATTTATTTCAATTTTAAATTTCTTCGACTGGGAACACAAAATGGCGCTCAAACTAAATGTCATGTTCGAATATTTTTCTCTGAAAACTTTTTACATTGCTAAACTTCTTGATTAATAATTACTGTTTATAGTGTATGATTTGATTATCTTATCTGATTATCAATATCTGAAGTAAGTAAATACCTATTTGCGATCGAATTGCAAATTTTTGCGGGTTAGGATATGTACGAAAAACGCGTTGACATTTGGTGACATTTCAAACAAATGTACGTTGTTATTGTTTCGTGAGTTGTTTTATTAAATGAATTTAAGTTTGTTTTCAAGTGCCCGTGATGATTCCACGATAAAGGTAATAATATCGATTAATATAATACTACTTATTCCATTCTAACGCTTGGTGTTCTTTGCTCAAGTAGTACAAAATTTTCTTGGTTATTAAGAAGCACAGAATTACGTATAATTCGCTGAAGCTTTTCTTTAAAATTTTAAAATCTCAATTGTAACACGAGCATTATATACTTTCTTATAGGATAAAAACGTAATGTGTTGATTATAATAACAATCAATAAATAAATGATTAACCAAATAATTATTTACTTGCAATTCGTATTTCTTTTCGTCTTTTAGTCGATTAGAACGTTGTTTATTACACAGCCTAAATAATATTATCATCATTTTAATTGTTTGATATTACAATCAGTTTTACTCCACAGTTCGATAAATATTAATTATATCTGTCCTATTATTATTTCAAATATATTTTTTGATGAAATAAAGGATATTGATAAGAAATTCCGATTAGAAAAAATCGTTGATAAAAATCTCAAAAGAACATTTATTATGCGAGTAGCAACATGATCAACTTTTAAAATGATATATATATATATATATATATATATATATATTTATATATATATATATATATATATATATATATAATATATATATATATATATATATATATATATATATATATATAAATATATATATATATATATATATATATATATATATATATATATATATATATATATATATATATATATATATATATATATATATATATATATATATTTATATATATATATATATATATATATATATATATATATATATATATATATATATATATATATATATATATATATATTTATATACATATATACATATATACATATATACATATATACATATATATATATATATATATATATATATATATATATATATATATATATATATATACATATATACATATATATATATATATATATATATATATATATATATATATATATATATATATATATATATATATATATATATATATATATAAATATTATATAAAACAAAGTATATACATTGATTCCCAGTGCATACCTAATGAAAAAAGTTTCATCGTAGTTTATTGTGATTTTTAGTTCCTAAATAAATACATTATCATGTATACTGTCCTATAATGAAATATGCAACACGTTAACGTTTCTGATAATATTTAGATACGTAGGTACGTTCGAATAATGTGTGTTAAGATATATCGCTAACTTTAATTTTTACGATACCTCAGGTGATGCATAAGCCACGATTTTAATAATAACTAAGTGATTTTGAATATCTAAGTATGTGAACGTATTCAGAGGCTTTTTAGTACCTATCTTATTTTTATAAGAGAACGATTTATTATGAATTTTTTTTATCAAAACTAAGTTGTGATGCATAAGCCACGATTTCATACCAAGTTTTTGTTTTGTTTCCAAATGAGTACGTATGGGCAGTACAAAAAACATGAGTATAATAATTATTTCGCGATTTTTTAATATAAAGTACTTGGTTCTAATCGAGGATAGAGCGCATATTAAGGAATCGTACCAAGGGCGACTTCAGTTTTTTATTCAAATAATAATTGGTGGTGATGTATAAACCGTGATATTTAAAATTATACTTAGTTTCGTATAAAGATTTAGATAACGATTTCGTTTTTATTTTTATTTCAAACATATGAATAATTATCGAGTGATTTTCGAAAAACATGCGTTGTTCTGATTTCTTTTACACACTTAGTAGATAGATGTTGCACCGAATAAAAAATATATGTACCTACCTGGGTACTTTCTAAAAATTTTGATGTTTTATTTTAACAGACTTAACTCTGATTGATTTTTTTGACATAATTACAAGACTTGATAATGAATTAAAAAATATTATATACTTAGGTACTTACGTCAAATAACGTAAAATTAAATTAGAAATATTACTGAAATTTTTTTAACAAATACTAAGTGGTGATGCATAAGCCACGATTTAAATAAATTTTGGGAAATTTTCGATAAACTTGCTTAGTCCAGATTGATTTTTTAACATACTATATAGACGTTGCACCGAATAAAAAAAATTATACATACCTGGGTGCCTACTTAAAGTTTTTACATTTAAATTTAACAGACTTAGTTCTGATTTATATTTTTAACATACTTAAAAGATTTGCAGAGTAAAAAAATATATATACATATATATACGTAGGTACTTACGTAAAATGACTTACTAAGGTTAATTTTGAAAACTTAGTACCTACTTTATTATGTTTGATTAAGTCATGTGAGGTAATATTTGAGGACTTAGAATCTACTTAGAATTAGTAGTGTGAAGTAACGTCAAGTTAGATCAAGTTAAGCAAGTCCAAGTCGAGTAAAGGTAGCTTAGGTTAAAAAATCGTACAAATAAAAAAAAACACAGGAATGAGGCGAATTTTGAATAAACTTTTTCATAGGTATCCTCTCTTACAGTCTCTTTTTAGACTTAGTACCTTCTTAGAATTAGTAATGTGAAGTAATGTCAAGTTAGATAAAGTTAAACTATTCCAAGTTGAGTAAAGGTAACTAAGGTTAAAAAGTCGTACCAAAAAAAATGTAAAGAAACATAGAAAAGAGGCGAAGTTTTAATGAACTCTTTCAAAGGTATCCTCTCTTACAGTCTCTTTTAGACTTGGTACCTTCTTAGAATTAGTTATGTGAAAGTACTATAAGTAAGATAAAGTCAAGCGAGTCCAAGTTGAGTAAAGGTAGCTAAGTTTAAAAAGTCGTACCAAAAAAAAAAAAAAAAGAAAGAAAAAAAAAGTTGTTTTTTAATAAAGTCAAGCGAGTCCAAGTCGAGTAAAGGTAACTTAGGTTAAAAAGGCGTACCAAAAAAATGTAAAGAAACATAGAAAAGAGGCGAAGTTTTAATGAACTCTTTCAAAGGTATCCTCTCTTACAGTCTCTTTTAGACTTGGTACCTTCTTAGAATTAGTCATGTGAAGGTACGATAAGTAAGATAAAGTCAAGCGAGTCCAAGTTGAGTAAAGTTTAAAAAGTCGTACCAAAAAAAAAAAAAAAAGAAAAAAAAAAAAAAAGTTTTTTAATTAACTCTTTTAGAGGCGTGGTGTCTTAAAGTCTCTTTAAGAGTTTAGAGGGTGCTCGTTATACGGTTATTTGGTTAAGTCGGGCGACGCGAGACGTGCATACCGTGGGGATCCTTCCCCTTTCTTCCTGATCCTGTTTTGATTCCTCTGTCACCTTTTTCCTTTTTTTTTAATAATGTAGAACGTTTCGCTTGCTTTCGCCCAGAATATTGGAAAAATACCCCCCAAAGTATTTCTCTAGCGGTGGCTGCGTCGTAAAACCATTTTCGGTTTTACGATTCAGTGTGTCGGGAAACCATAGAATCTTGTATGGATAAAGTATACAAGATATTACGCTGTAATCGGGAAAAATAGCTTAATGCTCAATAAATGTCATGGGTATACTAACTAAAACCTAAATAATTCAGCTCCTGAACACACAAGCTTTTATTGAATTACTCAGTCACAATATTGAGTTACACTTAGGAGTCATTTAACTTTTGAAATCTCAACATAGATGAAGAAGAATGCCGTATAGATGCTGCCGTGAACTGAAACATGAAATGACAAATTTGTGATTTATGTATGAGTTCCAAATTTTTTAGTAGCGTGCTTGTCAATCATGAGTAAAATGGTGAATTTAAATTTCAATAAAGTGCTTACTTAACCAACCTAACAGGTCATAAGTCCTGTAAATACTTAGACTTCCATATTATTAATCATTTATGTTGAGATGTCAAAATATAGAAGTACTTACTTAGTGTTTATTTCTTTTTCATAATTCAAAAGTTTTTTGGGTAATTTTGTCAGGTGATATTATATTTCTGCTTGAATATCATTTTTGTTTATCTGAAATTAGGGTTAGGTATGTTATGTATGTATGGTATGAATATCTACATATTGGACAAACTAGAGATTCTATTTCTTACTTAACGTTTTCGTTCACCCTTCATTATTATTCCAGTTAATAGCGATATAGACCTATAAAAAATAAAATAGATGAGAAATATTTTTTTTTATAATAACACAAGAAAAATTATGTTCAAATTATAAACGCGAATATGTTACTTAATTTTTTTCAGGTAAGCCCGAGTGGTTTTTAAATATTTAAGAATGGGAGTCGAGTTGTGGCATAGTAGGGTCAAAAATAGAAACTTGGGAGTCCTCAACTACAGCCAAACCCGTCATTTTTAATATTTACTGTTATATGAAAGCCTTTAAAATTATTTGTTATATTTCTGATGCGTGTACCTGCTTACATTATTATACTAACAAAAATCACATAAATGATATAAAATATTATATTTTATATGAAAGAAAGTGTATTTTTGTCATTTGAAAAACAAAATGAAAACTTGTCTCGTCATATTTTTGGCAAACGCATTTTTTTATGTTTTGCGATCATTAAAATGGCACCATAACTCGATTTTCCCGGAGCATTGGTCTCTCGAGGTGGATCGTTAAATTCCCCCTGACACCAGACGGAAAAAAGGGAAGCTCTTCGCAGAAAGAAGAGAAATACGATATCATATTATAATACATATACCATACCGTGCCTCGCCAGCACTGGGTACCTTCCTGGCTGTTAACCAACAGCCCGTCGTCTAGTTAACTTTAACTGAGAGAAAGCTGCATAGATATTCTGCAGTTTCACTATTGGTTTGTAGTTAACTGCTACTTAACAAGCGGGACCTTGGCGCCGTTTTATTGAACTGTTTAAAATTTTCCGCCAGCTCCCATACCGGAGTTCATTCAACGCTTTTTAGCAACTTATAAATGGGTACAAGTGATTTTTTTCAATTATTTATTTGAAGTAGAAGTAGAAATTATAATCACTAATTTAACTTTATCTTAATAAATTACGTATCATAAAATTTGTCTCTTTTTTAATTTAAGTTTTACTTGGTAAATACCTACCACTATTTCTTCATTCAAGTCAATTTTACCACAAAGTGTCTGCCGAATCAATTAATATATCCTTTTTTCTGTTTCAAAATTTGATATTCACCATAAAAACAATCACACGATTTTAACCTCTACTCAATGACATACATTTTTTATAACATGAATTTTTTTTTATTTTTACAATTTTCGATTTTTCTGAAAACTGTTTAGCTGCCTGTACAAGAACTTTCTTAAATGTATTTATTAAGGCTCTCGTTTAATGATCTATCAATTTAGAGAAATTAGATTTTATTTTATCGCAAATCGTCCATTATTGTCACGATATTTAGATACATAATTAGAAATCAAAAATGTAACGATTTTTTTTTCTTCATTTGATTGAATTGCGACACTTTAAAAAAACTAAATCGTTGTTTATTATTTGGCAGGCCGGTTAAGATCCACACATTTTTTTATTTGAATTTACTAAAAAAAACATTACGCATCTACACCGTAAAAACTATTAATTATTTTTCGGGTATTTAATATTTATTTAAGGTAATTCCCTCTAGATTTTAAAGCGATATTAAAACTGAAAACAAGCTTATGTGTTCGTGTACCGGACCCTCGGTCGTCTTATAGGTCACAGAGTCGTACGGGGTGAACACTCTCCGCCACAATACCTAAGCCCTCTTCTCGATGTTTGTTCCGAAATATTATGTAATTCGTCTCCCTCGAATCCTTGCCGATATTTCCTTTCCCCGGCTGCCGCTCCCTTTTCAATGAATTCAGCCTAATGTTCGATAAGGTCACGCAATCTTCACACCCTCCTCTGTCCCGCAGAACACTCGAACATTTTTTTAAAGGGGAACACTTAACTTGAACCCGGTGTTACTAACCCAAAGCAATAAATAAGGGTCTGTAGTACGTACATTGTTTACGTAAACTTCTTTTTCGATAACATTTCAGAGTTTTTAGCTACATTCATGGAATCATGTTTTAAATTGGTTACATTTTTAGATAGTCCGCCTCCGTGGTGTAATGATCAGTGTGTTTAGCTACCGAGCTGGAGGTCCCAGGTTCGATTCCCAAGGGAGGTGAGAATAAATATTAGTGATTTTACACTCTAATATTTATTAAAATATTACTCTGCACTGGTCCCTGAAGCGCAAGAGTGATCACCTTCCCTTCATATAATTAACAATCAAGATAACATTGCGTCAATACGATGCAGTGCCCTATGCACCATTAAGTGCGGATAAGGGTTAGAAGAAGACATTTTTAGATAAATTAAAAAAGAGGACTGGATCTAACGTATTATCGAAGCTTACGATAATATAAAATTGTCTAGTGCAGGCTAACATGTAAAATATTTTATATTATTTGTTATGTTTATTACACACACATTTAGTAGTGTGAAGTATTTTAAACACATTTGTAGTATTTTAAATCTTAGATATAAACCAGTTTCTGCACTTTCCTGGCTAAGCAATTAAGTAAAAATTATTGATAAAAAACTCGGTAGTCGATTGATTATAGTGGATAGATAACGCATTAACTGCATAGTGTAGATAACTTTAACTTTAGATATGGACTTTTATTTCTAATTAATTCGTCTTTTTAAACAAAATTACCTTTTTTTCTACTGAAAGTTGCCTTTTTATTTGTTACTTGTTTTTTACTGGTTTTTGTGGAATAAAAGTAAAGTTAATGTTATGTATACTAGGTAGTTCAATCGTTAATTTCACCTTGAATCGATGCTCAGGGAGTCAGAATTACACGCGTTTTCTTTCGTATATATCCAAATTATTCATATTTTTCCCAGCGGTTAAACTTTCTATATATTTTTACAAAACTCAACGCAAAAATTTTTATGACACCTCATGAATCCGAGATTTTGTGGCGCTTCTTACTAAATCTTGTTCCTAAACGTTTCGGCTATAGGGGTAAAAATGTAGAGCGATAACAGATGTAGCAGTTTTCGTATTGGATCAGCCCATAAAGGGAACCCAGTTCTGAAAAAGTAGCCCTAAAGGGATGTTAGGGAAGTGTACTGTCTTCACGATATGGGATATTATCTCCTCGTGTCAGCTGTCGGGCCGTAAGGAAAAACTGGGGACCATAGGCGATTACACGTTTTATGATGCACAGTCTGTTCGTATTTTCCATTCAGGCGTTTCATGTTATTTTTTGTTGTATTTTTTTAAAGAAACAAATAAATAGGCACACTCTCTTTATAGTTGTAAAAGAAGAACACTTGTTTTTTTACCGCTTGAGTTTAGTTTACTTTAACGATTAGTTTATATTTAGACTTGAGATGGAAACATAGCTTCCGAAACTAATCGTTATAATAAAAAAAAACTCAAGTAGTAAAAAACAAGTGTTTTTCTTTTACAATTTCATCATGTCTTACCAAAAAGTGAATGGCCGAAACAATAAATAAAATCTCTTAATAGTTTATACATTATAGTTTTACTTAACGATAAATTTTAGCTACCAGGAATTTCCTGCTAATTTTATTATCATTTTTTTAATAACCTAAGTGTTTAACATTTTCATAATATACTAACAGGATTTCAAATATGGTTTAGACGTGAAAAATTTTCACCGCCTTAATTAATAGGTAAAACACGACTTAAATTTTTAAAACAAACAGTTCTGCTAATCGATGAAGTTGAACAAACGCGAATGTTCTGAATGATTTTTGTTTTTAAAGTGCTAATTTTATTTGCGTCGAAATCTACACCTTTTTTTAATGTCTGGGTGATAACTCCAATAATCGGAAGTTGATTTGTAAAACACATTTTCAGTAGTATCATAACTTGTGTTTGTCGCTCAAATATGAAAAAATGCATTAAAATATACATAGAAGATGAATATAAAACCCCACTCTTGCTGATGGCTTAAATCGGCTAATACTACACTATTTTATTTTTTTCGTGGACAAAGAAAATTTGCTGGCCTTAAGACTTTCCCAAGTCTCAAGATTCGATTCAAGTACGATTCGAGCCTCGAGGGTTTCGGATGCATATTCCGGATTCTAGTTGATTTTTCGAACCGTGAAGTACGGCGGCAGACGGCAACCAACTCCCAACTTTATAATCCCGACATAAAGTGGAGATTTCTATCTCCGCGTTTTCTGGGTTTGTGATGCTTTGAATATTTTATTTTTAAACCCACGTTATCTTCCTTTGTTTTGCCTTATTCATTGTTTTTTAGAACCTTAATATTGTTGTTTTTTGAACTTATTAACGTTTAATTTAATTTAATTTAAAGCAGTAGTTTACAATATTCTCACATCTCTTCTCTTAGTTGATTTATCGAATCGTTACGAATATATTTTTACTGTCTACAATATGTTGAATTATTTTATTGTTTTTAGTCTAATTATAAAATATCCTTCCATAGGATAGATTAAAATTATTTTAAGGATTTAAAAAAAATAATTATAATTAAAAATTGAGGTAAATTCTCGGCTGAAATTGCTCACACATTTTTGTTGTTATTGATCTTATTACATATCATGTTTATACGGCTTGAATGGTCCATTAATATTGTAAATACCGGATAAATTAGAGAGAACTCTTAAGATAGCTACTTTTAAGTTTTTAAACATCTATTTTTTATATTTGATTTGTAAAAACATTAAAATTAAAGAAAAAAATTGACTCGGCAGTCATGTCTCAGACATGCACGACTGTACATCTGTTACATTGACAAAAGATTTCTTGATTTCTTGGGAAATCACAAAATATTTGTATGGTCGAATAAAGTGTACTATAACGTCAATTAATGCGTGTAATAATTCATAGTATACTCACTGGGCTTGCCTCCCTTTTGGGTACACATTAAACCGGAGTACATTTTTTGTTAGCGCTAGCTTGAGCTATAACACGAATATTAAAAATAAACATGTTTACGGATTGATAAATAGACTTTTCATGCTAAAGTGAAATCATTTTCAAATGAAAAGCCTTAATTTGCATTTCATCTAAAATTATACAGAAAAAACATTATCTTGTAAGAATATACTAGAACTTATTTTAGTGGTATTTTAAGTTGTGCGTTATATTTTATGCAACAAATATACGTATATAATATAAAGTCCTATGTACTCTTTTAAATAAATAGTCCATAAATGTAAGGAAGCAAATATAAAACTTAACAAATATGTAACAAATGGTCGTATGCTCTCCATCAAATTTAAATAAAATCAAATGAAAAATTGTAATTCATTAATTGTTTGGGATTGACCTTTCAACAGCTATAAAGGTAACAGGAGTCCATAAATATAAGGAAGCAAATATAGAACTTTATTTACATAAAAATGTGTTTTTTATCAAATCCGCTCTGCCCCTGCCGAAGGAATATCCCATGGCTTTCTAGGTTAAAATCTCTTTTAAATAAATGATAAAAAAACAAGTGAAAATTGGTAAATAATTACTTTGAACAACTGTAATGTACCAGGAGTTCATAAATGTAAGGAAGCAAATATAGAAATTTATTTGCATAAAAAAAGTGTTTATTCTCGAATGCGCTCTGCTCCTACCGAAGGAATATCCCATGGCTCGCCAGGCGAAATACCGGCGGCCATATATCCGAAGTGCATACATTTGTATAGTGCGATCGTCTTCCGGGGCGGTTCCTCCCGCCCGAGCCGGGGGTGGGCGGGTGTGTATTGATCGGGGCGTGACCCAGTTCGGGCTACGCGCAGCCGCCCTGGCCGCCCGCCCTGCCCCGCGCCCCGCGCCGCCGGCCCCGCCCGCCCTGGGCTGACGTAAGCCGCCCTGCCGGCGATCGATGCACATATCGAGGTTGGTCAAGCCACGGGAGATATTCCTTCAGCCGGAGCGGAGCGCATTCGAGAATAAGCACCTCGTGTTTTTATGCATATCAAGTTCTATATTTGCTCCCCCACATTTATGGACTTCTGATACATTGTAGCTGTTGAAAGCATCCCATACAATTAATTACAATTTTTCATTAGGTATTTTTTATTTATTCAAAGGAGACCATATGACGTATATTTGTTAAGTTAAATATTTGCTTCCTTACATTTATGGACTCTTGATACATTATAGTTTTTCGAAGCCCAATCCCAAATAATTTACAATTTTTTTAATTTCATTTTATTACTTATTTAAGAGATAATATGACGTATATTTGTTACATAAAATTTAATGCACAACTTAAAAATACCACATAATATTTTTTTTAAGTTAACGTTTTACTACTGACAATAATTTTAGCATTTACAAATACATAATATTTTAATTAAAAAATATATGTATATATTTTACACGATTCATTGTATCGTTTATTGACAGTTTAGTCTTTTAACTTTAGATTGTTAATATGTTAAACTCAACACGTTTAAACTCTATTTATTTATTTAAACTTCATGTAAAGAAAATAAATACGTACATTGGCGGGCTAATTATTGCTAAAAAGTAATATCTTCCAACCTTCCAGCAGTATTCTTACAGGAGAATCGTAAAAACGTCACATAAAATTATTTTCTAAATTTGATATAGAATAGAAATTTCAATCACTGATTTTTATATATTATATTATTAAAATATAGTTAGGTTTAAAACTTGTCATCAAATAATAATTTTAAAGATAAAATTCAACGGAGCTTTGAAGCCATTACGATTATCAGCTTATATTTATAATTGCTTATATTTATATTTATAATTCTCATGATTTACTTATTGTACAAAATAAATTCATATGATATTATATTATTTATGAAAAAAAAGTATTTTTTTGCGTCATCTTATTCTGACGCCCTTGTTTCGCGTGCAGGTGAAAACTGAAATTCGGCAATAAATATAAATACGTATTAACCCACCTTAAACCTTTCATGGTTATTTGTTATTTATGTCTATAATACGGTGTCTAGGGAAACCCTTTATCCCAGACCGCTTCACCCTTCTGGCTTCACTCGTATATTATGGATGTTCACGATATAACAATTCTAGCATTTCTAGAAGGCGAGTACTGCGAACTAACGCGAATGATTTTTCATCGTAACAAGTCTTAGTTTTACAAATGAATTACATATTTGAACAGACTAATTAACGAGCCTTGGTCTCAAGGGCTTCGAGGGAAGGTAAATTTTGGGAATTTTTAAGTGACACGAGTTAGTACAAGTACGGGTACGCTGCACTAGTCTCCCTGGCCATTGCTGCCATTCTCTTTTTGCTACCTTATATTCCTTCTCTATTTCCTTTCACATATGGCAGTAATGATCTTCGTGTACTTCATCTGTATCCTTTCAAATATATTCAACTGCTCAGATCTGAAGCGCAGTTATATATTTTATTTATTTATGTCTGTCGATCAAAATTAACATCACTTCTAAGCAAGTATAATCGTATTTTATGCTGTGATTATTCATTTGATTAACAAATATACCCCCTATACGCAATATTGGCATACAGGGTGTTGTCACGTCTCAATCTATCTTTTTTATTACTAAACCTTCACGTTTACGAGTGACCTAAAAATAATAAATGATTTAATTCAATGCATATGTAGAAATTTTAATATTTGTGCTATGTTCTAAAAATAATTTCAGATATTTTATTCTAATTTATTTTTGTTAGTATATAAATGCTGTGAATTCTTCAAATACCAGTTTATTGGCTACTTTTGGTGTTGATAAGGGTCATTTGACTTGAATTGACTCAACTAGCTCGGGATATACAAGCCAGTGGAAATTTTAACGATTCCCTTAAACAGAAAATACACGTTAAACATTTTCCGATTGTATTCCCTAAATACATGCTTGATTACATCTCGCTAAGCCTTAAGCTATCTGCTAGTACATTTAATGCTAAAATTATTCCCAACGTCACGTATGTTGTATAATGTTCGTGATAATCTATTTACCTGTGAAAACATTTTGATATATCTGCTTTCATACACATGTTTATACTATTTATACGACCGACTTACTTGTCGATTGCATAATCCCTTAGTATTAATAATATTTTGTACGTTAATGTGTCCGCATAAATTATTACCTATAGTCCTTATCTTTTGGAGTGTACTTCAATTTTGTACCGTTAAAAGATTGGATATTATATAATTCCTAATTAAGTTACAGATTACGTTAAAAATAATCATTCAGTCCCTAGAATGTTGAGATTTTTTGCAACATGATATTTGTCCACAGGTTTTTTTTATCTATAAGTACATGTTTTTTAGTACATACATAAATTTTGGTCGAACTTATCTTTCTTTCTTTATTGAAGCTGCATTCATTCTGTAGAATAACTTGAAAATATATTGTAAAAATACCTGATTTTCATGTCGGGGATAGCCCCGTTTTTACATTGCAAGCACATTTTAAAACTGTCACAAAATACAGTATACCTACAACGTCGACATAGGTACCCCTTTGTCTTAGGAAATTTTATAAGCAGTGAATGTATTAAATTGTATTTTTATTTTTAACTAGCGGAAATGACCAATGTGTCATTTAAAATTAAAATACAATTTAATAACATTATCTTCCCTATAACGTCCCCTCCGATAACGCGGTACCTATCTCAGCGTTATAGGGGGGTTTACTGTACGAGTATGTATGGATACATTGAACACGTTATAAATGTAATAACTCATTTTAGATTATTCAATTTTATATTAGATTACTAATTTAATACTTTTTTGTTGTTGTTATAATTGACCCGGAATGCTATTCATAAAATATCGTGAAAAAATCGTATCCTTCAAATATATTTCTTGTTTACACGAAATATGTAATATGTAGCCCCTTTTTCCTTTACTTTATGTGTCTTATTTACTCTTCGCTTTGAAGAGGGAAGGAGTTAGTATTATATTTTATGACCCCTGTAAATTTCTAGAGGTCGCGCAACTTCGTAACATACAGAGGCTGTCACAAATTTTCCTAACAAAATAAGTGTCATATGAAAATTCTTTTTTATTCAAGTACACACTAGTATTTTTTGTTAATATAGTTTTCTTTATACTTCATTCAGAAGAAAGAGCTTTAAAAAATATTACGTTTTACGACAAACGAATTTGTAGATAACATATCACTAGGTATTTTTCGCGTATTGTTTTCTTAAAATATTTACCATAATTTACTGTATGAGAAAGCTCAACGTTACATATTTTAAAATTATTTTTAAAGGTGTAAACGTAAAATTAATAAATTAATCATTATACTGTCAAGATATTTTTGATGAGTGATTGGGTGAAGAAAGAACGCTATAACAAATTTATGAAGCGAATGTAGTTGGAAATAAAAGCGGAGGAAGACTGATGAAAACTTGGCATAGCCAAGTATTTCAAATGCTCGAAAGTGGCCAGGTCCGTAGTATAGGAATATATAATAGTCAGGCGGGTATGTATGAGGAGATACATGAATGTAGAAGAGGCATAGATTGTTTGCAAATACAAATTGGGGTGTTTTATTCTCTCTGCCTATCCCTGCGGAGAAGCCGTGTGATGGTTAGGTTAGTAAGTATAATTTAAAAATTTAGCTAACCCCATAGAATCGTGACATTATTATCTATAATGTTTTTTTTATTTGAAATATTTCTGTTTTTTTTTGTGGTGGTTGCCATTATTAAATACCTTTGATATTCAGGAGCCGTGTTACAATTTCGCGTTTTAATATTAATGATACCTAAAACTTGTTATCAGCACCATGAAAAAAGTCCCTTTAATTGTGTGAATTAAGCATTTGAATGAGAAAAGTTGGCTGTAAGCGGCTCGCGGCTCGGCGCCCGCTTACATAAGGGGCGGCCGCCTTCACCCCCTTAGCCTAGGTTAGGCACGCACCCCTCTGGGCCCTGCCCTCGATGCCTTACATTGCTCGGGAAAATCATTGTTTTTCGCTCCCTTACGTGCTGAGTGCTAACGGTATATTGTTTCACGTTCCTGGGTATGTATGAAGAGGATTCGTGCCTCGTGTAAACATTTTTATGGGGTATTTCGTGGCGGTGTTAATGGGCTCCGTTTAAATAAATGAATGTATAATCCTTTCTCATTTATTAAAAGCGCCTTGATTAATTTTAACCATTCTTTTATTTTATTTCGCATTTCTAAATGTTCCATGAAAAGCTTCGGTTTATGCAATTTTTGCCATTTTCAAAGTATACGCCTTAAGCATAAATTAAATTTAAGGCTTTGAGTGTTTAAAGTTTGGCACCATGATACTTTTTCATTTTGACTTTTTAAATATTAAAAAACGATTTTGAGGAGTTCGCGTCGGATCTTCTAGTAACTTCCATCGCAATTTTTTTTGTTATTTTTTTGTTGTCAACTAGCGATAGTGTTATACTCTAAACTAGTAATGACGCTTAATTATGTATTGCCAGTAATACATTTAACCTAAGCCTATGAAATCAATTAATTTTTGTTTAAAGCATCGATATACGTTTATGTATTAAAAGCGGGGCATGTCGAAAAATGAATGATCCGAAGCGAGTTCCATGATCGGCGCCTTATCGCCGCGTTGAACAGAAAACCGTTTCCCGCTCGGGAAATGTCCTAGAAGCTTTTCTCGTCAAAGTTCGTCTACGGGAATCCGAAAACCGTTACGTAACGTAGTCTAGGCGCGGGGGCGGCGGTGCGGCGGGCGGGGCGGGGAGCGCGGCGCTCGGGAGTTTCCGCCGGCGCTTCGGGCGTCGTGACGCAGTGTGACGTGTATGCGGCGCTGCCCCCCCTCCGGCTCGATACCGGGCCAGCAGTCGGTGTTCAGTCCGCGAGCAGTCTCCTTCTCCTTTCAGTGCTCGAAGGGACCCCGCGGCGCACGCATTCACCCACAGGCGGGTAACATGTCTTAGTCGCCGACGCTCAGACTATCGCATATTGAAGTGCACCGAACGGACTCACCGCCGTGATAATCTTACAGTGAACCGCGGACCAGTGAAGCGAAGAGCAGTTCTCGCACCCCGCGGGCCCGAACCACTTTTGGCCCCACTCGATACGTCCCGATAAAGATGGGAGACAAGGTAAGCCCGAGGACCGCTCGCTTTGTTCCTTAGAGCCGCACGCTTCCCGACCATTTAGCGAACCCGGTGCCGGCAGCCGACCAGAGCCTGCCGACCGGCCGACCGACCTACCGACCGACCCTTCGGGAAGGTATCGATCTAAGCCTTCAAGGTCTTCGGCGAAAACCGGCTCTACAGAAGACAGGGTTACACCTTTTCTAGGCGAAGCTTTTCATCTTGTAGTGTTCAGCCTCAGCCCCATATCCGCGTGTCTCATACAGACTGCTTCTAGTTACTCTTTTAGTGCATCGTTAATGTCATCGTATGTGTCCGTCTCATCACCTTTCCCACAGTCTTACGAAAAAGAGTTATCTACAATACTGACAGATTTTCTTTTATAAAATCAAATTTTAAAATTTATATGCAATCAATTTTCATACAAAAAACCTCGAATAAATTACACAAAGAAAATAAAATGTTTCTTCTTATGTAAAAATAAAATAAAAATAAGCATCCCCCCAGGATTATGAAAGCTCGGTTTATCGGCTTATTAACCTTTTACGGCTTCAATCCAAATGCCGGGATTTCCCGTGATTCACCTTTTTAACTTCAGTTTCAGGATAGGCAAAACATGACATTGAATTCAAACAGGAAGGTTTTTCGTCTATAAATAAAAATATAAATTAACAAGTTCACATTTGTCTATTGGAACACTTTATTTTAGTAACAAATTTTGTAATCGGTTATCAATATAAGAGGTACCGCCAAATCTCCGCTCGCGTTACGTAAGATATTCGCGCTGTATGAACTGAAAGCTTACTGTTTAAACGGTAAACAGACTGATAATATTTAACTTTAACGATTAGATTACTAACTAATTCACTGATTCTCGGTAATAAAATAAGGTATCTGTTGACAATTTGCTTAATCTTGATAGAGTCATAAAATATACATTCGCGGATAACCTGTTCGCCATTTTGGATTTTTATGGTGATATAATTTTTCGTGGGAGTTGGCTATAATCTAAAATTATATTTCAATTAGATTTCATTGAATACATAAACATTTATAGGCACAAAAAGGGGTTTTTAATTTTTTTTTCTCATCCACGTTATTTTTTTAAATTTTAATAGAAACAATATGTCAGTCATATTTCTTTTCTTTCATCAATTTTTCACATTTCGCTAACTCGATTTTTCAGGAGATCGTTTTTAGAGTTTAGAAAATAATGAAATGTATTAAAAATAAATATCAAGCCACTTACTGAACTTTTTACCGTGCAACAGATCTTTTTAGGTGAAACCTGTAGGTTTTTTCTCCATTTAAAAAATATTTGGTATATTTAAAAAAATAATTAAACAATACCTTTTCTTCAAAATGCAAAAACAACTCTTTCTGCCCGCGGGTAAATATTAAGTTAAAAATATGCCGCTTTTGCTGGGATATAGTAAATTTTCTGGGCCTTCCGAAAACATGCACAACTGAAAATTGACGATTTTTGATATATGACGTTGTTGACGAAAGGAGTGAGCGATTTATGAAAACCTACGAAAAAATGTGAGGTTGCTACATTTTTTCACAATCTTAATTGCTTTACAATTTACTAATTTATTCTACTGATTAAATTTATCGATGGATATAGAGTAAATTTGGTATTATAAAAAAATATTTGTAAAATATCAGATTTTTATGACGTAATAAGGCTTTAGTTCCGACTAGTTAGACTAGTGCAACCTGCAAGTTGCAAGCGTGTGCGCATTGCACATGCGGTAGCGACTTGCACTCTGATTGCACCCACACCCGGCAAATGCCGGTAAGTCTGGATCAATATCGCTATTGTGTAACAGCAGTCTCCTCCCCGGTCGGCTACTCTGAAAATTCATTTCATGAAACTTGAAAACTCGTTCAATTATCACCGAATTCAATAACGTTCAATAAGTCCCGACGACATTTTAATATATCAACCTTTCAAAGACAATTTAGGTCTTCCATGTGTTAGATATGCACTATAAATAACAGCAATTTCAAAATATTCAATGGTTTTCCTTAGCCAATTTCTGCGAAGGTCACTCCTTTATGAAGTCGTATTCCATCAAATGACATTATTTACGTAACAGCTGTTTAATCCTGTTATCTTATGTCATCGATTCTTCACATTAGACTCAAATAAATAAAATTACATACTAAATTTATTAAAAGTATTTTCTCGAAATACGTCTTTGATAAAGTTCAAAGAAATTTTTATAAATCCATTTTTTCGGACAGCTAACAAGAGAAAGGTTTTATCTGAATTTTTATAGTATTTAAATTTCATTAACACATTTATGGGCCTGTAACGTACAGTTTATTTATTATCATTAAACTGTCAATATACCGGTTTTATTAGGTTCAATAAAATTCGTGATTCTCTGCCATTGCGATTGGAACTAAGTAGATATGCCTCGGATTGATCTTCAGTACATTAAATAAATTCTTTGATTATACATTTTTCAAACATTCCTCTTTTGAATGAAAATTTTCTTCATTAAATTACTCGTAAACTTTACATAGTTGAAAATTCGTTAGTAGTTTAATTCATAGTTAGTTTAATTCGAAAATGAAAATGAATTTAACCAGAAAACTAAAGTTATATATATTTTGATAAATAAATTATAAACTGGTTTTTCCTCGTAGATTAGCATGTAAAAAGTATAATAACTACTTTCATAATTAACAAGTTGATTGTAAACACTTGACTAGTATACACTATCTTATTTTAAAAGGAAATTGTGGTTTTAATCCAACAGTGTGTTTGATAATTTTACAAAGTAAAAATCGGTTGCATAAAAAAATTATCCTCTTATCAGATCTCTACAGAAAATTACTACATTTTTTATTACCGCAATCACGTTAAGTTTACAGTGTGACATCAAGCCGCGAAAATTTATTTGGTCAAAAATATAGATTTAAACATTAATTAGAGTTTTTTTTTAATATTAGTTATCGTTATTTTACTTATTGTTTCGGCATTAACTTTGTGGTAAGACATGTTACAATGATTAAAGAAAACACTTCGTTTTTTACCACTTGAGTTTTATTATAGACTACATGTTTCAGAAGTTAAACTTCCATCATTCAGGTCTGTATAATAGTTATTATACAGACCTGAATGATGGAAGTTTAACTTCTGAAACATGTAGTCTATAATAAAACTCAAGTGGTAAACAACGAAGTGTTTTCTTTAATCATTAGTTATCGTTTATATAATCGATTTGTGTATTTCGAAAATGTCACAATTTTATCAAAGATTGTATTGAAAGATTTGTCTTTTTAACATTAATGTTTTATCAAAAAATCTAAATTGTCAGTACTTTGCAAAAAGAGTGTCAATTAAAAAAATACTCGTCATTTTCTTTACAAGATAAGACATTTTTCTCTCTTTACAAACATTATAAGTGTGTGTGACATTTTAAACATACATATCGTCGTTCAGGGAATAAAATTATTTACATAAAGATACATTTTTTAATCCAAAGATTAAAAGACGTTGGTAAATTAATATGAATTTAAAATTGTATTTGATTTGAGAATCCACAATATTCTCAAAAAGAAGACTAATAAAACAAGTGTATACGTATTAAAATTTGAAACATGCAAATTTGATTTCACTATCGTCAGATGTTATTTAGCGTTTTCATTCATTTGTTTGTTTTCATTTTTTAATGATCTTCCCCGAACGATTTGTATGATAACGATTCCTTGAACCAAACGTAACACAATGTTGTGTTTACTGCAATGCCAATATTTTCAATTGAGGCCGATTTCTAGTGAACGCGATGACACACGGTATTTGATTAACATAATCTAAATAACATTCATAAAAAAAACCGTCAGCTGTTAAATGTTCCAATATGGCAGACTTGGAGTATTATCTTCGTCCACATGGTAAACAGGTCCAGTAATTGAGCGGTTTCTGCGAATTTGATCAGGTGTTCGGTCAGCTCTTGGTATTCTGAGAGTCGGGTTGATTTATATGTTGTTTGTGTTGCGACATAGTTAGCAATTTCTTTTACTTTTGAGTCATACCTACGTACGCGACTTCCAAGAAAAAAATTCAAAAAGTATACCGCGATTAAAACGGCAAACAAATTGTATGTATTATTACCTACCCACATAGTTGAATTTCTTATATCCCCTTTCTATTAAGGGTTATCAACCCCCATTTCCTGAAAACTCTATTATTGAGTTTTCCTAACTAATTATTTATTACATAGAGGGATTGTCCGCCAGTAACGTGGATATCGATTTTAAATTTCAATTCAATATTCATTCTTCAGTACTTTCATCAGTAATGGAAAATTATATTCCAGGCTTTGCATTCAGCTTAAAAGATTTAAATAAATTATTATCTTCAATTGATATTGTCTTCACGTACTGTCGCTACATGTCGGAGGGTGTCAGTAATAAATGAATTATTTCACTATAATAAATGTATATGTTAAGTTAAGTTGTCGTTCTTTACTTATATTATACGAATATTATAGTATGTGAATTTGTAAAAATCTTAAAAAAATAAACTCTCAATTATGTAATAAGAATAGAATAAAATAAAATTATATATTCAACCACCTTTGTCAATCTTTTGCAATGAATTTTTATTTTTAATCTTCTAACTTAGGTTTAATTTTTGTTGTAGTTTTTATCGTTTATTGAGGAAAAAAACGGGTTTCTTTTCGAATCATATCAATACCAATATTGATTGATAATCAATGCCTTAAGTTTAAAAAAAATTAAAATCCATTCGTTTATTTACAAAATCTTACAGCTGGGAAAATTATTATTTGAATGTAGTACTAAAAATTATAATAAAACAGAATTATTGTTGTAATGCTTTGATTCGGGAAATCGGAGATGAAACTTTATGAAGTCTAGTCATAATAAAGTTTCATTGCGCAATTCGTTTGGCTGGGATGTTACAGGAACAGATGTTATTTTAAATGGATAATCTACGATGGATGAAAATCAGATGATCTTCAAATAAATAAGCTTAAAAATCTAAAATGTGTACACCATGAGAAATATTGATGATAACTTTTAAGTAATTAATTACCTTAATTTCAATTTGGTCTTTTTATTTTGTGGGTTAATTTGATGCGACCTTTCCGAAAAAATAATTATTTATATCTGCATTTGCAAAATATAACCAAAAAATCAAATAAATAAAGCAATTATTCTTCATATAATTCAATCAATATGTTTTTTTGACCAAGAGTAAATAATTATTCAGTCTTTCCACTTGAAATTGATCATATTTTTTCGAATAACAACGTGAGATTGCCTCTGTTTTTAGGTAAGTTTAATCTATAAAATATGTGGAATTACTAAAATTGCACATATGCATCTGTACTTTAAAACACGGTAAAGATTGAACCAGCAGAATATGAACGATTATATTTACTTTACAATGCCAATTTAATGCAATATTTTAAGGCGATTTAATGCGATGCCATTTTTAAAAAAATGTGTTGGATTCTTTGAAAGCGTCTAATGCTGATAGATTTTTTTATTTACTAAATAAAGAAACAAGTGAGAATTTGAATGAAAAAAAATAGCAAATATATTCCTAGATTTTAATTAAAATACTGGATACCAATTTACACACTCCAGTGGACGGGTTTTCGATTTAACCAACACTGATTCACTGTAATCTAACTTAGCTCTTTTTGCGAGGATCAGACCCTGACATAGAATGTCTTAACGGTGTGTTAATCAAACTCAAGGCTTCTAATACAATATGGCTCCGCGTAACATGTTCATTCAATATGTTCATAATATAACATCAAGAGCCATGTCTATTATGTAGATTTTCATCAGTACATTTCCACCTTGCGATGGGCAAAATTCGTAATATACACAGTACAAATTCTCGCCTTATGATAATGTAATAATGATCATGCTCTTCTTCTCCGTCTTATTCCTCATTACTGAGGGTTGTGACCCTTGGAGAAGCAATTACTCTTCTCCAGTTATCCAGCATTAATATGATACAGTGTAATAAGGATAAGAAAAAGATGAATTTTAAATTACATTTCATAAATAACAACATATTAGTTATGTGACCATTTATAGGATTTTCAGTCCAACCCATTTCTAAGTCAAGCGATCAATACAACAACATGAAAACAATACTATGCGCCACTCCATAGCACTATTTATAAAATATTAATCACACGCTTTTGTAAGACTGTCCGAAGATCTACGTCTGAAAACCCATAGACTTAAAAACTCGTTATTATGTACTATCATAATTAAAAAAATTCTAGTAATAATTACCAGTCATAATTTAAGTAAATGCATTTAAAACTAAAATCATATACATATTTTTGAAAACATAAGGGAAAATAACCTGTCAATTTATTAAATGTTATAAAATATGCACGGATGTGTATGTACTTGAATGATAAGTGTTCGCATTTTGATAAAAAAAAGTTAGCATATTTTTTTTGTATCTTTCTCGTTTTTCTTCCTTGTCTTTATTTCAATACATTTCCTCGTCTTTCATTCGATGGCGGCAAAAATCTATAATAATAATAATAATTTCATTAATTGATTCGGCAGTCACTTTGTGATAATATCTATTCATTTTTAATTCAAGTTTTACTTGGTGAATACCACCACTATTGTGATGTGATACATAATTTAAAAAAAGTAATATTAATAATGTTTGACGCGGAGAACACAAAAAATAAAAGACTTGCAAAATACGCCTCTACCATGTGCTGTTGAATTTGCAGTCTAATGTCTTATCTTGCAATGTCATCATTCTGCCGATGTTATTAATGCAACCTGCAGTCGAGTGATCAAATGTAGTCCAGACGCTAATGACATTGTTTTCCCGCATTCGAGTAGCGTATGCAATGACCGGATTATGTACAGTTTTCATTGAACACTCGAGACAACTCAATCAGTATGTCTGCACACCTCAGTTCTCGCGTGGCGCTCAAGTTCGTTCAAGGTTGTAATTTCCAGATTATTTATGATTTATTCGACCGTATCAACTGCCTTGGTCTTGCTATTGGTAAACAGCAGTGTGCATTATTGTGACGGAATCTATGTCTCTATGACAAATTGTTTACATAGTTTATCTATTTGAACAGATAAACTTTGTAATCAAATAAATGAGTGAGTTTTTGTAGGTAAAATATTATATGCATGGATGAGTATTTTTGTTGATATATTTAAAGTTTTTTAATTTCTTTTAAAATAAATTTGGATTTTTTTTCGATTTTAGAAAATATAGATAGCAATGCAATGTACGTTTTTTTAATGGATTAATTCATGTATTTAGGAATGTGTTGCTTTGGGTGGTACATGTAAATCCATAGGTACTAACATCGCTCGCCGTACACACGTGGAGATTTAAGTATTTCAAAGCGATTTAACAATAGTCGAGATTTCAGATTTTTAGCTGTTTTATCACAAATATTTTACATTGAAGTCTTATGTTACAAATTCATAATAATATTTTTCCGAATTTATGAATTGTTTGAGTGAAAAAAAAATATGGATAACAGTAGTTTTTTGCCGTTTTATATTTAAAATACTTTAATTTCTATTAAGTTTTCTTATGCGCATAAAAATAAAATAATAATAGTTCTTCTGAAGCTTCGAAGCAACAAAATTATTTTGAATCAGATTCATTTGCAGATGTTTAGATTTTCTTAGTTATTTCCCAAATTCAACGTATTTTGTTTTTAAGATAGATGAATATATTATAGCGTTGACGTCAATTGGCAAAACACCATATAAAAATATCAACAGTTCATGTTAAAAATCGGTCTTAAATCAAGCGATTTTCCAGAAATATTCCCATATTTATTTTATTAAGTTTATTCGGCCGTTGATGGCTACTTGTATATTTATAAAATGTATATTGAATGGTTATGTTCCGACATCCATAACCAATTTATTGTTTTCGGTTTCTTTGTAAAAACTCATGGCTAGCATTATAAGTCGTCAAATTTAATCGCCGTTCATTCGCGATCGTTTCGTTACGGTTTTATAGTGTGTTTCGATGATGTGTGTATATTTTAGCTGATGCACCGTACGTTTCCGCGACACAACTCGAGATATTCAGCCTTGGTGCTTCGTGAAGATGTAGTGCTACATAACTTCATAGATAATATTTATGATTGGACGTATCTCTCGTACTCGCAAGCTACTATGTCTCGACAAGTTTTGCACATTGTCACACTTAACTTTGCAATTGTAAAAACATCTGTATTTTTCATTAATTAAATTTCATTCTGCTATATGATAATAGGTTGATGTTATGTTATAACACGGTCGATATCAAATTATTACATGTGATTGAAAAAATGGCAACAGAATTGAATTCTTAAAATTTTCATCCTTCATTCACGAATTCTTAAAATTTGTTAAAAAAAACGAATTGAAAAAATATACGCACACTTAATTACATCAAAATGTACTTTTTTAATGTCCTGTTGGGTGGATTTTGTAATTTCTTACTGCATCTGTTATGTCATAATATGTAACTTTTATACATAAATTATTTGTAATTATCACATTTACTTAACACACGTATAAAGCCGTGGAATCTGTCGGCCTCTCAATTATGCTATTAACAGCAATAGAATAGATATATGTAGATGTAATTTTACTATCATAGTTACTAACGTTTTCAGTTACATCTAATAATGGTACAGTTTATCCTTCGTTGTCAGAATATTATTTTTAGTGGGCCAGTTTTTTTGCATTCTACAATACGAGTATACTTATATCAATATTTTTTTCTTGGTTTCATTTTTACATATACAAGTACATTAAGGAAAAATTCAACGTTAACAGATTGCTATAATCTAAAAATAAACACTGGATTGGAACGAATTATGAAGAAAGAAGATATATTTTTAAAAAAAAAATCACAATTTGTGGGAATCGAACCCGCTACACCAGTGACACAGTCGTGCATCTATCTAACTACATACATCTATCGATATCACATTGATTTTTGCTAAACTGTGGAATAACATTATTTCAAGTAATATTGGCGTAATTTTACGCATAAATTATTTTAACCTTGTAGTTATAATTATGGGTTATATCTTAAAAGAAAAAAAATAGAAAATCTGGGTCAAGCTACATAATGTAAGCAGAACCTCGATTTGTTTTTAGAACAAAATTTCTACTCAGTTTAGTAGTGGTAATATTTTAATGATAATTTGTATGTAATATAAAGTATAAAGGTATATAAAACCATTTATCAAATATAATTAAATTGAACAAAACCATAGCATGACAAGACTCGATGCGAAATCAAATACTGATACTTGGTTCTTTTAGTATGTAGTTTATATAGTATGTGGTTTATGTAGAGCCAAAAAAAAAGTCTTTTTAAACTTGAAAAACATCTCTTTTTCTTCGGTTGATTTGACGATTATATTGTTCTACTCTTACACCATTCTTTGAGTTATTCTTTCATTAGAGCCATTGCCTTAATATCATTAAAAATCTAAAAGAAAATCGGGTTTTATTCATGTTTTCTATTGTGTTTATAATTGTATATACTTTTTCCTTTAAAAAAATACACAAATGACTATTTTTATGACTTAAGTATGTATTTCTTTTGGTCGGTGAGGTACAGATCTTGTGTCGACCTCGTGACATAACAACGCTACCCAAGTAACGCTTCGTATAGAGTTACATAACAGTCTTGTGTTGTGGAACTAATGCTGAATCGCAAGTGCTATTCGATTGATCGGTTCCTCGCCTGAATAGAACTGGCTCGTGACGCGCGATGCAATTGTAAGTTTATAGGCACCCGTCACCCGTCAACTTGTCTTTCATCTGCTCAACTAGAAGGCTACTGCACCGTAGCAACCGATGTACGCAGGTACTAAATAAATAATGTGCCTCTTTGTGTGATTTATTAATTAGCACTCTCATTCTGAGGCCTGTTGTAGGAAAAATTATAGCCTTATTAAGTGGTACTTATCTGCGTGTAACAATGTTTTATTGGTGAAATATGAAATTTGATTCACTCGAATGTAGGTTACCTACCGTTCTTATAAAAATTGCAATATATTTCTCTAAATATCAACGGTATAAGAATTGACTGAATGCTTTTGAAAAATGTATTTTAATTATTATTACGGGAGGCATCGTGGCGTACTTGGGTAGACGCTCGACTGAGAATCTGGCGTCGCTGGTTCGATTCTCGCCAATATCAAAATAAATTCAAGAAATATTTGTTTTCAACTGGTCTTGGTGTTAGTGATACATTTTTCACATTAACCTTCCCTACCCTTGCCATCCTACCTGCAGATGAGCCTCTAAAAACAGAGTTACAAAGTTAGTTTAAAGGAAATAACCTTTGCGTATTATTTCTTTTGAAAAAACCTTTTTGTGCATTTACATTTTGTATCATTGTTTATTTTACGCTTGTGAAATAATTACGTCTTAGAATATGTCATTTTAAAATTATTTTATTTATTATTAAAAAAACCGCATGGTTTTATATTTATTATATTTTTGTTTTATATTTATTATATTATATTTTTCTGTAGATCATGCGAGTATGTAGTATAGAAAGCTAAAGTTTTATGTTTTTATATACGGAAAACCTTATGAAAATTATTGAGGAAAACCGTACCAAAGTACAAATCGATTCAGAATAATTCTGGATTATTTAGACACAATAAACTTCAAACGATTTCAAATCGTTAAACATTTTTTTATGAATTAATCATGTCTGCCTACTCTTGTATGTTTCTTTCGTGCCAACAGAAAATTCTACGCGTATTTTTGTATATTTAAAAAAAAAAACTTATTAACTTAAGAATTTCATTATCGAATTTCCAATAATAACTACCGTATACTCGATTCATTCGTATTTGTGCGTGTTTTTTTCATTTATTAAATTAGTGTATTTGTTCGCAAACACGTCTCTAGTTTGCTAATGTATTTACTCTACGAACTCGGAAGAGTTTTCCGATATTTTTATCTCGCTGTCAACACCGAACTCTACCCATGGCTGTCATCATTCATTATGCATAATGGTCACTCTTATAATCTCGAAATCTCCTATATCGCCGTACTCTGATTAACGAAATGTCGTATTTCTGTCATATTGAGCTAGTTATAGTTAAATCGCGCAGAAAAGCATTCCTTAATCAATGCTAATTCTGCAATCGTGATTACAATAAATGTACACGTTTTGAGTGTGTCCAAATACTTGTTCATACATCTGGATTATCTCCAATTACAGGAGTTATTCTTTATATTATTTTTTGACATCTCAACATAGATGAAGAAGAATATGGAAATTCATCTCACCATAGATGCCTCTAGAGAAATTCTAGTGATTCAAGCACTATGTTTTGAATTTGAACAATATACGAGTAAGTAGAAGTTTCAAGAATTTGAGTAGTGTGGTTGTCAATCATGGGTAAAATTGGCGAATGTTACACGTGTGTAAAGTGTGATAATCTTAAACTAGCCTATGACGGTAAATACCCAGACTTCCACATTCTTCTTCGTCTATGTTGAGATGTCAAAAAGTAATATAAAATATACACGTGTTTAAATAATAATAAAAAAAATCACTCCATTTTTTTACAAAAAAAATTGCATTCTAGAAATTAAGTCTGTTTCTTCGTTTAAATCCGCGTATAAAATTGTAATACGTTTGAGCAAGTAAAAATAAACATTTAGTTAAGTGCGAAAATAGCCAGGGGCTAAGTAAGAATCGCAACGAAGTGTATAAGAGCCTACAGCGTTAAGGTTTTATTTGAACATTATTATCTTCAGGGTTGGGGTGGGTGATTTATTTACCTGGAGGGTCTTAACCAGAACTTCTATATGAGAATGGGCTTGCTAAAATGTTTGGTAGCCTACTTTTAAGGTAACCTTTGTTCCAAATACACGGAATTTCGCTGTTGTGACCTCTGCTTCTTCTAACCTTAAACCGCACTCAATGGTGCATAGGGCACTGCTTCTTATTGACGCAGTGTTATCTTAATCGTTACTTCTATAAAAGTAAGGTGACCACTCTTGCGCTTAAGGGACCAGTCCCTGGGTAATATTAAATAAATATTGGAGTGTAAAATCACTAATATATTTTCATATTTATTGTAACTGCGGACAGTTGGTAGAATTCCAAATTGAATTGTTGGGTAATACATCCAAAATTAAACACGGTTATTGGATTGAATTCTACTTTTATTTACATATATATATGATAATATGTGACGCGTTTCGTTTTAAGACATTATCAAACACAAAACTAAACTCGGCAATATATTTTCACCCCCTCTAGTGGCAATAGAACCTAGGACCTCCCGTACGGTAGCTAAACATGCTAACCATTACACCACGGAGGCGAACCTCTACTTGCGCGACTTAAAAAAAAACTATAAAAACACATGACGGAAGACAGTTATATATTAAATTATTAAATAGTTCCCTTGGCCTGTCGATACAGAGTTTAATTTATACATAATGTTTATATTGTTTTATTTATATGATCATTAATCAAACACAAAACATAAAAATGCTAGAAACTCTTCAGTCTATTATTGATGGATGAAGTACATACTTAGTATTCTGAAAGCGTAATATATTTTAAAACATTATACAACAGTGGACAATACGAACAACTCCATTACATGTATGTTTTCAATACATCAGATCTTGTACTGTCTTTGAATCTTTCTGTTAGCTGTCGTCTGTAAATGCTATGAAAATTGTCAGGCATGTTAATTATTGTTTTCATATACTATATTGTATTATGATGTTATAGACGTGTTAATTGTTCTGCCTTGGTAACCGTTGTAATTTCAGATGTTTTACCGGGTTATATAAATACTTTGTCCTTGAATTAATTAAGATATTATTGATTTATTTGTGCAGTAAAATTTACATACGAGAATACGTATTTAAATCTAATTCTCATTTATTTGAACTAGGTAATTCACTTATATGATGAGTACTTAATATATTCTGGTTGTGAACATTTTAGAATGCTGGTTAAATAAAATTTCACGTTAAATTTACAATAAAATAAAATCACAAAACATCTAATTTTTAATGTTTTTTATTAAACATTATGTATAACTTTGACAAACTTTGATAAAATGAAAATGTATTTTGATTGTAATTTTTACATATATGTGAGCTCATATTTTAGCATATAAATTCACATTGATGATTTTAACCTTCCTCATACTAAGTACATAAAAATTACGCTTGCTCCTAAGGGGGGTATTTGAAGGACCTTAGTCGCATTCATAGAAATATTTTATTAAATAATAATACGGAGATGGCGACAAACGACATAGTCAGTAGCATGTTCACAGATCGATTGCGCGAACCGTACCGTGAATAATCGAAAAAATGCAGTTTATAAATGCTGTCTTGCTTCCAGACATTTGTAGCGCGCAGTAGTCAGAGTGAAATAAATCAAAAGTCTCGTGTAAACTTAAATAACATACGGTGACAAGACCGTTCGACTATTGGATTAAGTGTCGATGGATTCAACCGTAGATCGGGGGAATATTTTTCAAAAATTGAATTTTTTTGAAGTATTCTTAAGTATTATTATTAAGTTCACAATTTTTTTTACTCGAATTGCTTATATGGTTAACAGTAATCGAGTGAAACGTTGTTTTAATGGGGATTTCAAATACCCCTCTTAGATCCGGGCAGGTTAAACACACTTAGAAAATAAGATTTCACTACTCCTTACCAATAAATTACCTATTTCAAATAAATTGGTCTTGAAAATTACATTTAATACATATCATCGAATATGTTCAATGTTACTGCATAGATAAAGCAATAATTATCTTAATAAATTCAAGGATAAATAAGAAAACGCAGATAACGATACATGTTAAAAAGTTTTTAATCATTAATTTATTCGTGCCTTTTGACTTTTCCATTTCACTGATCAGTATTTCGATTTATGTTTTATTTAAATCTTGTCTGATGTACTCGTATGTCTACATAATTACTATTTATAATCAATTTGTATGTACATTTGTTAGCCGTGACCTTAGTCGTATTGTTAACTGTTCCACAATAAGGGAACTAGGTACAATATCAGTAGAGTACAACAGTCCTCATACAATCGGTAACATGGTTTGGTAATGTTATTTGTATTAGCTTTGTGAATGAAAAATAAATCCTTGGATGTTTGAATCCTTGTAATCCTAATTATATTATTTCCTAAAACAAAATCAAACGTATAAAAAAAATTGCTAGCTATGGCTCAGTTCTTAAATGGAAAAAATAGAGCATTTCTTTATAATATTTATTATTTCATCATTATACCAAACAATAATTCAATGTGAAATTTTTTTACCAAACAACAATTAAGTAATTGCAGCTGTCAAGAAGCACTCTATAAAAGCATTGCTTAGTATTGCTTGTGTTGCTGTTACATTCAACTAATGGTGCTGCCATGCGGTCAAAAAAAATATTTCACAATCAAAAAGATTTTTTTTAGCAAGTCACAGGTAAAAACATTCGCGTATTCGAATGCAACGTTGTATCAAAATTTCAAAGCAATCGGTGAATAACTTTAGGAGATTTAAGATTTTGAAGAAACGAACATTTATATTTTTAGTTTTATTGATGAATAAAAACACGTGCGCATTCAAAGTTGCGAATTTTTTTTAAAGCAATCGGCGAAACACTTTAGAAGATTTAAGATTTTGAACAAATTTTAAATTTATATACATTTATGATTCTAAGGCTATTATTATTTTTGTACGAGTATATAGGTGCCTTATTATTATTTATGATTAAAAATATGTTAATATAATAATAATAATAAAACCCTTATCCGCACCCCAATGGTGCATAGGGCACTGCTTCATAGAAACGCAGTGTTATCTTGATCGTTTACACATGAAGGAAAGGTGATCAGGCCTCCGCTTCAGGTACCAGTCCATGGTAGTATTGAATAAATATTACAGTGAATAAATCACTTATATTTATTTTACCCCCCTTGGGAATCGAACCCGGGACCTCCAGAACGGTAGCCGAGCGTGCCGACCATTACACTACGGAGGCGGACAAAAATATGTTAGTAGGTACCAAAAATAGTCATCTTAAATATCCCGAACAAGTATTATACCCGACCCAGTTTCTCCAGGGTATGCTTGGCTACAATAGTTTAGAGACTAGAAGGAATGTGTATTTGATTACGCATTTTTATCGATTGTTGCGCGGTATGATCGATAATCCTGAAATTATCCGGAGCATTGGTCTGTATGTTCCCGATAGTTACCTAAGACAGCGTCGGCATAGATTGTTTCACATTCCTATACACAGGACCAACCTGCCGATGGTTATGCCTGTAGGAAGAGCTACCGCTATGTTGAACAATATCACATTGGATATTGATCTGTTCCATGTGTCCGAAGGAGTTTTCCGAAGCGGGATTCTTCTACACCTTTAAGTCTTCTTGCTTACTTTTAATATATACGTCTTGAATATTGTTTGTTATGTATATATTATTTTTTGTTGTTGAATAAATTGAAAATTGAAATTGAAATTGAAAAAATTGAAATTATTTGTCACGTAAAATTGATTCGCCTTAGCTCTGTAGAAATATCAGATGAAATTATTTTTACTACGGGACCACCTGTTAGCACACAAATAACCCGGTACGTTGAATGGCCATTGCTTATTGTTTATAAATAAACACACATTTATTCCACTTCACGATAATTCACGAGTTATTGTGCTCATAGCGTGAATCGATTTATTCGCAGTGTAATTGTTTTTAACCTTAGTTGTATTAGATTTATATTATCCACTGACACTTCGTGATGGAATTGCATTTTTAATATATTATTAACAACATTTTGAGTGTGTCCAAATACTTGTTCACAAAATCTGGATTATCTCCAATTACAGGAGTTATCTTCACATTATTCTTTGACATCTCATCAAAGATGAAGAAGAATATGGAAGTCTGAATAATAATAAGTAATATAAGAGTTTCTGCTTAATAAAAAGCTTCTTTACATCTCACCAATAGATGTCTCTAGTGAAGTTCTAGTGATTCATAAACAAGGTTTCTAAATTGGTGTTCATATATATAGAACTTCCAAGAATTTGAGTAGTGTGGTTGTCAATAATGGGTAGAATTGGTGAATGTTACACGTGCGTAAAGTGATCACTTAAACCAGCCTATGACGGTCGTAAGCCCCGTAAATGCCCAGACTTCCATATTCTTCTTCATCTTTGATGAGATGTCAAAGAATAATGTGAATATATTATTAGATTAAAACCAATATTTTTAGCTTTTCCACTTTATTTTTATTTGACCAGCGACCGGGTTTTGTCGTTACCGACATCATCAGACTGGTGGGAGGCTATACAAATTGTTATGTTATATATATAAAACAAGGCAGGAGTTGATAACCATGATTTGATATAATTTTATTGAGAAATTAATTTAATTTGAGTGAATTTAAGTATTTTATGATATTAAAATTAAAATTATATTAAAATTATATATTAAAAAAAATAAAATAATAATAATAATTTTAATATCATAAAATACTTAAATTCACTCAAATTAAATTAATTTCTCAATAAAATTATATCAAATCATGGTTATCAACTCCTGCCTTGTTTTATATATAACATAACAATTTGTATAGCCTCCCACCAGTCTGATGATGTCGGTAACGACGAAACCCAGTCGCTGGTCAAATAAAAATAAAGTGGAAAAGCTAAAAATATTGGTTTTAATCTAATAATATATTAAATTGTATTATTTTTAATAATAAGTGTAATCTTGATGACCCAGTGGCTTTATCGCTCGATATCATTTGTTCAGCGTAAATGAAATGTCTATTTACCAACCAATTAACTGTTCACGATAATTTGCCACTAGAGCTCTTTTTATGACATCCTCAAGGATACATAGTTTAGATCAGTGCTCCGCAAACTTTTTCTGTTCAAGCTACACCTGCCAAATCAAGAAAATTTTGAAGTACGTCAAGAAAAAACGTTTTTTTTTTTTTAATGGAATCTGAGCCCACCATCCGCCCGCAGCAGTTATAAAGTCCTGAGGGACTCTCTGTCAGCTGCACATAGAGGAAAATCTTCAAAATATTTCTGAAGAAATAAATATTGCTCTATTCAATTAATGAGGGGGGAGGAGGAAAAAACGTTTATTTAAAATAGATTTATTCATTCATTCATTCATTCAAACCCTTATCCGCACCCCAATAGTGCATAGGGCACTGCATTATATAAACGCAGTGTTATTCAATTCAATTCAATTCAATTCAATTCAATTTATTCAATAAAAAAATAATATATACATAACAAACAATATCTTATCTTGATCGTTCGACACACGAAGGAAAGGTGATCAGCCCTCCGCTTCAGGTACCAGTCCAGGGTAATATTGAATAAATATTAGAGTGAAAAAATATTTATTTGACACCCCCCTGGGAATCGAACCCGGGACCTCCAGAAATAGATTTATTATAAAATTAATATAAAGCGAAAACATATATAACATATTATGTTTAATGCAAAATGTGAGCCTGTTTAACTGAGCGTAGGCGACTAAAATTGGGAGCAATTGTTTATAAGGATGTTATCTTCAAAAAACTAGACTTTTTTCCGCGCACACCAACTAATCATCATACACCAACTAATCGGTACACCAGTGTGCTGCGGCACACGCTTTGCGGAACACTGGTTTAGATAGTCGATAAATACCAGAATACTAGATTTGTGGCAAATATAAAAATGGTAACGAATTTGATATTATTGAAACTAAGAAATGATTTCGTGATTGCTTGTTAAAAAATATCACGAACATGCAATACATGGATCTTTTATGTTTATGTAAAAAGTTAAAAAAAAAACATCGACGTCTCCGTAGTATAATAATAGTCAGCACATTCGACTACCGTATTGGAGGTCCCGGGTTCGATTCCCAGGGGGGGGGGTAGAATAAATATAAGTGATTTTTTCACTCTAATATTTATTCAATATTACTCTAAAGCTGAGGGCTAGTCACCTTTCCTTCATGTGTAAACGATCAAGATAACACTGCGTTTATATGATGCAGTGCCCTATGCACCATAATTATAATGCCTACCGGTTTGGAAGTTGACCGCTTCTTTATCAAGAAGCGGTTAGCTTCAAAACCGGTAGACATTATAATTAAGTTATAATAAAATATTTATGGTGATTTTAAAACAAGGTTACATTTTAATCATAAAATGGAAAATCACAAAGTTAGTGCTTCATATATAAATTATACATAAATAAATCTTATAAATTGCATACTTCAAACCGTTTGTGACGTGTTTGTTGGTTTGTCGGGCCATTAAGTTTAGTTAGCGGTTAGAAGCGGGCTAGCCGAGAATATGCACCAGGAACTTCTCTGTCTGGTCACTCTGCGCACAGAGACTGACCCGAACCACACCTTTCATAATAATTCATCAACTGGTCGATTAACACATCAGGCGCTTTGCCAAAAAGTGCTTTTTATTAATGAAAATCAAACCAAAAAACGACTCTGCACGCTTACATAACTTGCTCTGAGGGTAATATGCGGAAAGTCTTTTAATTTTTATTCTTTGTGAAACAATCTTGTGGTTACATTAAATAACACACTTTTTTCCTACTCGAATTCTATATTTTGTAACGAATAGTTTCGGAAGTTAAGCTTCCATCTACATACATACAGATTTAAATATAAACTTTTAGATTAAAATTTATATTAAAACCCATAGATCTGCATAGCATGTGTTGTAGCAAAATACTCATATATTACTCAAGTGGTAAAAAATGAGTGTTTTAATTATAATCGGATCATGTCATACCACAAAGTAAATGTATGTAAGCATCAGATGCTTACAAACATTTACTTTGTGGCAAGACAACAGATTCTGTTGTCTTGACAAAATACACTCAGTATCTCAAGTGGTAAAAAAGGTGTTTTATTTTTAATCATGTCAATGTATGCATAAATTTAATCATGTCATGCACTAAAATGCCGAAACATTAAATAATTTTCTAGTTCACGGTTTTCTTGAACAAATATTAAAAAATCCACACAAACTGAAAACAAAAATCTATAATCTAAAAAATGGGATAGTAAAATGAAAAAGTTAAAACAAAGATTTTCGCTCAACTGTTAGTGGCATCGTAAAAACAAAGATTTTCGCAGACAACTCGGTTGACGATTGGCGAATTATGCTAATTCCTAAGGGCGACGTGTTATTCCCTTTCTGTTCGGTGGGTCCGGCAGCTAGTTCCTGCCGAGTGTGCAGGAGTACGGGAATACGGGAGCGGCAAGGGGAGAGGGACAGGGTCGACCTATATCCGAGGAGCTCTTTGCCAAATTCTTACAAGACGCCGCCAAATACCTCTACAAAGCGTCAAAACACACCGGAATTAGTATCATATTGAACCTTATATTAGCGTCTTAACGCTGTTTTGTCCCCCTTTCAATATTTTATTTAAAAATATTCATTCATACGGTCAAGTATTTATTATTAGTCAATTGATCAGGTATGTCAAATACTTGAAAGCGGCCAGGTCAGAAATAATCGGCTGGTATGTATGAGGAGATGCATGAATGTAAAAGATGCGAAGAATGTCTGCAAAGACATAGTGGTGTGGCGTTATATTCTCTTTGCCTACTCCTGCGGGGAAGCGGCGTGATGGTTAGTTTGTTAGTATATGGTCAATGTAAACACAAGCGGTAATCTGAATAAAAATCTACGTCAATATTCTCTAAATAACTAATTTACAGTAACCAATAATTGTAACGTGGAGTTATCAAAATATGTTATTTTAAAATACTCTTCATAATAATTTCTGGCCGCATACATTTTTATATTTGTTAAGATCGATTAGAGATTGCTAGCTTTTTCACAAATAACTATATTTTATAGTTTTAAATACTTTAATATGTTAATTAGTACGCAAAATTTATCCGGTTTTATATAATATGAAAGTCCAGAGCGACACCGGTTGACTGCCATCTATAGAGAAGGGAAATATTTGCAATTACTATCATATTGATAGCTGTGAACTTGTTTTTTTTTTACGCTTAGCTTTAGTAACATATCCGATTTATAAGAGAGCATAATTGCTTTAGTATGTTCTGTTAAATTCTTGATTAATAATTTCAATTAATTTAAATCTGTTATGAATTCCCTATGGCAAATATGTTTACATATTTGTCCCCTGTGATTTGCAGAATTTCGCGTATATAAAAGTATGATCTGTAATAAAATATTTATAAATTTATGTTTTATTTGGTAAATACCCACTATTTCTTAAAATCTATTGTAACACGTGTTTCTATGCATTCCGCATCATTTTTAAACACCGTTGAATGGAATGATGCGGAATGCATTGAAGAAACATGTGTCACAATAGATTTTAAGGAAAATTGCTATTTACCAAGTAAAACTTTGATTGAAAATATATAGATATTACTATAAAGTGACTTTCGAATCAATTGATGAAATAATTTTTTTTGCTACTCTTAAGTATTGTCCGCCTCCGTAGTGTAATGGTCAGCATGCTCGGCTACCGTTCTGGAGGTCCCGGGTTCGATTCCCAAGGGGGGTAAAATAAATATTAGTGATTTTTTCACTGTCATATTTATTCAATATTACCCTGGACTGGTACCTGAAGCGGAGGGCTGATCACCTTTCCTTCATGTGTAAACGATCAAGATAACACTGCGTTTATATGACGCAGTGCCCTATGCACCATTGAGGTGCGGATAAGGGTTTTATTATTATTATTATATTAAGTATTAAATTAAATAAATATATATTTGTCATAGTTGGATTTGTATGAAAATTGATTGTCTCCAAGAATCAACGAATAATCAATATTTTTTAAATTGATTTGAAGTGTTTTAGATATCGTGATAGTATTTAAGTGCATTTCTAAAAATATATAGAAATAACACACGGCACACACATTGAATTGAACGCATCAGATTTTATGATACGATCTCTTAGCTTCGACTGCTAAAATATTGCGATAATATCTTATCTGTACACCACAAACTTAAAATAAAATTAATGTA